>NC_041745.1:19405099-19723433 GCF_004115215.2 Ornithorhynchus anatinus | reverse complement strand
GATATTGAACCATCATAGACTCAGAGTATATCAATTTCCAGACTCTCCCTCTCCCCTCCATTAAACCAGCTTGCTGTCTACATGAAGAAGGGTGGAGATTTCTCTCCATCCGAAGTGCTCCTGAATTGATCAAAGAATTTTTCATATCATGCCTTGGCTACTGAATCAGCTTCTCACTTACCTCCTTGCCTCCAGTCTCTTCTCTCTTCAGTCCATAGTTCATTTCATTGCCCAGGTCATTTTTCTGAAAAACTGATCAATACGTATCTCCCTACTCCTCACAAACCTCTAGTGGTTGCCCATCCACCTCCCTATCAAACATTGGTTTTAAAATATGCAATCAGTTCTCTCCCTCCTACATAACCTCACTGATTTCCTACTATAACATGTTCTGCTCCTCTAAGACCAACCTACTTTCATATACCTCAATCTGGGTGGGATAGACCCTTGCCCATGTCCTCCCTCTTGCCTGAATCTCCTTCCCTCTGTATATCCAACAGTCCACCACTGTCTTACCTTTCAAAACCTTCCTAAAATTCACATCCTCTCCAAAAAGCAGCATTAGCCCAATGGAAAGAGTAGGAGCCTGGGAATCTGAGGACCTGGGTTTTAATTCTGGCCCTAACACTTATCTGCTGTGTGACACTGGGCAAGTCACTTGACTTCCTTGGGCCTCAGTTTCTTCATCTGTAAAATGAGGATTCCATACCTGTCATTCCTTCTTCTGAGATTGTGAGCCCCATGTAAGACAGAGACTGTGTCTAACCTGAATATTTGTAGCTATCCCAAGCACTCTACTAAGCACTTGGGTAAAGTAAGCAGTTAATAAGTACCATTAAAAGATGTCATCTCTGACCAAGACCTCATTTCTCCTACCTCTTCTTCCCTCTGTAACACCTATGTACTTGCCTGTGTACCCTTTAAATACCCCAGCTTCTTCAAAGCTCTCCATCACCTAGCCCCCTCCTACCTAATCTCCCTTCTCTCCTTCTACCCCCCACCCCGTACACTCCGGTCCTCTGCTTCTAACCTCCTTATGGTCCCTCATTCACGCCTGTCCCGCCATTGACCCCTGGGCCACGTCCTACCGCTTTTCTGGAGTGTGTTCTTTCCTCACATCTGCCAAACTACCTCTCTTCCCCTCTTCAAAGCTCTACTCAGAGCTCACTTCCTCCTGGAGGCCATCCCAGACTGAGCCCTCCCTTTCCCTCTGCTCTGCCTCCCCTCCCCATTCCCCCTTCCTCTCCCCATAGCACTTGTGCATATTTGTATGTATTATTTATCACTCTATTTATTTGGTTAATGATGTGTATATATCTATGATTCTATTTATCTTGATGATATGGACGCCAGACTACTTGTTTTGTTCTGTTTCGTTGTCTGAGACATCTCCCCTGTTTAGACTGTGAGCCCATGGTTGGGCAGGGATTGTGTCTATCTGTTGCCAAATTGTACATTCCAAGTGTTTAGTATAGTGCTCTGCATTCCAAGTGCTTAGCACAGTACTCTGCACATAGTAAGCGCTCAATAAATATGATTGAACACTTGTGTACATATTATTATACTCTACTATTTCCTCTATCTGTAATTTTAATGTCTGTGTCCCCCACTGGACTATAAGCTCCTTATGGCAGGTGTGGGGTTTGTGTTGTACTGTCCCAAGTGCTTATAACAGTGCTCTGCTCACTATAAGTGTTCAGTTGATATCAGTGACTGATTGATTGAGGATAAAGCTCACTGCACTTAGAGCAGTCCTGAAGCTATTAACGTCAAGAGGAGATTAACACCTTTCTGGTGTGCATTTTAGATGCCCTATGTCCTGCTTGGGAACTGGAATTAAACCAATCACTGAGGTCACTTTTAGGCACGAGCAGGAAATGTGCTTTGCTTTTTAGAGGGAAGAGCATAATCCTTTTCGTATCTTTAGATATTTGCAGTTCATTACATAGCTTTGATTTTACGTGACCTCAGGCAGGAGGATTTGTAGCCTTTTTCATGTATTTCCATCACTTCTTCTTACCTGGATTCTCCCAGTACTGTATTATCCCCCCAGTCCTTAGAGCTGGCAATTATCCTTTCTGCCTGATTCCTGCTTCTTTTTCAGTTTCATAGAAAAACATATCAGTTGGGTGTATCTTCTCATAGGAGGAGGTGGATGGTTGCATGAATTTTGAATCAGTTATTGAACTGGCATGGCTAATATATCAAAAGCAAAATGCCTTAAAAATATATATATATTATGTGGGGTTGCCAGTCAGTTTAGATGGAAAATGCAAAATAAATAAGCCCCTTCATCTTCTTGCCAAGTCCATCATGTTTGTTGCTTTCTTCAAAAGATTTCCAAAGAATTGTTCAGCATGGTGTGAAATGTCTCTAATGGAATACCTTTACCCCTTCTGCTCTCAATTATTCAGGACTGATGGATCCAGTACTGAAGGCAGCCGGCAAAAAATGCTCTAATTATGCAAATGAAAGAAACCAAAGAATATTGTTTGCGTGATTTTCAAACTGATTTTCAGATCAAAATTTGAGAAGCAGCGTGGCTCAGTGGAAAGAATCCGGGCTTGGGAGTCAGAGTTCATGGGTTCGAATCCCGGATCTGCCACTTGTCAGCTGTGTGACTGTGGGCAAGTCACTTCACTTCTCTGTGCCTCAGTTCCCTCATCTGTAAAATGGGGATTAACTGTGAGCCTCACGTTGGACAACCTGATTATCCTTTATCTTCCCCAGCGCTTAGAACAGTGCTCTGCACATAGTCAGCGCTTAACAAATACCAACATTAACATTATTACCTCACGGCTGAAACCACGGACCAAATTCCCCATACACTTACCTCAGGGAAAGCCTCGGTTCCCTATCCTGACCCTACTCCTCCTTGGAGTTCCCGTAACATTTAGAAATCAACCAATAAATCAAATGCATGTCAAAATGATGAGTATAAATGTTGAAAGGTAAAGGCCACACTAAAATTTAAGGTTGATTAATTATGGTATTTGTTAAGCGCTTACTATGTGGCAAGCATTGTTCTAAGTGCTGAATTGCTCTGCTTGTTTGAGATTAGATTGTAAGCCCAAAGAGGACCAGCCATCCAGTCAGTCAGCAGCACTGACTGAGCTCCTGACCCAGGTATAGCATATGCTAGGAGCTACGGGGATATACAAAGTCTCTCTACCTGCCCTTTAAGCACTTCAACTATAATGAGACAGACTGGGCCCAAACAAGTATGCAAACATGAAAGTAGATGTAAAAGGCCTCTTACTCAGGTTTGTTTTGATGTCCCTATAGAGAAGCTAGTGCCTTCCAACCTTCTCAATGGTCAGTAGTCAGGTGCAACACTAGTTGCCAGAAAATGCCCAAGTGCTGAGAAGACTGCGTGCTCTGCGAGATTGTCATGGGGCACTGAGATTAAAGCTTCAGCACCCCGAGGACACACATTCTATCGTGCTCTCCTAATTGCTTAGTACAGTGCTCTGCATACAACAGGGGGTCAATAAATGCTGCTGATGGATTGACTGACTGTCTTGTGACTCTGGATATCTTTTCAGAACTGTTCACCTTGCAGAGATTTACCTATTAAGAACAGAAGTTCTCACACACCCTTTGATTATTTCTCTGATTCTTAAATACAGCCCATCTCCCTCTCTTCCCCTTACTTGGAGAGCACATCTTGACCCATCTCCACCTCCACCGAACTTCCTCCTTGCCATCACTGGTCACTCACTGAATTCTCTTCTCCTCCAGGAAGTCCTCTCAGATTAAACTTGGAACTAATCCAATCAAATAACCATCCACTGAATATGACAATAACCCACCCCAGTGCTTCCCCTTTCACAATCAGTAGAAGGTATAAAGGCCCTCTTACTGGGGGTCTCTGAGGAGCTGAGCTAACATTTGCCTCTTCCTTGTCTCTCTCTTCCCTCCTACCCACCAGTGTTTCCCAGATAGGGAAAGATTGCTAGAATTATGCATTCCCAAGCTTAGGACTTGGTAGGTGCTCAAAAAACACTACTGAACCAGGAGTCATTGAACCTCTGGAGAGGGGGGAGGAGAATAACTGGTTAGCCTAGTCACAGTTTCACTGGAAATAGTAATACTCTATACAAACTAAATGGTACAAACTAATTATATAGAAAATGTTTGCCCCTCCAAATCCCAAGCATTTTGGCTTCAATTTCCTGGGTATTTAAATAAATATCCCCACACCCAAACTTCCATCTGAAATGCCTGGATAAATGAGATCAAAATACATTTTGGGAGCCTGAATAGTTCTAGAACCTGGGCCTGGGAGTCAAAAGGTCATGGGTCATCTTGCTCCACCACTTAGCTGCTGAGTGACCTTGGGCAGGTCACTTCACTTCTCTAGACCTCAGTTCCCTCATCTGTAAAATGGGAATTGAAACTGTGAGCTCCACATGAGACAGGGACTGTATCAAACCCAATTTGCTTGTATCCTTTTTAGTGCTTAGTACAGTACCTGGCACAAAGTGCTTAAATATCATAATAATAATTATTATTGTTGGAAAACTGGAGACATATTGTTTGGTTTGCCTCTAATAAAGAAAATCTAAAAGTAGATCCTTAAATTGCATGCATCCATTCCTATGTGTCTAAGCATACACATCATACAAGAAAGGTAGTCAAATGGGAAATAATCTATCAACACCTGAAAAACTGTTACCAGTAAAATGCCTTCCCAAATTTTTCTGATACAGCTCAGGGTGATGAGCGGTATTAACATGGTGACTTGCTCTCCCTTTTCCCTGCGTGATCTTGAAACTTGGGTGGATTGGACAATCTTGTGTCTGTTCAAAATTAAAGGCAGATTCTCTAATACTTTTCCCCAGGGCAGCAGCTCCATGGGGCAGAATCCTGAGAATTAGCTTAAAATTTAAAAACTAAACCTCAAACCGTTGTAGGTGACCCTTTCCCTCCTTTCAGCATCGCACATGCTGCTCCCAGCTCCCTCCTACCAGTACAGAGTACATCCCTGCTCCCTGGGAGGCATTTTGGGACGTTTTGCACAGGGTTTCAGGTTTGACTGCCTGTAAACACTGATAATTTCATTTTGGTCCCAGTGATGCCTTTCATTTTTAATTCTGGTTACAATTTTCAGGAATCCGACATGATTTCTTTGGGGTGCCGAGTCTGTGGTCCAATGTCAGCTAGCATGCCTGGTACATGTTTATGTATTTCATGCATAAAACATCTGTCCTCCCCTTTACATTCTTAGTTTTATAGTAACTAATCATTTTATCTGCACAGTGAGGTGCACGAAGGAAAATCTACTCCGAGACGACTCACCAGCTAATTAGAATGCCTCGTGAT
The DNA here is from genome assembly GCF_004115215.2 of Ornithorhynchus anatinus. Classification (NCBI taxonomy): domain Eukaryota; kingdom Metazoa; phylum Chordata; class Mammalia; order Monotremata; family Ornithorhynchidae; genus Ornithorhynchus; species Ornithorhynchus anatinus. The sequence continues at coordinate 19,718,108 of NC_041745.1, read as the reverse complement.
TCCAAGCAGCAGCATAAATGTCATATTTTTATATTTAATATCCCTATTTATTTGCAATGTGTGTGCATACATAATTTTCCTAATAAATTTGATAAATCTGTAAGTGCAAAGTGTAACTATTTCTAATTAGTTTGATCAAAGATCACCGAGTCATTGCTGAGCAATGGAAATTATGCTAATAAAAATTATATTGCTTCTGACAGTGGAAAAAATGGCTGGAGAAGGATTCAGTTCTCCCCGGCTTTTGCTGCAGCATTTACATGCGAGGTATTTATAAGGGCACATAAAAGTAGAGGGACTTGCAGTATGTAATATTTTAAGGCAGCTGCAGGAATTGAATCGTTACATCAAGTTCTTTCTGCAGACTCTTAGGTTTGTATTCGTGCGGAACTTTCCACAGCATGTCCACTGCAGATTGGGCAGCCAGGCAAGTTTGCGTCTGCTGTTCTGGCTATAATTGTTGCCTTAGAAGACTGCACACTAGGGGCTGCTTCAGCAGAGCCTCACTGGAGCCATATCCAGCAGCTGGGGAAGTTACACGTTCAGGTCAAAGGGGTGACGACTAGACCTGTCTCCTCTCTTTGTAACCCAGAGGACCTTTAATTGTGGTGTTTGTTAACTGTTTACTATTTGTCAAGCGCTGTTCTAAGCTCTGGGAAAGATACAGGGTGATCAGGTCAGAAACTGTCCCTGTCCCACACAAGGCTCACAACCTGAGTAGGAAGGATAGCAGGAATTGAATTCCCATTTTACAGATAAGGTAGCTGAGGAACAGAGAAGTTAAGTGACTTACCCAAGGTCACACAACAGGTATGAGCAAGGTACCTGGTCCTCTGACTCTGAGGCCCAGGATTTTTCCACTACGACAAGCTGCTTTTCGCTACCATAAGGTGACCACACACACCGGTTTAGGTGGACATCCCCAAAATATTGGGCTGTGTCCTGCTTCTCACTTTTGGTTATTCAGAAAATGTTTATGGGCTGCAAAATCTCGAGAGAAAAATGGCTAATTAATCAGTAGCATTTAATGCCTGGCAGCTGGGTACAGAGTACAGTATTAAACAGGGGTTCCAATTTTCCATTTTGATCATGGAGTCAAACTTGCAGACAGAATATCATGGGGCAATTCACTAAGAGTGGAGTCTGAGGCGAGGGGTTTCAAGGAAAAAGGAAGGGAAAAGGGTAATTAGAGGAGAAAATATGGAAAGAAAGAGAAGGATAAAGAAGAGGGGAAAAAGAGAAAAGGCAAAGGGAAGAGGAGGAAGAAGTACTCAGCCACAACGTCTTCCTCTGTTCCACTGCTACTGCTCTGGCATCAGGGCTGGCCATAAACAGTTCTTTTTTTACTGGTCTTTGTTAAGTGCCTAGTATTTGTCTAACACCATTCTAAGCAGTGGGTAGGTACAAATTAATTAGGTAAAACACAGTTCCTGTCCTACATTAGGCCCCACAATCTGAGCAGGAGGGAGAACAACTATTTAATCCCCATTTTACAGTGAGGAAACTGAGGCACAAAGAAGCAAAGTGACTTGCCCAAGATCACACAGCAAGCAAGTGGCAAAGCGAGTGGCAAAGTCCCCTGACTTCCTTGTTTATGTTCTTTCCACTAGGCAATTCTGCTTCTTATTTTTGGTGCATCATAAGTTCCTGGGGTGAAGGTGTCCATCTGCCCTCCTCCTGCCTGACCCTCTGGTGAAAGGCTGGGGGTTAGAAATCTACAGCTAGTGGAACTTGAACACAGCAACTATGCTGCTCTATGGCTGGGATCTTATTTTATTTTTAATGATATTTGTTAAGCGTTACTATTTGCCAGACACTGTACTAAGCACTGCAGTATATAACAGATTATCAGGTTGGACACAGTCCCTGTCCCACATGGAGTTCCAGGTTTTATACCCCATTTTATGGATGAGGGAACGGAGGCACAGAGAAGTGAAGTGACTTGCCCAAGGTCACACAGCAGACAAGTGGCAGAGTTGGGATTAGATCCCAGGTCTTTCTGACTCCCAGGTCCATGCTCTGTAATCCCGGCTCCTCCAGTTGTCAGTTGTGTGACTTTGGGCAAATCACTTCACTTCTCTGTGCCTCAGTTCCTCCGTCTGTAAAATGAAGATTAAGACTGTAAGCACCACATGGGACAACTTGATTACCTTGTATCTACCCCTGTGTTTAGAACAGTGCTTGGCACGTATTACGCACTTAACAAATACCAAAATTATCATTATTATTATTAGACCAGCCTGGCTCCTTTGCCATGGCCATAAACAACAGGTAGTGCCCAGTGGCTGAAAAGCAGTGTGGCTTCAGGGTGGCTCCATGGGGGTCCCACTGGCATAGCAGATCCAGGGTTGATTGACCTCTCTGTGTCAATCTTTTTTTATATTTTTAAATGGCACTTGTTAAGACTTTCATCAGGTCCACTGCGTAAGACTCCCAAGAGCCTGGAACCTGTGGTCCAGGTTGCCTAGCTACCCACCCTCATCACTGGACCTGATGCAGGGTCTGGACCTCAGGAGCTTCTGGTCTTTGGGAATCCCCACCACCCGGTCACGTGGCAGGAATTCTTCATGCCCTGGAGCACTGTGACTCCCAGTGCTCTCCAAGCATGGCTGCTCCCACACCAGAGAGTGTCAGTATCAGAAAACATCCTCCTGAGGCAGGTAAAAATCTGGCCAGTTTCCTTGACGTGCCTATGTGTGCATGTCTACAAGTGTATGCAGGATTCTGTGTTGTGTTATAGGTGCACACACAGTGTAGCATACTGACAGGACATACAGTAATGTGTGGAAGCCCATCTAAAAACCGCGTTGTGGGCAAAGAATGCGTTTGATGTTATATTGTACTCTCCCAAGTGCTTAGTACAGTGCTTTGCACACAGTATTATGAATAATAATGAGTGTTTCTATTCTGCTGCCAAGCCTCTGCTGCCCTTGCCTTCTTGCTCTCATTCCTCTCTCTTGCACCCTGGGGAGGCCAGCTATTGGTCCCGACCTTCGCCCCACGGCCCCATTCATCATATCCAACACACAGTCTGATATTCAATCCATCAAGATGTTGATATCATAATGAGAGGCAGGATGGAATGCAGCCCTTATCTCCCTCATCCTAGTGATAGGCTATCAAGCTGCCATCTTTGTGAAAGGCATCACAGCCACCTCATCTGTTAGACACTCTACATCTCTGTGAGGGGAATCACAGCCCCTTATATTTTAGGCACTACACATCCACCATCTTTGTGAAGGGAACCCCAGCCTCCTTGTTAGGCACTGCACATCCATCGTCTTTGTGAGGGGCACACCATTATCCCAGCCTGTCGTGATCCAAGGCCACTACTTACCTCGCTAAATATTCATTCAATCGTATTTATTGAGCGCTTACTGTGTGCAGAGCTAGCCCTCAAGCTAGGCTTCATGCTCTTTGCCCTTAACTTATCTCTCCTTTCCCCTCCTCTCCCTAACCCCCTTCTGTCTCTCATTCCCACCTCTCTGTGTCAATCTTTTTTTTAAAAAAAAAACAAAAAACAGTTAAGCACTTACTTTGTACCAAGCCCCGTACTAAATACTGGGGTAGATACAAGGTAATCACTTAGGATATAGTCCCTAACCCACATGGCATTGACAGTCTAAGTATGAGGGAGTGGGATTTAATCCCCATTTTACAGATGAGGTAACTGAGGCACAGAGAAGTTAAATGGCAGAATATATGAGTGGCAGAAATGGCATTAGAACCCAGTTTCGTCTGACTCCCAAGCAAGTGCCCTTTCCATTAGGCCATGCTGTTTCTTCATGTTCAGCTCTGCTCCTGGCTAGATGCCCTGACCCGTTTTGACTTTCCAAAGTCTGAGCCTCCTAAACTAGCCCTGTCCTGTGGTCTAATTTAAAAAGAAATCTGTTCAAAGATGTAATTGATCCCTGCAGTGCCAGAAACTGTCATCGGATGCAATCACAATAGCCTTTTTCTCCAAGCAGACAGCAGTCTGCATGCCCTAGATGGAGAATAGAACTCACTGACATTAGATCATTTGGGTATTGAGACTCCTGCACTCAGGTGATAGTGGCCATCCAGGTGAGAGCTGGGAAGCTCACATGTCCTATTTTTGAAAGATAAAGAGCCTGATTGGCACTCTGCTCAAGTAAGATTCATGAAGATGTCAACTGTAGGAAAGTGTTTGGGGAACAATGCCAGGGAAGGCTTGGTTCATAGAAAAGCTGAGAATGGCATCCAGGAAACGTACATGTAAACCTGCAGGCAGACACATATCAACCAGATCTGATGCAAGACACCTACAAACAATAACTCCCTGATCTGTTGGCTAAAATGTGTGAATATTGAAATGACAAATCACTTATAATGAGGCAGCATGGTTTAGTGGAAAGGGAACAGAACTGGAAGCTGTGTGGACTCCTGGAAAGGGAAAGGGCCTGGGAGTCAGAGTACCTGGATTCTAATCCCAACTCTGACACTTGCCTGCTGTGTTACCTCGGGCAAGTCATTTAACTTCTATGTGCCTCCTTCGCCTCATCTGTAAAATGGGAATAAAGACTGTGAGCCCCATGAGAGACCCGGGCCACGTCCAACATGATTACTCATATCTACCCCAATACTTAGTACAGTGTCTGGAAAATAGTAAGTACTTAGCAAATACGATAAAAAAAACCCTGGAAATTAGAAGGCCTAGGTTCTATTCCCAACTCTGACACTTCAGACTTTGGAAAGTCAAAACAGATCAGGACATGGAGTCAGGGGCAGAGCCAAAAACATAGAGGCAGCATTGCCTAATGGAAAGAGCATTTGCTTGGGAGTCAGATGGAACTGGGTTCTAATCCCAGCTCTGCCACTTGTTTACTTTGTCATTTAGCTTTTGTGCCTCAGTTACCTCATCTGTAAGCCATTTACCTTCCGTATGCCTCACTTTCCTCATCTATAAAGTGGGGATAAAATAACTGGTCTTCGACAGTGAGCTCCACTTTGGTCAAGGACTGTGTCTGATCTGATTATCTTGTATCGACCACAGTCGATACACTATTCATAATGTAAACACTTACATCTACATCTCTGCCCCGTCCTCTCCCCCTCCCTTCAGGCTCACATCTCCTCCTGCCTCCAGGACGTCTCCACCTGGATGTCTGCCCACCACCTAAAACTCAACATGACCAAAACTGAGCTCATCTTCCCTTCCAAGCCCGGTCCTCTCCCAGACTTCCCTATCACTGTGGATGGTACGACCATCCTTCCCGTCTCTCAGGCCCGCAACCTCGTTGTCATCTTTGTCTCGTCTCTCTCGTTCATCCCACACCCCACACATCCAATCCAGTACCAAGACCTGCCGATCTCACCTTTATAATACTGCCAAGATCCACCCTTTCCTCTCCACCCAAATGGCTACCTTACTGCTACAGGCTCTCGTAATATCCCGACTAGACTACTGTGTCAGCCTTCTCTCTGATCTCCCTTCCTCCTCTCTCACCCCACTCCAGTCTATTCTTCACTCTGCTGCCCGGCTCATCTTCCTGCAGAAACGCTCTGGGCATATCACTCCCCTTCTTAAAAATCTCCAGTGGTTGCCTATCAACCTCCGCTCAAAACAAAAACTTCTCACTCTAGGCTTCAAGGCTCTCCCTCACCTTGCCCCTTCCTACCTCTCCTCCCTTCTCTTTTTCTACTGTCCACCCTGCACGCTCTGCTCCTCTGCCACCCACCTCCTCACCGTCCCTTGGTCTCGCCTATCCCGCCGTCGACTCCTGGGCCGCGTTCTCCCACGGTGCTGGAATGCCCTCCCTCCTCATCTCTGAAAATCGAATTCTCTTCCCCTCTTCAAATCCCTACTTAAAGCTCACCTCCTCCAAGAGGCCTTCCCAGACTGAGCTTCCCCCTTTTCCCTCTGCTCCCTCTACCCCCCCTTCACCTCTCCACAGCTAAACCCTCTTCTCCCCCCTTTCCCTCTGCTCCTCCCCCTCTCCCGTCCCACCCCCTCAGCACTGTACTCGTCCGCTCAACTGTATATATCTTCATCACCCTATTTATTTTGTTTAATGAGAAGTACATCACCCTGATTCTATTTATTTGCCATTGTTTTAATGAAATATTCTTCCCCTTGAACTCTATGTGTTGCCATTGTTCTTGTCTGCCTGTCTCCCCCGATTAGACTGTAAGCCCATCAAAGAGCAGGGACTGTCTCTATCTGTTGCCGATTTGTATATTCCAAGTGCTTAGTACAGTGCTTTGCACATAATAAGCGCTCAATAAATACTATTGAATGAATGAACACTTGAAAATGCCATCATTATCAATATGAGATCTGATAATAGTACAGCTCTGAGGGCTGCAAAGGAAAATTAAATGTGGACAACAAATTCTGGAACAGAAATGGGAATCTCAAGCTTCTTAGTACTGGAAAAAAACTCAAGCAAGAGTTTGACTCACTAAGTCTCTGTTTGTGGGGTTCAGGCTATTACAGGTTATCTCTTTCTTTGGATGGCTTTCTCATTCTTTACTGAGGATATGTATTCCCGGGACCTTCAGGCTATGGATGGTTTCTTAATCAATGGAAAAATAATTACATTCTGAGCTCTCTCCAGCTTTCCCTCACAGGCCAGGATGAAAATGATTCAAAACCATAAGGAGTCATTTGCCCCTAAATCTGTGTTTGCCTGCCATCTTGAGTTCATTCTCCTGGCAGGATTATCAAATCTGTCACAAAACAACCTCCAGGACATCATCTGTTGCAAGACTTCAAAAATCAAACGAGTAAATGTGTGAGTTCGGTAATTACATTAACACCTTGTCCAATTTTACTAATTTTCCCACAATTCCCTGTCATCAGTATCACCATTCCAGTATGGATGACAGAAAGGAATCAATTATGAAAGATACTTAGTGTGAAGTAGAAACAGTAGCACCCTAAGTTGCATTTTGAGCTCCCTGAGGGCAGACATAGCGTTTTTTACATGTTTTGAACTCTTCCACAAATTTGGTACTCAAAATGTATTTCTGAATGTATTAGTAGGATCTAGCCTTTTGGGAGAAGCTTTAATTATCAGACAAGTCTTGATGATTGTGAAGTCAAGATAAAGGAATATTGATTTTCTGTGCCTCACATCAGGAAAATTCAGGATGAACCAGAATAAAATGCCCACCCTTTTGCATGAAAGGGATTAAAGAATAATATCCTGGACGAGCCTGTGCCCTTCTTACAGGGGAGGCTTAGCCCATAGAAAGAGTAAACTTACGCTGCTTCACCATGGAGCCATACCCAATATGAATAACACATTAAAATCAGCTTTTCCACCTGTCTCCTTTACCCAGCTCCTCCCCTTCTCTTCTGGATGAGGACATTGGCCATCACAGCGTTTCACAGTGCAAAAAGCACTGATTGGGTACCCTTGGTCATGAAAAACTCCCAGGGTAGTAACGGGAACAAGAAATGTGTTCTGAGATTCTTGTGGTTTTTGAACAATGTCACCCCTGAGTAGACTGCTTCAGGGCTCATTTACAAATGGAAAAATAATATCAGCAACATTCAAACTAGAGTATCATGAAAGCAGCAGAAACAGCATTATCTTGCTCCTCATCATACTGGACTGGCATAAGAAGTTTGAGTACTTAGACTTCCAAGGTCACCCTGACAAAACTCATATTTACAAATTGTCCCTGCCCCAGAAAGCTCACCATCCAGAGTCAGACATAACTGACAAAAATCTCAGCCTTTCTCCCTAGACTTCAGGAAAAAGTATTTTCTCTAAACATTGAAGATTTAGTGAAGGAGTCTTAAACAGTGGTTGATTCCTAGGCAGCAATTCCTGAAAAAGACCTCACAGAGACAATAAGCAGAGGACTGTAGTCTTACCAATCACCTGAATCCCAAATCTTTGATTAGCAGATCCATCTCCACATTGTCCTGAACTGACTATTCAAATAATCAAATTGCCTATCCCAGTCCTCCTCCTCCAGGTTAATAACTTCAGTCTCAACCTACCTAATAAACTTGTGCCATCTTTCCTAAGGCAAATTAAATCACCACCCTACCTGCATACCATCACATTTTTTTATGGTACTTAAGTGCTTATTATGTGCTAGGCACCATTTTAAGCACTGGGGTAGATATAAGGTAATGGGGATGGGCACAGTCCCTGTCCCATAGGGTTCACAGTCTTAATCCCCATTTAACAGATGAGGTAACTGAGGCACAGAGAAGTGAAACGACTTGCCCAAGGTCACACAGCAGACAAGTGGTTGAGCTGGGATTAGAACTAGGATTAGAACCTAGTGTCTTCTGACTCCTATGTCCATGCTTTATCCACTAGACCATGCTGCTTCTCGATCACATTCCAACTTGGTGACAGTGGGGGAGTTCCAGACCATATGACCAGGGTTGCTTTCAGAGGTTGGTTGCCTGGCCCTAATTCGGGGAAGCAGCCAAAAGGCTGAGTGCCTATCAGTTGCTTGCTGAAGAATTCAAACTCTGGCAAAGAAAGCCAGACAGTGGACAACGAAACATTTGCTCAAGATACCCTCCCTGTATAGGCTCTGTCAGACCCAGATGGAAAAACAGTATCTGAAAGTTGTGAGTCTTGATCATTTTTAAAGGAAGCCAGAGAACTATTTGTTTCACCTCTCTGTGGTGAAGTTAGGACTCAAGATGAGGAATTTTCTTCCTCCTCATTGCAAACAGCTTGGTGGGGTGAGCGTGTTCTGGAAACTTCATTCCCTTCCCCTGATGTCACAGAGCAGCGGAGCAATGGAGTGACAAGCATTTATGGTTTAGGCAAATCCTTTCCAGAAGTCATGTTTCCAAGCTACCAGTGTGGAACAAATAGGCTGAAAATCTAGGGATGGAACATGTGACAATACTAACAAAATCAAGCTTCTGTATTCAGAGATTGCTTTCCCTCTATCTAACCCTGAGATGGACAGGAACTTTGACATAATTGTCTTGTAATACTAACAATAATTGTAGTAATTAAGTACTTACTATGTGTCAAGTACTGTACCAAACTCTGGGGTAGCTACAAGATAAGCAGTTCCCACATGGAGCTTGCAGTCTAAATAGGAGGGAGATCAGGTATTGAGTCCCCATTTTGCAGATAACAAAAGTGAAAGACAAGATTTGCCCAAGGACACCCAGCAAAACAAGTGGCAGAGCTGGATTAGAACTCAGGTCCTCTGACTCCCAAGCCTGTGCTCTTTCCAACAGGCCACCCTGCTTCTCTATCTACTCCACTATCTACCCCACTGCTTAGGGCATTTCTTGGCACATAGTAAGTGTTTAACAAATATTATTATGATCATCATTATTCCAATTAGGGAAATTAGCTTACGCTCCAACACATCCAGCCCACAGCACTAACATGACCGAGTTTCTCTTGTTGCTCTAACTCTTCTTCAGGCCTAAAGCCAAAGTCAAATATCCTCCTGAGAACCAGGCACTGCATTGTAGAGTCCTACTTTCCAGTTTCCTGAAGACACTGAGTTGGACACACTCTTTCCCCTGAAGAGGAAGAACCAGAATCATGCCGGCATCCAAGTTATCACTGAACCCCCCTGAAGATGTTTTCTGGCATTTTTGATAAAGAGGAGTGGGAAGTTCCAGGAGAATAAAACTTGGATTCTAAAAATAAGCTTAATTTGAATTGTGACAAGTGATGCATTAGTCCAGATTGTAAATTGAATTTCCATCCAAGCAGAAGGGCCCTGGGATCTGTCCAACGCATCCCTTTCAGCATCTATTCTTTGAGTGAAATGCTTTCTCGCTTTATTGTTTGGTCTATGACTTTTTTTCTAATCTACGCTGCCCTGCAACTGGATCCTCTCTCCTCCTCCATCATCTTTTGAAAACCAAAACACAATTTATAATTGCTCTCACACTGATTCTCCATATCTACCCCCGCTATCTCTGCTTCTGACTCCATGATCTCTCACCTCTTAAAAACACATGCTTCTCTTTCCTTCCTTTAGCACTATTTTTAACCTCTCCTTCTTGCATCTACTTCTCCTCTCCTAACATTATCAAGACTCCAGTATATTAAAAAGTCTCTGAATTTTACAGCTCCCACAGCTACCACTCCCATTCTTACTCAAAGTCTTTGAACTGCATGTGTATAGCCACCACCATAACCCTCATCACCAAATATTTTCTTGACCCAGTACATTAAGGTTTTAGTTCCCTTCGCTCTCTTGAGGCTGTACACTTCAAGGTCACCAGAAATCTCCTTATAGCCAAATCCAATAGGCTCTTCTCTACCCTATTTTTCCTTGACCTCTTGGCTTCCTTTGACACTGTTGACCACCCCCTATCTCCTTGAAAGACCTAAAGACCTGTTTCTGTTGATGTGGTACTAACCTGGTTCTCCTCCTACTTCTCCAACTCCTTCTTCTAAGCCCAATCCACTAGCTCCTCTTTCATCGCTTATTCTCTAATAGTAGGCATCCCACAATACTCAGTTCTGGGTCTCCCTGTTTTTGGGGACCTCATCCTCCTGAATGGATTAAACCACCACCTCTATATGGATGACTCCTAAATCTACCTCTTGAGTTGCACCCTCTCTCTTTCTCTATGCAATCTCTCTTACCCTCTGCCCACCAGGAAATCAACCCTTAAATGTTCTCTCAAAAACATCCAAAGCTAAACCTTCCCTTCTAAACCCATTCCTCCTCATGTCTTTCCCATCTTGGCTGATAATATCACCATCTTCTTTATCCCCTGAAGCCTGAAACTTTGGTGTTTTTCTTGACTCCTCACTGCCTTTCATTGCTCACGTTCGATGCCCTAATAAATCATGTCCATTCTTCCTTCACAACATTTTCAGGACAAGCCCCTTTCTCCTCACCCAAACAGCCACAATCTTGGATCATTCCCTTATCATAGCACAATTACTCACTCAGCCTATACACTGGTCTTACCACCTCTGGCATCTCACCCACTTAAGTCTCCTAAACCCTGCTTCAGAGAAGGATAGAGAGAGGAAGCAAATGTTTTTAAGAGGAGACAGGAATTTGGATTAAAGCATGGGTAGAAGGGGTAGATTTTGAGAGCAGACAGGAGAACAATTATGAATTATGTTTTCAAGTGGGAGGAGGAGGATAAAGAGGGCTCCTATTTCAGACCAGTGTGAATTTGAAAAAATATGATAGACCCCCTTCCACCCACTTCACTCCTCTAACCTAGCCTACTCTCTGTCGCCTCAATCTTTTCTATCCCTCCATCAAACCCTTGCTCATGTCCTCCCTTCCCCTCCATAAGTGACAGGCTACCACTCTCCCCATCTTCATAGCCCTCCTAAAATCATATCTCATCCAAGAGCCCTTTCCTGACTAACCCCACATTTCACATACTGACCCTCCCCTCTGGGTTACCTATGTCCTAAAATCTGTATCCTTTAAGCCTTTGATATTCACTCTACCATCAAACCCACAGGACATATCCACATATATTTTCACTTTGCTATTTTCTCATTCTGTAACTTCAGTGTCTTTTCTATTCTAGACTGTACACTCCTTGTGGGAAGGGATCACATCTACCAACTCTAATGTACTTTTCCAACCATTTAATACAATGCATACAGTAGGTGCTCCATAACTATCATTGATTAACTGACTGATTGATAAGTCAAGGAGTAAAGCATAAAATAATTTCTCCCCTAAAAACTAAAGTATAAATGGTGCAAAGGATGCTTGGGACATATCCCAGACATCCTGCTTGGTTAGGAATTCTACACTAATTGTTTCTAAATAATCACTTAGCACAATCCTCTCTCATCCTCAAAACCTCTAATGGGTACACATTTCCCTTTACATCCTGCAGAAACTTCTTACTACTGGTTTCAAATTTCTTATCTTATATTTTAGGTCCCTTCACCCACTACACACACCTAGCTTTATTTTTTTAACAGCATTTGTTAAGCACTTACTAAGTGCCAGGCACTGTGCTAAGCCCTGGGGTTGGTACAAGGTAATCAGGTTGGACACAGCCATTGAACCATATAGAGCTCATAGTCTCAATCCCCATTTTGCAGATGAGGTTACTGAGGCACAGAGAAGTTAACTTACTTGCCCAATCCCGGCTAGACTACTGTGTCAGCCTTCTCTCTGATCTCCCTTCCTCCTCTCTCTCCCCGCTCCAGTCTATTCTTCACTCCGCTGCCTGGCTCATCTTCCTGCAGAAATGCTCTGGGCATATCACTTCCCTTCTTAAAAACCTCCAGTGGTTGCCTATCAACCTCCGCACAAAATAAAAACTTCTCACTCTAGGCTTCAAGGCTTTCCATCACCTCGCCCCTTCCTACCTCGCCTCCCTTCTCTCTTTCTATTGCCCACCCCGCACGCTCTGCTCCTCTGCCGCCCACCTCCTCACCGTCCCTTGGTCTTGCCTATCCCGCCGTTGACCCCTGGGCCACGTCCTCCCGCGGTCCTGGAATGCCCTCCCGTGGTCCTGGAATGCCCTCCCTCCTCACCTCTGCCAAACTAATTCTCTTCCCCTCTTCAAAACCCTTCTTAAAGCTCACCTCCTCCAAGAGGCCTTCTCAGACTGAGCTCCCCTTTTCCCTCTGCCCCCTCTACCCCCCTTCACCTCTCCGCAGCTAAACCCTCTTCTCCCCGCTTTCCCTCTGCTCCTCCCCTGTCCCGTCCCATTCCCTCAGCACTGTACTCGTCCGCTCAACTGTATATATCTTCATCACCCTGATTCTATTTATTTGCTATTGTTTTAATGAGATGTTCTTCCCCTTGACTTTATTTATCGCCATTGTTCTTGTCTGTCTGTCTCCCCCGATTAGACTGTAAGCCCATCAAAGGACAGGGACTGTCTCTATCTGTTGCCAATTTGTACATTACAAGCACTTAGTACAGTGCTCTGCACATAGGAAGCGCTCAATAAATACTATTGAATGAATGAATAAGGCAACTGCCATAGCTAGGGATAGAGCCCAGTACCGCTGACTCCCAGGTCTGTGCTCTTTCCACTAGGCCAGGCTGTTCCTCTTTCTAACTGTAAAAGTTAAAATTATGGCATTTGTTGAGGGCTTACTATGTGCCACACACTGTTCTAAGTGCTGACTTGGATACAAGCAAATCAGGTTGGAAACAGACCCTGTCCCAAATGGGGCTCATAGTCTTAATCCCTGTTTTATAGATGATGGAACTGAGACACAGAGAAGTTAAGTGAGTTGCCTAAGGTCACATGGCACACACATGGCAGAGCCGGGATTAGAACCCAGGTCCATGCTCTTATCCACTAGACCACACTCCTTCTCCATACTGTACTTCATTTTTAGCTCTCTCACCACTGTCCTGCCTAACTCAAACCCTCCCACTTGCCTGGAATTCCCTACTCCTTCAAATTTACCAGACCGCAGCTCACTCCCTCTTAAAAGCCATCTTTAAAATCACACCTCCTCCAAGAAGTTTCCCCAGTTAATTTCCAACACCCCAAGATGCATCACCCCTACTTCTTCAGCACATATGAATATATATATATATATAATCAAATTTTCATTTAATTATTTATTTAATGGAGGGTAAGGGGTTGTGTCAAAACCTATTAGAATGAGCCTGGACCTGAGTTGTAATTCTGGATCCACCACTTGCCCTCTCAGTTTCCTTGGGCAAGTTGTTTAACTTCTTGTTCTTTTTCTTTCTCTCTATAGTTGTACAGAATTAAAGACTCTCTATCTCATCCACAAGATAATAAACCCCATTGGGTCTTTTGTTTTGGGTGTACTCTTCCAAATACTTACTAAGATGTTTGGAATACAATTAATGTTTACTAAATGTCACTGATTGCTTGTTTGCCCAAAAAGACCCAAACATAAAGTAGAAAGGCTGTACCTTTAGAAGGAAGGATCTCTAATTGAGTAACACATTCTTGAAATGATTCCCAAAACTGTCTTCCCTACTATGGTTCTCTTTCCAAAAGTGTACCCACTCACTGCCAGCCCCTTTCAAATGTAGTCAAAATAACACATTATTTCAAATTGATGTAAATTCACGAGATCATTCCTGAGAATGGACCAGCTGAGACTCCCTGGTTTGATCAACAGAAAGAGGACACATTCTTAATAACCACTTCCCTGCTGGTTGCCAATGTGACAGGACCACACACAAATTTCTGAACTGACCCAGTTCTCATCCTGGGTTAACAGATTCTTGTCTTTTCCAACATCCCACTTCTCTTCCAGCCAATGGCAGAATTAACCTAATAATCAAATGTGTTCGAGATCAGCTCAGAAAAAAATGTGTCTATTAGGAAAAGCAAGAAAACTGGGAGAGAGGAATACCGGTGTGTGAGTGTGCATACCTTCATAGAGTGATCCCATCAGCTTGACTTCAATTTCCAAATGTCTTCATCACCATCATCATCATCATTTTCAACAACATCGAATGCCCAAAACATAGTAGTTGGATTTGGGAAACCACATAACAGAAGTAGAAGACAAAGGCCATCACTACAATCTAAGAGTAGTATACATGTATTTACTAATTGCCTACTTATTTCAAGACACTGTCCCTAAGCACTTTCAATCTATAGTTGGAAGAGAACAACAGACACAAATGACGAAGACTGTGACTGTGAGCTCCATGTGGGACAAGGACTGTGTCCAACCCAATTTGTTTGCATCTACCCCAGTGTGTAGTACAGTGCCCAGCACACAGTAAGTGCTTAACAAATACCAAAATGATTATTATTACTATTACCAAATATTCAGTAAGTAGAAAAAATGCAATCTGTACTAAATGATCAAAACCATTTGAAAAGCAAATGAGTAGAAAATGAATAATTAAGTATACACTGAGGAGTTAGGATTGTTGAATAGATGGTGTAAAGATGAAAATGAAAGAGGACGTGATTTGTTGGGGCAGGAAGGATGTGGATCCATGAAGCCTTTGGCAGATGTGAGCACTTGATGGAAGATGGCAGAATCATGCAAGGGACATTAGAATCTTTTAGAGTCATAAGCAAGGTACCATCTTTATGCAGATGATTCCCACATTGACTTCTCTTGCCCTGTCCTCGCTCCTCTGCAGTTTCACATTTCCTCCAGCCTTGAGTGCATCTCTTTTTGGATGTCCTGCTGATACCTCTAACTAAACAGAACTCCTCATCTTCCCACCCAAAGAGTGTCCTCCCCCTGACTTTCCCAGCACTGTATAAAGTGTTGCTATCCTCCCTATCTCAAATGCCCTTAACTTTGGCATTATCCTCGACTCATCTCACTCACACAACCCACTTATTCAATCTGTCACCAAATCCTGTCTCCTTATTGACTTCTCAGACTCCTCCTGTCTCTCCTCACTCTAGTCCATACTTCACTCTGCTGCCCAGATTATTTTTCTAGAAAATGTTCAGTTCATGTTTCCCCATTTCTCAAGAACATCCAGGGGTTACTGATGCACATAATAATGATGATAATAATAGTAATAATAATGATAATTGTGACATTTGTTAAGTTCTTACTATATGCCAGGCACTGTACTACGCACAGAGGTGGATACAAGCAAATTGGGCTAGGCACAGTCCCTGTCAAATCCCCATTTTACAGATGAGGAAACTGAGGCACAAAGTTAAGTGATGTGCACTAGGCCACAGCAGATTAGTGGCAGAGTCAGGATTAGAACCCATGTCCTTTTGACTCCCAGGCTTGGGGTCTATCCACTAGGCCAGTTGATGGACCTTCACAAACAGAAACTCCTTACCATTGGCCTTAAAGCACTCAATCAGTTCATCCCCTCCTAACTTACCTCAATGATCTCCTACTCTAACCCTGCCCATACACTTTGTTCCTCTAGTGCCAGCTTTCTTCCGGTACCCCAATCTCATCATTCTCAATGCCAACCTCTCTCCCAAGTTGTTTCTCTGACCTAGGGGTCCCACCTCCACCCCTGCCACCATATATGCCAGACCACTACTCTCCCCACCTTCAAAGCCTTATTGAGGTCACATCTTCTCCAAGAAACCTTCCCTGATTTAGCCCTCTTTTCCCCAACTCCCTCTCCCTTCTGTATCATCTGTATGCTTGGATCTATTCCCTTTGCACACTTGATACTCACCCCATCCTTAGCCCCACAGTACTTATAATATATGCAACAGTAACTTATTTATTTATATTAATGTCTGGGTCCCCCTGTAGACCTCCAGCTCAGTGTGGGAAAGGAACTTGTCTACCACCTCTGTACTCTCTGTACTTAGTACAGAGCTCTGCACACAGTAAATATTGAATAAATACCATTTCTTGATCCATTGGTTGGCTAGAAATATGTGGGGACAATGAGGATAGAAGGTGCAACCTCCCTTCCAAGGGCAGGTAAGGGGCCCCATTGTGTCCTACCCAGATACCATCCTTGAACTGGCTCCTATGAGGGGTATCCTTCTCTGGTTGAAAGTCCCGCTGGCCCAGAGCAAAGGAGAGCTCTTGTTCTATCAGGAGCACTTCTAGAACCCACCGTTCTTGGCTATGGTTCATGATGCTCCTTTGCCAGTTGGTCAGCTCTGGATGATTCTTTAGCACCCCAACCAGCCTTGTGGTTTGCTTTAATCTTAGTTGATATTTCTGGCACAAGTCTGCAGTAAGTTCCACCAGAAAGCATGAACCAGAATCCTCCTGTTTCACCACAATCATGAGTCATCCATCCACTCAACCACTTGCTCAGTCTCAAGTAGAGTCAACTAGATGGACTGGGGGCCCACCTCAGCTTCCCTGAGGAGAGGTCCAGGGGCTGGAGTATGAATGCTCCTGCCCAGAGCCCACAATCCCAATCCTACCTCCACTCTGACTCCATTATCCATCAGAGAACCTCAGGAGAGCTCCTACTAGCAAGTCTTCGCTCTGCTGGCCTCCACAAACAGGGACCATTCTTTATAGCCACCTGTCCACCCATGGGGTAACCTATCCATCAGTCAGATTTATTGATTTACACCTAGACATTGATATACCCAAGATGTCATCAATGGGTTTTCTCAGTCTGCGGTACTGGATCCAGGGGGCTATGAGGGGCAAGACCCATTTCCCTAACCTGGAGTGGACCACTCCTGACTTAACAGCTCCCCTGATTGGAAGAGGGTGGAGAGGCGGGGATTGTGAGGCGTCCATACCTAAATTTCACACCTACTACTCTCCCATCTTCAAAATCTTCCTAAAAATCACATCTCTTCCAATAGATCTTCCCATACTGAGCTATTTCCTTTATCCGCCCTTCCCTCTGCATCACTTATGAACTTGGTGGTGTTGTACCTATTAAGCCATTTGTTACTCAACCTAGCCCCACAGGACTTATATAAATATATTGATATGCTACTATTTCTCCTATCTGTAAATTACTCTAATGTCTATCTTCCCTTGTGGACGATAAAGCTCCTTGTGGGCAGGGACTGTGTCTACCAACTCTGTTGTATTGTACTTTCCTAAACACTTAATATGGTACACTGCATAAAGTAAGTGTTCAATAAATACCTGATTGATCAATTTATTTGAATTACTGATTCATGTTTTATCTAGAGTTACAGCTAGGTGGGAACTGACACAATCTTAAACCCCTTGTTGACTTCAGTAGCTTTCCAAGAAGGAAGACCAGAAAGACAAAAAGGACCTGAAGCTAAATCTGGAAAAGAGGGATTTAGTAGAACAAAGGATAATGCACAAACAAGGAGATGGCATGGAAAGGAGGTAGCATTTCAAAAAGGATCACAGCCTAAGCTCAGGGCTTCGAGGCTGTGCAGGCTATGAGATGAGCCTCTTGACCAATTCAACAAAATTTCAACTGATCAGAGATAAAGTTAGGTGTGTAGTTGACCGCCACTCCCTCCCCCCAATTTTTTTAATGGAATTGGTTAAGTGCTTGTCATGTTTCAAGTATTGTACTAAGCATTGGGGTAGATACAAGATAATTAGGTTGGACACTGTTCCTATCCCAAATGGGGCACTCATTCTTATCCCGTTTTACAGATGAGGTAACTGAGGCACAGAAAAGTGATTTGCCCAAGGTCACACAACAGACAAGCGGCAGAGCCAGGATTGGATCCCAGGAATTTCTGAATATTAGGCCTGCACTCTTTCCACTAGACCATGCTGCTTCCCTTGCCAGGCTTTCCAAAGGGACTTGAGGTGAAAATACTTTTAACTGGGGTCAGTTTGGGGGCAAAAGAACGATAATAATAATAGTGGTATTTGTTAAGTGTTTCCTACATGCCAGGCACTGAACAAGAAAATCAGCCCAGGAACAGCCCCTGTCCCATATGGAGAACAGGTATTTAATCCCAGTTTTACAGAAGTGAAAACTGAGATACAACAGAGTTATGTGACTTGCCCAAGGTCACACAACCGGGAAGTGGTGGAACTCACATTACAACTGACTCCCAGGTCAATGCTCTTTCCACTAGGCAATACTACTTTTCATCAAAAGAAGTACATATCATACTTGTAGACTGCATCTTTAAAACAGGACAGATTGTGATAAATTATTGAAATTTTTGAAGTGAAACCGTAACTCTCTTTCACCTAGAGGAAACCACAGAAATAATTTCCAAAAAAAGGAAGCCTCCTGGGTCTTTTTTGTCAGTTTTCATGCAGATTCTGGAAATTCTTCAAGGTCTGACAGACTCTACAGCCAAGGTGGACCTGTTATCCTTGATTATAAAAAAACAGTTTATTATGTGTACTGAAGTATATTCACAGTCCTCACAGCCTCTTCTCATTTGACACGAGGAGAAAATGACTTGAGAAAATCCCATCGACCCAAAATAAGCATCCAATCTAGTGTTTTGAAAAATATTTTTCAGGTGAAACTAGAGCTACATGGTAGTAGCCACAGCAATAATATCAGAAGAAGTAATCATAAGAGTAGCATTAACAGTGCTGAAATGAGAAAATATTTTTTTGCCAAAATGCCCAGGGCATCATTCATTTATTCCAACATATTAACTGAGAGTGTACCATGAGCAGAACACTGTACTGACCACTTGGGAAAGTACAATACAGCAAGAGAAAGAGACAATCCCTGCCCACAACGAGCTCACAGTCTAGAAGCTCACATTGACGTGACGCCAAGACTGCCGGGTAACATATTGTTGTCCCAGATGGGACCAACTGTTGAGGCCGGTCTCCCAACCTTCCCTTCTCTGCCCCAGCCTTTACTTAACAATAATAATGTTATTTGTTAAGTGCTTACTATGTGCCAAGTACCATTCTAAGCGCTGGGGGGATACAAGGTAATCAGATTGTCCCACGTGGGGCTCACAGTCTTAATCTCCATTTTACAGATGAGATAACTGAGACAATGAGAAGTTTAACTGACTTACCCAAAGTTACTCAGCTGACAAGTGACAGAGCTGGGATTAGAACCCATGACCTCTGACTCCCAAGCCCATGCTCTTTCCCCTGAGCCATGCTCCTTCGCTTTCTCCCCCCTTTCCCTTTGAGCCCGGAGGAGTTCTCCCCACAGGTTTTCCTCTGTCTTTCTCCCTGGACACCTCAGTGTCAGTGGTGAAGTCGACAGTGTTGGCAGGAGTGGAGGAGCAGGCGATGATAGAAGAGGAAGGAGGAAATAAATCATCAGGCCACGGTCACCTCTTTCACCCCAGAAACCAGGCAGAGAGGAGCAATGATTACCCAGATTACAGGGGAAGCGGTGGGAAAGGGACTATGCTGTATAGTCTGGATTGGGCTAGAAAGGCCCCACTGTCCTGAACTTCTACAGACTTTCCCTATAGCCCCCTCCCTTGGAGGTGTCCATTCCCCATGGATATCCAAGAGGATCTCTAGTCTACTGCCAGACTCTACTCTTATTTCTTGGTCCACATGTCGGGAATGTGGCTAGAATCTTCATCCCCTCTCTGGCCTGGGAGCACTTCTCTTCCCCAACCAACAGGAATGACATAGCCATCCCCACAGTCACTGTCATGGGTCAATTTTCATAACTGTAATGATGGTTCTGAAACTTTTCCTTTTACTAGAGCTGAGTGTCAGTCTGTCCTGCCTTTCTTTCAGCTAGTAGTAATTCATTCAATCGTATTTATTGAGCTCTTACTATGTGCAGACCACCATACTAAGTGCTTGTAATGTACAATTCGGCAACAGATAGAGACAATCCCTGCACAAGTAATAGTAATAGTAGTAGAGGGAGGAGGAAGAGAATGAGGAAGGGGAGGAGAAGAAGAAGATTTATTGAACCTCTTCTAAGGGCACTGACATGCATTTGGGATACTAGAATAGAAGCATTCATTCATTCAGTCAGTCGGTTTTATTGAGTGCTTACTTTGTGCACACTGAACACTTTGTGCAACACTGAATTAAGCGCTTGGAAAGTGCAATTTGTCAACAAATAGAGACAATCCCTACCCAACGGGCTCACAGTCTAGAGGGGAAGACAGACAAGAAAATAAAGCAAATCAAGTAGACAGGCATCAATTGCATCGATGTAAATACATGGAATTATAGCTATAATACATCATTAAAATAAATATAATAATAAATATGTACATATATACACAAGTGTTGTGGATATTGAATGTTGAATGGTGCAGTGCTCTGCCTATAGTCAGGACTCAATAAATGCTATTGGTTGGTTGATTGATCGATTATAAAACTGATGAATGAACATCCTATTCCAGACCTTCCCAAAGCACTGCTCAAGGTGAGCCAATTTCAGTTTGATTGCTGCTGCCTGGGACATTCTGGCAGGCTAGCCCTACACAGAGCAAACAGAGAGGGCCAAGATTTCTAGAACAGAGAAACTATTCTGCGATTAGCAACTCTCCCAGGGATAAAGTTATTTTGCATCAGTCAATTACTCACACAGTGACATCAACTGGAGCACAGCCATTACAGCAAGGGGTATGGATAAGGAGGAAGGGCTAGAAAGATGGGAAAGAAACTCCAGAATCATGTGGTTAGGAGCCCATATGAGGCAACTAAAAGGAGTGGATATGAGACATGTTCTTCAGGAAAGCCAAAGATCAACAGAGAAGCAGCCACGCCCTAGAGAATAGAGCAGAGGCCTTGGAGTCAGAAGCACCTGGGTTCTAATCCTAACTCTGCCAGTTATCTATTGTGTGATCTTGGTCAAGTCACTTTACTACTCTGTATTTCAGTTATCTGTAAAACGGGGATTAAGACTCTGAGCCTTTTGCAGGACATGGACTGTTCCAACTTGATTTGCTTGCATCCACCCCACTGCTTGAGTGTCTGAACATACTAAGCAATCAACAAATACCAATACTATTATACTGTTGATGGCAGACTCTCAGATTAGCTGTTAAGGAAGGGCAGCAATGGGTTCAGTGGTGGGGCGAGAAGTAGCTTGGCATAGTGGATAGAGCAGGGACGTGGGAGTCAGAAGGTCATGGGTTCTAATCCCAGCTCGGCCATTTGTCTGCTGTGTGACCTTGGGCAAGTCACTTCACCTCTCTAAGGCCTCAGTTCCCTCATCTGGGAAATTGGGATTGAGAGTGTGAGCTTCACTTGGGGCAGGGACTGTGTCCAACCCGACTTGCTTGTATCTACCCCAGAGCTTAGTACAGTGCCTGGCACACAGTAAGCACTTAATAAATATCACAATTATCATTATTATTTCCCCTGGAGTTGAATCAAGACAAATTTCAGATCCGGGTGAAGGGACTTATTCCCAGATCTAATTTCAAATTAAGTTGTCCAACTACTGTGGCCACTGAAATCCTTAGTTAAGTAAATACTGGTTATTTACAAAGACAGTCACTCAGCCAATTGTATTTATTGAGCATTTACTGTGTCCAGGGCATTTTATTAAGCACTTGGGAGATAACACTATAACAGACACATTCCCTTACCACAATGAGTTTACAGTATAGAGGGGGAAACAGACATGAACATAAATAAATAATCGATATGTGCTTAAGTGCTGTGGGGCTGAGAGGCGGAATGAATAAAGAGAGCATGTTAGAGTGAAGCAGAAAGGAATGGAAGAAAAGGAAAAGAAGGCTTAGTCAGGGAAGGTCTGTTGGAGGAGATATGTCTTCAATAAGGCTTTGAAGTGGGAGAGAGTTTTTGTCTGTCCGATATAAAGAGAAAGGGCATTTCAGACCAGAGACAGGAGAGAAGCCGCATGGCTTAGTGGAAAGAGCCTGGGCTTGGGAGTCAGAGGTCGTGGGTTCTAATCCCTGCTCTGCCACTTGTCTGCTGTGTGACCTTGGACAAGTCACTTAACTTCTCTGTGCCTCAGTTACCTCATCTGTAAAAGTGGGGATTAAAAAATGTGAGCCCCACGTGGGACAATCTGATTACCCTGTATCTACCCGAGCACTTAGAACAGTGCTCAGCACATAGTAAGCGCTTAACAAATACCAATTAATATTATGTGGGTGAGAAGTTGGCAGCAAGATAGATGATAGCGAGGTACAGAGAGAAGGTACAGGACTGTGCCTGTATGATGCATGTGTGTGGAATCTGTAATATCTGAGACTCCCTATCACAGGGAAGGAATAGAGCATCTAACATTCACCCAAGCTTCAGCAACCAGCATGCAAGGTTGCAGATGCAGGGATGACTAGCTCAACCCCAAACTCTTCCCATGTCTTCAGGAAGTTCTGTATGCAAAATTCATGGTATGCTGACAACAATCAACTGAGACAATTTTGCATCGCACTAGTGTGAGCAATCAAGAGAGTACCTATCTTGGATGCAAAATGATGAGGGCACTAAGACGCTGGTGCTAGAAACTGGAAGTGGAGTATTTCTGAAAAAGCGACTCGAAGCATCACATTGCTGCTGAGCTGGTTTGTCTATTGGTATTGCTTTCTCATAGTTGAGAATCCAAGAAATACCTGCCTTTGAGCCTGACCCTTGAGCTCACAAGTTAGACACCCACCAGCCCAAAAGTCATCTTGGTAAGTCATGCTTAAGACAACTTTCAGACTTGCTGAGCCACCAGTATTTACTTAATAAAGATGGATGAAGGGAACTTGAAAAGTTTTCCTCTGCATCCCTAGCCTAAGATGCTGAGATGGAGATTGCATTCTCAGTTTATGTGGCCATTTCTCAAAGTCTTGCATTCCCACTAACCGGAAAGATGCTAGAAACTAAAACATCAGTTGGGGAGGGAAGCGGCAGTAGAGAAGGCTTGGAGTCAAGCAAGGATTGCTTCAACATAAGCTGTGGTTGAAGTTTTTAGGAGGGCTGGGACCAGTGGGTTAGAGCATTGCATGCTGGCTGCCTTGTTCTGTGGAGCTCATTTGAATTGCTTTAAAATAAAACTGTGCCTTTATCTTCTCCCTCCCTCATCTGATTAGACACTTTCCAGAGAAATATATGGAGTTTGGGATGATAAACAGGGAGCTATCCAAGCCCGTGGAGGGTGAGGAGTGTCATAATCTCAGTCAAGTTCCTGGTATTTCAGATGCGTACAGACTTTATTCGAGGCTCCCTTCTCAGGGTACTGTCTCCCAGATGGGAGATATGACTAGTGCTTATGAAAATGAGTGAAAAATGAGTCACGTCCACCAACAACCACATTCACAACAGTTTCATTCCTGCCTCTGGACAAGAGGGAACTGGAGGGCCAACTTCCTTCCCATCTTTTCCACTCTGTAGATTGAGGACAGAGTCTCACAAGCAACAGAGTGAGCTCCCTTTCCCCTAGCAACTGAATCATGGAGTGAAAAGAAGAGGAAAGGGTGGGCTTCACGTGAAGTTCCCATTCTCCTTCATGTCCCCCATTACTCTGGAGGATATTGCTCCTGCCTGCAGGGACCGAGCAAAAGGACGGAGCACCACAGGTCTCGGTGGACATTTCATTGAATACATTTGTCTTGAATTGAAATCTAGATCCTAGCCCAATAGAGTCTATGCTATTGAACAGCAGTATGGCATATTGGATAGAGCACAGGCCTGGGAATCAGAAGTTCATGGGTTCTAGTCACAGCTCTGCCACTTATGTGCTGTGTGACCTTTGGCAATTCACTTCACTTCTCTGTGCCTCAGTTACCTTATTTGTAAAATGGGGATTGAGACTGTAAGCCCCACATGGAACAGGGACTGTGTCCAACCTGATTTGCTTGTATCTACCCCAGAGTTTATTATTAACAACTGTGGTGTTTAAGCACTTATGTGCCAGGCACTGTACTAAGCACTGGGGTGGATACAAGCAAATCAGGTTGGACACAGTCCCTGTCCCACCTGAGACTCATAGTCTTAATCCCCATAGTACAGATGAGGTAACTGAGGCACAAAAGTAAAGTGACTTGCTCAAGGCCACATAGCAGACAAGTGGTGGAGGCAGGATTAGACCACAGGACCTTCTGACTTCTAGGCCTGTGCTTTCTCCACTACCCCATGCTGCTTCAGCACAATACTTGACACATAATAAGGGCCTAACAAATACCATTATCACTATTATTATTAGCTATTATTATCACACAGAGTAAGTGCTCAATAAATATGAGCACTATTTATTACTATTATTTATTACTCATATTTATTGAGCACTTAATGTGTATAGAGCACTGTACTAAGCACTTGGAAGAGTATAACAGTAGACATGTTCCCTGTCCACAAGGAGCTTGTCTAGAGGGATAGACAAATATTAACATATATAAGTTAATTACAGACAGGTACATAAGTTCTGTGGGGCTGATTCAAGGGCAAATTCAAGCGCAAGGGTGACAAAGAAGGGAGTGGGAGAAGAAGACAAGCTCCAGACCACATCCACTACTGTCGTCCTGTGCTCAATTCTCCCATCCAGAGGAATAATCTCCAATAATAAACCATGTTCTTTAGTAAACAATCATGTGAAGCATTTCATAACAGAATGTGTGGCAAACCACTTGAAATCCTTTAATAAAAGGTTCTTCAGGAGTAGAGCACCTCATAATCGACCCGTATACTTTTCTTCTTATTCCCACAGCCTGCCACTTCAGAATGACCCTTTTGCAACTAGATTTGTTTTAAAGAGCAACTTGTGTGCAAATAATGAACAAAGAACTGGGTCCGCTATTACTGGATTATCATTATCAAACCACACTTTAGGGACATGCAGAACACTAATGCTTCTGAGTGGATAAGAAGCCTATTGTCTGTAATAAGTATTCAAAACATTTTACAAAGGAAATACGGACATGTATCATTTAAGGTCCTGTACCCTTTCAAATGTCTCCAACTGAGGTGGGAGGAATTGGATGTGTTTCAAGCACTATTGATTTCTATAACAACCATCCTGCAGTAGAAAAGTCTTTCCAGAAGAAAAAGCCCAGGAAAATGATTAGATAACTATTCTTTCATTTGGTTGCCACACACATAAGGGAATCTTGATGGATGGCAATTCACAGTAGGTCCATTCTAATAGGTATCCTGTGAACCAGTCTACTTACAACCTGTGAATCAATCTACCTACAGTCAGGTGAGGCCAATGCAGGAGATATGTCCCACTAATACCTGGGATTAATACCACACGATCCTCTTGGACTTTGCGTACTGTGACAGTGGCAAGATTGGGAGGAGAGATTGGGAAAGCAGGAGACTTTGACAGGGTTTTAATTAGGAAGTGAGTCCAGGAATTTTGTTTTCTTGTCTACCTTTTACCTAAATCATTCCAGACTAAGGATATCCTCCAGTTTAAGGTGTTTGGGAAAGGAATTGCCAGTCTCCTGTTGGAGGGGCCAGCATTGATTGGGTAGGGAGTGTGCTTCCCAAGAGCCAACCTTGGGGAGGATCCCTTCCTTCCTTCACTTTGTTCATGAAATGTACATCACCTTCATTCTATTTAGTTGCCATTATTTTTACGAGATGTTCTTCCCCTTGACTCTACTTATTACCATTGTTCTTGTCTGTCTGTCTCCCCCGATTAGACTGTAAGCCCGTCAAAGGGCAGGGACTGTCTCTATCTGTTGCCGACTTGTTCATTCCAAGCACTTAGTACAGTGCTCTGCACATAGTAAGCGCTCAATAAATACTATTAAATGAATTCACCAAGGTCCTTTCCAAATGTTGAGGTCAACCAGGAGAGAAATTCTTTTAGGAACCTCCACAACCAAAAGGAATGTCCGGGGTAATCCCCTATCCTCAAAAAAAACAACAAAAACAAAAAAACCTCCTCCCTTGACCTCACAGTTCCCTCCAGTTATCACTCCATCACCCTCCTGCCATTCAGTCAGTTAGTGATATACCCTGTACACTCTACTCCATCCTAATCCACTGCAACCTCTCACCTGCCTTTGATACTGTCAACTGCCCATTTCTCCAGGAAACATTATCCAATCTTGGCTTCACTGACATTGTCCTCTCCTGGTTTCCTTCCTATCTCTCTGGCTGCTCATTCTCTGTCTCTTTTGAGGGTTACTCCTCCACTTCCCAACTCCTAACTGTGGGAATCCCACAAAGCCTTAGTTCTGTAACCCCTTCTATTCTCCAACTACATCCACTGCCCTGGAGAACTCATTTGTTTCCATCACTTCAACAACCATCTCTACATGCATGATTCCCAATTCTTCATTGGCAGCCCTGATCTTTCATCTTCTCTGCAGTCTCATATTTCCTTCCTCATTCAGGACATCTCTACTTGTATGACCTTCAGACAACTCAAACTAAACATGTCCAAAACAGAACGCTTCATCTTTACACCCATAAGCTGCTGTCTTGCTGTCTTTCCCATCACTGTAGAAAATATCACTATCCTCCCTATCGCATAAACTCATACCTTTGGCAAAGCCCTCTATCCATCTCTCTCATACAACACATATATTCACTCTGTCACCAAATCCTGTTAGATCTACCTTCACAACATCATTAATATCCACCCTTTCCTTTCCATCCACTGTATCTGCCTCCTCGCTGACCTCCCTCCCTCTCCCCACTTCAGTCTGTGTTTCAGTCTGCTGCCAGTTTCATTTTTCTAAAAAAAAACAATTAAGTCCACATCTCCCCACTTCTCAGGAACACCCAGTGATTTCCCATCCACTTCCATGGCCAACAAAAACTCTTTACCTTTGGATTTAAAACACTCAATCATCTTTCCCCCTCCTACCTTACCTCAGTGATCTCCTACTACAGCCCAGCACACCTACTTCACTCCTTCAGCACCAGCTTGTTCACTGTGCCCTGATCTCTTCTTTCTCACCACAGTTCCCTTTCCCACCTCTTCCCTCTACCCTAAAACTCCCTCCTCCTCCATATATGCTAGACCACAACTCTCCCCACCTTCAAAACCTTATTTAGGCTACAGCTCCAAGAGGCTGTCTCTTTTTCTGACTCCCTCTCCCTTATGCATCATCTATACACCTGAATCAGTACCCTTCAAGCAATTGGTTTTTCATTCCACACTCACCTACAGTGCACTTATGTACAAATCAGTAACATTGATCTTAATGTCTGTCTCTCCATCTAGGTTGTAAGATCCCTGTGGTAGGGAGTATGCCTACCAAGTCTTTTGTACTGTACTTAGTACAGTCCTCTACACAGAGTAAAAACTCAGTAAATACCAGTAATTGATTAATTGATTTATGTTTCTTTTCCTTTGCTACATCCCTCTGCCTTCCTCATCAGAAGTGAGTCTGATGAGGGGAGGGAAGGTAGAGTGAGTAGACTGTGAGCTCTCTGTGTCCAACCTGTGCCCTGTGCATAGTACAATGCTTTTTTTAAATTGTATTTGTTTAGCACATATGTGTCAGACATTATTATAAGCACAAATTAATCAGGTTGGACACAGTCCCTGTCCCACATTGGGCTCACAGTCTAAGGAGGAGGGTGAATAAATATTTAGTCCCCATTTTACAGTTGAGAGAACTAAAGCACAGAAAAGTAACTTACCGAGGTCATGGAGCAAGCAATTGGCAGGGTTGGGATTAGAACCCAGTTCCTCTGACTCCCAGGCCTGTGTTCTTTCCCCTAAGCCATGCTGTTTCTCTCTGCTTGCAATGTAGTAAGTGCTTAATCAAAGCCACAGCTGTTTTTTTTCATTATTACCCTGGAGACCCACCTGCCAAACCTGACCCTAATTACAGCAACCTCTTATCTGTGATAGCCCTCCCCAACAGATGTGGGTTTGATGATACAATTTTGACCTTGTTCTCCTCCTCCCACTCTGACTGCTTTCATTTGCCTACCTTTTTTCCCCCCTCCACCCTAAACTGTGGATTTATGCCAAATCTGTCTTCTAGTTCTCCATTAATTCCAGCCCCACTCACTCTGCACTCTACTCTCAATCACTCTTGGAACTCTTCCACTAGCATGGCTTCAGCTGCCACTTATGCGGGAATGACTCCAAAATCAACCTCTGTCCAGCTTACTGAAAGAAACTCTCCAGGTGTGACCCCGAGAGGGGAATACAGAACCCCGGTGCCATCATATTCTAATGTACATCCAATGCTCTCGTTCTGGGGGAAGGTGTTATGCAAAGCAGGACTGATGAGAATAATAATCATAGTATTTATTAAGAACTTACTATCAATCAAGGAATCATATTTATCGAGTGCTTACTATGTCTAGAGCACTGTACCTAGCACTTGGGAGAATGCAATATAACAATATAATACTATAATAAATAGTATTATAGAATTCATTCATTCAATCAATTGTTTTTATTAAGCACTTACTGAGAGCAGAGCACTGTACTAAGCACTTGGGAGAGTACAATACAACAATTAACAAACAGATTCCCTGCCCACAATTAGTTTACAATCTAGAAATGGGGAGACAGACATTAATATAAATAGTATATATAAACTGAATATATAATACTATGCACCAAGAACTCTACTAAGTACTAGAGTTGATATCAAATAGGCGGCAAAGTCCCTATTTCACATTGGAGTCACTTTAAGTAGGAGGGAGAACAGGTAATTGATCTCCACTTGACAAATGAAGAAACAGAGGTATAGAGTTAAGTGACTTGTCTAAGATCACGCAAAGGCAAATAGCAGAGTTGATCTACAGCAACCCATTGTCTGTGGTAACCCTCCCAAACAGACTTGCCTTTTTTGACCCAATTTTGAACCTTGTTCTCTTCCTACCACTCTGGATTGTTCTCATTCACCAGCTCTTTTTCTACCTCTCCACTCTAAACTGTGGATGCATGCCAAAGCTGTGTTCTGGTTCTCCACTTACTTCCAATTCTCACTCATCCTACAGGTTCCCCAGCTCCCAGGCCAGTGTTCAATTCCACTCGGCAATGCTGCTTATCTGATTGCTTTATCTGAAGAAAGTTATGTCATCCTTTAATTTCCTATCCAAAATATGCATTTGCTCACCAACAGGCACTTGATCAGGACACTTTCCAAAATGGTCCCTTGACCCGGATTGTTGAAAGTTAAGCCCAGGCAGACATTCATTTACCTGGCTAGTTGAAGTCTTAGAACACTCCTTTCAGGAAGCATCTTGCAGAAAGTTGCTTCTATGCTCATAAAGCCCCACCTATCTGGTTTCCTCTACATTGTGATGACTGTGTCCATTCATTCTGTAGGAAGTGATTGGACACACACATATACATATAAACCCTAATTCTATTCCAGTTCACCTTACCCAGCCCCATGAATCTGAACTTCCCATCTTTAAAACTACGGGATAGTGAAGTCCATTACCTCAACATCTTTGATCAATCATTGGCATTTATTGAGTGCTTAGTATGTGTGCTTCGTAGAGTAGAGTACAATAGAATGGAAGTATCAGAAATGTTCCCTGTCCATAATGATATCCTCTTCTTCACAATGAGGAGAAAAAATTAGAAAGATCAAAACTACATTATCCACTGGTCTGCATCTCTTTGAAAGGAGCAGGTGCTGCCTAGTGAGAAGTAGCATGGCCTACTGGAAAGAGCACAGGCCTGGAAGTCAGAGGACCTGGATTCTAATTCCAACTCCATCCCTTGTCTGCTGTGTGAGTTTAGGCAAATTGCTTAAACTCTGTGCCTCAGTTACCTCATCTGTAAAATGGGCATGAAGGCTATGAGCCCTACGTGGGGCAGGGACTGTGCCTTATGTGTGACAGGGACTGTGATAACTTGATCAACTTGTATCTACCCCAGTGTTCAGTACAGTGCCTGGAACATAGCACTTAACAAATACCATTATTTTTTAAAAGGGTTAACTCAAGGAGGTGCACCTGAGGGTGTCTGTCATTAGAGACCCTCTAAGCTCTCAAATTAAATTAAACCTTTGATTTAATTTTCTATCCTTCAGAATCAGATCACAGGGGAATATTGTTTTATACTTGACTTCACATATATGCCATGTTGATGAATGTGAAAACTGATTAAAAGACACCTTTTTAAATCATTTCAGTGAAAGATTTATTGAAGAAAAATGGCAAAAGCCCCTTTGATGTTCTATTAATTATCAATGATCAGTGATTGGATTTTCCCCTTCCTCCAGCTTACAGCTGAGCTCCATACATCTCCAAGTGCCTGTTTGTCAGTGGAAAAAATTTTGTTCTTTTAGATGTGTAGCCAAGTTGGCTCTCCAACTCCAAGTTACCTTAGCATCCATGGATAATCAGGGTAATTTGCAATATAGATGAGCCATAGTTCCCAGGGCGTTTAGGATGGTCCAAATTGTGGTTTCACTTAGGGAACAGCTACTCGGCAAGGGAGATTAGGTCTCTCCTAGTTTAGTAGAAATTAACTTTCAGGTTTTTGACTCATGGCCAAAGTCAGCTTTCAATTTCTAAAGAGAAATGAGTAATGCCAAACCAGCACCTGGACAGAAGAATCACAGTTTTCTCAAAATGTATTAATCTCCAATTCCCTCATAATTATGTGGAACTGCTCCTACCCAGCATGTTATCTATTCAACTGGGAAGGTACTGAGAAAGTCGACACTCAGAGGGGGGAAGAATGTCCTGCATTGTTCCTGAGCTAATAGTCTGGAGTTGGTAGTTGAAGAGTCGGACAGTGAAAGATTTTGAGATAGTTGTAGAAGTAATATTCTGTGCCTCTTATGCATTTTGTGCTGTATCCCTTAAGCACTTTGAAAGTCACCCCACCCCAAACCTACAGCACTTACGTACATATCCTTATTCTCCACTGATTCTCCTATCTGCAAATTATTTTAATTTCTATCTCCCCAGCGAGGCTGTAAGCCACTTGCAAGAAGTGATTATGCCTTCCAACTCTATTGTGCCTTTCGAAGTGGTACAATACACACAGTAAATACTCAATAAATTCAATTTTTTGAACGAATGAGTGAGTGTGCCCTGGGCACTGAATTTAGCAAGAAGGGGGTCACTGGTGATCTCACAGAGGGTTATTTCTGTAGAGCGAAGAGGGCAGAAGCCAGTTTGCAGGATTTTAAGGAGAGAGTTGGAGATGTGCAAGTGGAGACAGCGGATGTAGACAACTCACTTAAGAATTTTGAAATGAATGATAGGAGGGAGACAGGGCTATAACTAGTGCCATTTTTGTTTTAGGACTGGGGATACATGGCATGTTCGAAAGCAACAGTCATGTAGCCATTAGAAAGTGAGCAGGTGAAGACTGTGGTCAGATGGGAAGAAGAGGGTGGGGATGTGTTTTGATATTTGATATATGTTTTGGTTTAGAGAAGCAGCGTGGCTTAGTAGAAAGAGCCTGGGCTTGGGAGGCAGAGGTCATGGGTTCGAATCCCTGTTCTGCCGCTTGTCGGCTGTGTGACTTTGGGCAAGTCACTTCACTTCTCTGTGACTCATCTGTACAGTGGGGATTAAAACTGTGAGCCCCATGTGGGACAACCTGATCACCTTGTATCCCCCCAGCACTTAGAACAGTGCTTTGCACATAGTAAGTGCTTAACAAATACCACCATTGTTATTGTTATTGATATGGTGCAAAGAGATGGGGTCAGAGGGGTAGATGGAGAGGGTAAAATTTGAGAGGAGGCAGATCTCTTGCAAAACCTTTGGGAAGGTTCGGAGAGTAGAAGATGGGGCAGAAGGAGAAAAGGGACTGGAGGGGGTGTTACCCAGGCAGATTGTTTCTTCCTGGATGACTCCCTGCAAACTGCTGAAGGTTGTGGGGGCCACCCACCTAAGCTCTGCTAGTTGCTTTGCCAAGCAGAGCCTAAGCTCCCTATCAAGAATATGCCCAAGGTGGAATGGGGAAGGAATAGGGTGTTTCGGCATTCCTGGATGCAGGCAAATGATGTAATGACAGTGCTGGGTCTGGGACTCGGCCGGGAATGAGGATGGGTGTGTGCATCACACCAAGGGCTCATGATGTCATAGAAAGGGTGATACAGTGCTGTCCTGGGGCTGAGATGTATACAAGAGTGAAGGTGGCTATTTTCGTTACCCTATTTATTTATTTATTTTGTTAATGAATTGTACATCGCCTTGATTCTATTTAGTTGCCATTGTTTTTACGAGATGTTCTTCCCCTTGACTCTGTTTATTGCCATTGTTCTCGTCTGTCCGTCTCCCCCGATTAGACTGTAAGCCCGTCAAACGGCAGGGACTGTCTCTATCTGTTGCCGACTTGTTCATCCCAAGCGCTTAGTACAGTGCTCTGCACATAGTAAGCGCTCAATAAATACTATTGAATGAATGAATGAACACCATGGGAAGAGCTCAGGTTGGCGCAGAGCTAGCATCTGCTGTCCCATAAGCTCACTGGGGCAGGGAACTTGTCTACAAACACTGTTATCGTACTCTCCCAAACCCTTAGTACAGTGCTCTGCACACAGTAAGCACTCAATAAATATGATTGACTGATTGAGATCAGAGTTGTTTTTACCAGTCCCCCTTGACCCTCTTCTTCTCCACTCTGTGTGTTGTGGAATCGAGCCGTTGTCCCCTCTGCTCTCTGGCGTACAGTGGGTCAACTCCTTCATCTCTGCCCAGTGCTCAAGCCCCGGGCCATGGTCACGAGGTAGCAGAGAACTCAGGATGGCAGAAACTGACATGCCCTATCAGGAGGAGCAGACACTGATGGTAAAAACCTCTATTTGGCTGAGGGACTGGAATGACAGCCCAGCAACCAATGGAAGGGCACAGAGGATTTGTGGTGGCATGACTGTCTTGGGATTAGGTAAATAGACAAAATATATAAAAGATGAATTCTATAAGCAAAATGTACTCAGTTCCTGGACCCACTGACATGTGCTGGGACCTCCTGGGAGAGGGTGGGGATAAAGATGCTCGGACTGGAACAAGCTGCTCTTTGGGTATTTTCTAGACTACACTCATTGAAGGACTGGCAGCAAGAAGCAGAGGAGAATTCAGACAGACCTAACATAATAGTTTCAAATATATCGACCAAGTATATGTCCATGTCATGGGGGCCAAGAGATGGGGGGAAAAGGGGAGACAAGCGGCTTGAGGAGGGAGGTAAAGGTAATAAGTAACTGTCTCAAGGAAAGACCATGAGCTTTAATAAGGATTCAGAAGTATTGTTGCCAGGTGGATGAAAGGGCAGAATTAAAATAGATGGGGATGACTTTAAGATCGATTAGGTCAGTTTGGTGTCTTAATTTCTGACAACAGTGCTCCTCAGCTTGTTCCCTAGAGCAGGCAAAGCATATTGTAGAGGTCATCAGGACTTTAGGTTGGTGGTACAAGATCAGTGGAGGGAAAGGGAAGCAAAGGAATTGGGTTCTGTAGAGAGGGCAGTGTTGGGGGTGAGGATTTGTATGTCAAGAGAAGGTAATTTGGCTAAGAAGACTAAATAGTGCAAAATAGCTTTGGAAAATTGATGGGTCTCTATGGGGGAATAGGACGGATTTAAGAAGCAGTGTGGTTTAGTGGAAAGAGCACAGGCTTGGGAGTCAGAGGTCTTGAGTTCTAATCCCAGCTCTGCCACTTATCAACTGTGTGACTTTGGGCAAGTCACTTAACTTCTCTGTGCCTCAGTTACTTCATCTGTAAAATGGGGATTATGACTGTGAGCACCACGTGGGACACCCTGATAACCTTGTATCTGCCCCAGCACCTAGAACAGTGCTTGGCACATAGTAAGCATTTAACAAATACCATCATTATCATCATCAATATTATTATTATTTGCAGGAGGGAGGAGAATAGGGCCAGGAGGGAAGGCAGGTCAGAAGACTATGGTGGAAAGTGGAGAAAGACTTTGACTTCCCATGAGTAATAACAGACTGGCACCAAGATGGACTTGGGAAAGGTAGATTGATAGGGCAAGGCAGTCCAAATCCACTTGTCCAAAACACTACTATACACCATTCCTTCATTGTTATTAAGTCTGTTTGGCTGGTGAGCTACTTATAACTCATCTCCTCATCAGACAGTGGAGTGGCTGTCAATCATGGGTTACTTACCCCTTGTAGTGGGAATAGCAACCTGTGAATGACCTATTCCGAATAAGGTATGAGGATCATAATAACGTGGGAGGTTTTTTAATTTCTTCTGCACTTACCTGTGTTTGGTAGATATACTAAATCAAACACATTCAGAATATGAAATGATTCCAAAGAGTACAATTTTATGTATTGTTATCCTTTCTTTATCATCATCATCACCACCATTGGCATCATCAAAAATAACTTATTAGAAGTACCCCTATGCACTTGCAGCTGTGCTAAAGTTTCACTCCCTGACCTCTAGAAAGGGTTTTGTTTTGTTTCTTCAGAGTCAAAAGCAAATGATCAGAAAATAACATGCCTTGCTTTCAGAGGGAGACACAGAAGCTTTAGGCCTACTGAGTGTGCCGTGAAACAAATTTGAACATTTGCTGATAGATCTGGACTATTGAAAGTGACTCAGTTTTCCACAAAGAGCCTGGAGAGCCCATTCTCTCCCTCCCCTCACCCCATCCCAAGAGTCATGTGGTCTGCCTATAACCTTTTGCAGTCCTCCTGGAGAAACTGACACACTCTCTCCTCTTTTTCTGGCATCAACCATATTTATGGAGCTCTCATATGAGGTGCTAGAGATAATACAGTAGAAGGAAGAAACAAAAGTTGTTAGATCGTAAATCAAGAAGGTTAGCTATAAAATAAAGAGAGGAGAGGCTGCTGGAGCCACCCAAAG
This sequence comes from Ornithorhynchus anatinus, assembly GCF_004115215.2. Lineage (NCBI taxonomy): Eukaryota > Metazoa > Chordata > Mammalia > Monotremata > Ornithorhynchidae > Ornithorhynchus > Ornithorhynchus anatinus. Next base: position 19,683,204 of record NC_041745.1, on the reverse strand, counting down.
CTGGTAGTGGATCGATTTTGGTGTGAAGACACTTTTACTTACCCCTATAGACACAAATCAGTGCTCAACATCTGGTCAGCTAAAGCAAGAGAAAGAGAGGTGAAATGCCTGTCAACTGCCTGGGGTCACATGCAAGAGGATTGAAACAGAATTTCCTTCAATCACAGGCACAGTAGACCCCTAATACCTTGGTTTGAAGGAGAGAAGAAGGGAAAGAGAGGGAAAAAAGAAAAGAAAGAGAAATACCATGATCCCAAACATATTCCCTCACTAAGCATCCAGTTCCACCAATATCCTATATTTCAGTGGAGCACTCTGTTTGCTTTTTAGCCCTCCTTGTCCTGATGGCCTTGTTGACAGATCATTCTCTACTTGTTTTTTCACTGAGATGAAGCAGTGGCCAAATCAAATTTGCAGCTTCTCTCTCCAGCTGCTTCCTCATCCCAGAATCCACTGCTGGGTGGATTAAACCCTTCACCTTGTCTGGCAGACATGGAGCTTCTGATTTTCCTGTTCCTGGCACACTTCATTGCTTCTGATTATCTGGTTTAGGTTCAGCTCTTCCACTGCCAACAACCACACTCACTGCAGGCCATCTCAAGACTGTTACATGGATGGTGAAAAGAGATTCAGGTTTCAAGAGCTGCTGATAAATCAAAGTAGATGACTCACAAGCCTCTTCTTCATCATCGCTATATGTCGCACAAAGGGGAATGAAGCTTGCTGATCTCGAAAGAATAATTGCAGCATCCTAAAAGGCCCACATAAGGATCTAACTTCAGGGTACCAAGTGGAAAAAATATACAAACAATTTTAAATATATTCAGAGTTCCAGGATAGTGTGGAGATGCTTGATCCACTGTGGCCAGTCTTATCCTGTTGCTCAGAAGGAAAAGATTTCTATCAATTTTCTATCACTCACCAAAGATAAAGACAGCCCCAGTGGCTGTCTCCTAGACCTACCCTCTTCAGTTCAGAAATGTTAACAGATGTCTCCTATTACCCGAAAAGAGAGAGATGATAAATTATACATATTGAAATTAAACACCAACCTGGATTATTTTATTTTCCCCTCCTTCAAAGCACTGCCACCACTTTGGGAGTTTCAAAGCAGGTGCAGAGATTGAACAGGAAAACATGAGGGCCCTGAAAAGTAATGTGTCACTGCTCTCCAGTAAAATGAGTGTGCCCATTTGGCAGAGAAGTAGAAGAGGAGTGATTCATAAATAAAGAAACTGAAAAAGGAGCTTACTGTTTGGGTAATCAAAGTGCCTGGGGTTTTTGTGGGGACATCAATCTATCAATCAATCATATTTATTGAACTCACTGTGTGCAGAGCATTGTACTAAGTGTGTGAGAAAGAAAACTATGACAGAGTTGGTAGACACATTCCCTACCCACAAAGAGATTACAGTCTGGACAGACGATAAATAAATTACGCATATCTACAGTTTTGATACCTGTTCAAAAGCAAAGCAGAGCAAGTTAAATGTGTCTCTTCACACTACTCCAAAATGTTTGAAACTGTAACACAGTTAGGTAGATAAGTAGAACAAGGATCAACTTGTACTTTATCAGCCTTTTTTTTCCTCTGGAAAATGCAATGGTAGGGATAGCAGAATTTTCTGAGCTGTTTACATGAGCAGATTCAGAAGGAGTTTGGCAGGTCAGGGGTGGGATGAGAAAAGAGGCAAGTTTGGATTTCTTCTGACTTCATTCAGCCAGGCATCCCTTTATCCCAGGTGCAGAGAGCTCCAAGATCAGAGCAACCTACCCTGCTTTATGGTTTGTGGAATCACTCTGAGGATGGGGAGTTAGGTTTGGTGATAGCGGTGTAGTTAGTTGGTGGAGGGTGAGGCAGGCTGGGAATTTATAGGCATGCTGTGCTCTTTTAACTTCCTTTATGTGGATTTTAATAAAGGTTCAGCAAATGGAAACGGTAAAGTACTGACTGAAAAAATCAGCATCCCCCTTTCCCTCCCCAAACATATCCAACAGACACGGCCTGGTAGTGAGATATTGACAAGTCTGACTTTCTCCAGCCAGCCCTCTGTTCCTTCAGTGAAACTCTCTCCTCTCCCCTACTCGTTCCTCTTTCTGAGCTTAGGGGCCCATCTCTCCATCATCCCTTCACACCGGAAACTAAATTCCCCATCCAGTGCGAGCCTGAGCCTGGGCCCCAGTTGGAAGAGGAACTCAGGATGCTGTTTAGGGGGCATGGTTCACTAGGCGGTGCTTGCCAAGTTGGGTAGGCTGACCCTCCATGGCTAGGCCAGAGTTTCAGATGAGAAAGGCCCTGGATCCCTTGGAGACTGGCCATTGGGGTGAAGGAACCCTGAAGGGTCGTCCAGCAGAACCAATCTGAATCTCCAGCCAATCTCACTGAGCTCTGGCTTGATGTCTTTAGGAAGATATGAACCCTTAGGGAACTGATTTCTATGGAGGACCCCAACCACAGCCCACCACCACCATTGTCTTCCCCTGCCACTTAACAGATACTCTCTGTGGGAACCAATAATAAGACATGGCCCTAAAGCGTTCTATCAAGCGATTCTTTCAACCTGTGGAATGCGATCAAAGAAGGACCCCTGGTAAAAATCATTTCTTTGGTCCTTTGGACCTTAACAGACAGATTTACTGTGTACACCACCCTTGGCCATGTACTTGATGGGACTCTATAGTGAAGCCTATCCTGAGTCTTAAATGCCACACTAAGAACCAAGAGTGTTATTTTTTTCCCATGGGGGAAAACATAATAAAGGACACAGAGCATCTCACTGCAGGCTTATGGCTGTGCATTCTCTGCATTCTGGGAGAGAGACCAGGACAAATGGTCACTACCTTTGGCTGAGTGCCTATTGTAGTTATGGGTAATGTTGAATCCACTTAAACTGCTCCTGTTGTGTCACAGACCTGTCCCTCTTTTTCTTTTTTGCCTCTCTGGGGCAGGAAATAAAATGCTTTAGCTCCATGATGGACTTTAATTCTGACTCACCAAGAGGAAATAGCTTAGTTCATTTTGAGCCCTAAGGACCAAATTACCATTTATCAGTGATTCCACAGGGATTACCCTAGAGGAGATGTTGACCTGGGATTATTAGGTGAGAAAAGAACAATAGAGGATCAATCTTTCATGCTGAATTAAAGCAGCTTTACACCAGGAAAGAGCTTAATTTTTTTGTTTGGGTTGTAAGACAAATATCCCCAGATTTTGTAACCCATGAATTTATTGAACAAAGGAAAACAGAAGAAGATGAATCAACAACATCATGCCAGCACACAAAAAAATCTGTCCTACACTATTCTTGCCCAGAAGACAGAATCCAGATAGTAGATTATGCTAAAGCACAGCTCCAGGAAGAAAAGGTATAAGGGAATAGTAGAAGCAGTGTGGCTTCATGGAAAGAGCATGGTCTTGGTAGTCCAAGGTCGTGGGTTCTAATCCCTCCTCTGCCACTTGTCAGCTGTGGGACTTTGGGCAAGTCACTTAACTCCTCCGTGCCTCAGTTACCTCATCTGTAAAATGGGGATGAAGACTGTGAACCCACATGGGACAACCTGATTGCCTTGTATCCCCCCAGCGCTTAGAACAGTGCTTGGCACATAGTAAGCACTTAAATACCATTATGATTATTAGTAGTAGCAGTAGTGTAATAATAACAGTAGTGTTAATAGTGGTAATATTAGTTGTAATATTGCTGACATTAAACACTTGCCCTGTACTAATTATTGGAGAAATTAGAAGAAAATCATTTTGGACTCAGTCCATGGTCCACAAGAGGATTACAGTCAAAGTGGGAGAAGACACTAAAAAAGAATACTGGCATGAAGAAAACAATCTAAGATTCAATAATGAAACTATGAAGTTTTATATAGTTACGTACATATATATTTATGATTAATTTGTGAGCATTTTACGGATGGCAATGTGGTGCCCAAAATTTGACCCCCTGTTCACAGACAGTCCATGAATTTACAGATGGTTAGCAACCCTGTGATTTATCACCCACGTAGGGGGACGATCTTGCAATCACAGGCTCATTGTCCTAATGTTGACCAACACAATCTGGAAATCACTCCTCCTTCTCCTCTTCACCCATAACTCATTCTTGTAATGATTGCATCTATATCTGTTATAACTTGATTCTAGGGTTTGTCTACTATATCTCCTCTTTTGAATTTTAGGCTCCTTCAGGGCTGATGTTATGAGTGTTCTTTCACAAGTGCCCTTAGGGACTAACTCAGAACAAGAAATGTTTTGAGTTCCCAATAAATACTTCCTGACTAACTGACCAACTATTTATATCAAAGTAGTCCCTAATATAAAATTCTAATTTTGTGCCACCAAAACTCATCTAGTCACAGAACGAAGTACTACCATGAGATACACAACATGAGTGCAAACTGCCTAAGCAACATCTATTTCTATTACAGTTGTCCCAGACCCCCATATGACCTATCTTCACACAATTGAAGGGGTTTATTTGCGACACAGCTATGAGCTGCATCTTCCAATTGTTCTTACTGACCTGAACCACATTTTCCTAATTGGTTCTTCCTGACAGGATCTGAAACTTTATTAGAGACAGAGAGAATGTCTCTGAAAAATCAAAATCAGTGTCTTTCCCCATCCCCAGCTCAAATGTCCCTGCTGCAGGAGGGGTTTGGAGTCGGGTCTTCCTGCAAACAGAATCTGAAACTTTCTTAAAACTTTTTTAGAGATGGCAAGAATGTTTCTGAAAAATCAAAATTGGGATCCTTCCCTGTCCCCAGCCCCTATGTCCCTGCTATGGGATTAATTTGAAACTGGGGCTTCCACTTCTCCGGTTCCTTGGGGTGCAGAACTGTGGAGAGGGGCAGAGAGGAAGTGGAGATGGGGGGCCTTGAGGAGTTGAACCCAGGTCACTAGTGCCAGGGGATTTATTTTTTATTTCTTTGTAAATAAAAAGAATGCACTAGACCTCTCCCAGCCAGTCATATCCTCAGACCCGTGATGTAGGGCAGCAAAACTGGATGGAGCTCTCCAGCTCCCTCCTCTCCTTTCCCACAACCACAAGCACAGGAGCAGCAACTTTCTACTACCGGCCAGGAGATCCCTGGCTGTGGTGGCCAAGACTAGGGTTACCCCTTCTGGGAGGGTCAGTTCCACATTCACCCATGCATGCTTCATTTTGGGAGGAAACTGTACACGATTCAATAATCAGTGGGATAAGTTTCAAGGTAACTTGAAATATTTCCCCTGAATAACACGCCATAGTGAAAACTGTGCCACCCTGTCATGAAACCCCACTACTTTCTTTTCTGAACTCAGCCCTACACCTCTTGGTTGGACGAGGACTCCAATTTCAGAGCAAATTTACCAAGCACTTAGTATGTGCTCTGCAAAAGTGTAAGCACTGAAAAAATACCACTGATTGGTTAATTACCTCCAGGCCAATGAAGCTGTGGTCCAGGAGATGCAATTTTAGGGAGATGAAAATTTTCAAAACCAATACCTTGAGCCACAATTGTCCTAAACTACTGACCATTTCAATCACATGACTGTTCAAAGATTAGAATCTGTCAGAAGTTTGTGCACAAATACTTCTCCTTCTTGCTGAAGAGGCAAGGGGTGAGACAGGAGGTGTTCTGAAGACAGCAAATCTGATATATTGTTTACTTCTTTGTTATCCTTTCTCAACTGTAACTTCTTCCTCATATCCTCCTTCCTCCAAGTGCAGAAGACCAAAATTCTTCCTGTCTTCAAAGATCTTCTGAAATGATAATTTCACTAGGAGGCCTTTCCTGACTAATCTCTCATTCTCCCAAACTGCCACTTCAGTACTTCTGCCTCACCAAATTGCAAGGGGGACCACCACCACCATTTTTTAATGTTTTTTTCTAAGCACTTACTCCCTTCTCTGGGTTGCACCTGGAGATTTTCCAATATTCTACCAGTATTCTATTCGAGAAACAGCATGACCTATTGGCAAGAGTCAGAGGACATGGGCTCTAATCCCAGTTCTGCCACTTGCCTGCTGTGTGACCTAGGGCATGTCACTTCACTTCTCCGTGCCTCAGTTACCTCATCTCTAATATGGGGATCGAGACTGTGAACCCAAATAGGACAATCTGATTATCTTGTGTCTACCCCAGTGCTTAGAACAGTGTTTGGCACATAGTAAATGCTTAGCAAATTCCACAATTATTATTATTACCAGTCTTACTACAGGAGGGAGAGTCATGCAGAGGCATACCCATTCCATTCCTAGCTTGGGCGGTGGCTAGCGAGTGGAAGGAAATCTGCTAAAGACAAAACTCACCTGTGCTGGACAGCAGTGGCATGGGAGGGAGTCAAGGGAAGAGACTCAAGCAAGAGAAGGAGGTAATGGTAAACGGCTTCTGTATTTTTATCAAGAAAACTCTATGGATTCATTACCAGACATTGCAGATGAAGGTGGGGCATTCTGGGGGAGATGCATCCATGGCGTCACAAAGGGTCGGAGTGATTCAACAGCATAAGACAAGACAAGAAGCACTTACTACACCAGGCAGAGTACTAGTGAGAGATAATCAGATTGGACTCTGTCTTTGTCTCACATGGGGCTCACAGTTTTAATCTCCATTTTACAGATGAGGCAAAGGAGGCACAGAGAAGTTAAATGTCTTGCCTAAGGTCGCACAGCAGACAAGTGGCGGAGTCAGGATTAGAACCCAAATCCTTTGACTCCCAAGCCTGTGTCCTTCCACTAGGCCAAGCTTCTTCTCTTGACCACCCTGAAGCCCTTCATGCGTATCTTTTTATACCCAGCTATGAATTGTTTTAGTGCCCGCTTCCCCCGCAAGATTGAAAAACAATTGAGGGTAGGGATTATATCTACAAATTTCATTGTATTCTTCCAAGGGGTGAGTATAATAATGATAACTGTGGTATTTGTTAAGTGCTTACTATGTGCCAGGCACTGGGCTAAGCATAGGGGTAGATATAAGGTAATTGGGTTGGACACAGTCCCTGACTCACATAGGGCACCCAGTCTTAATCCCCATTTTACAGACGACGTAACTGAGGAACAGAGAAGTTAAGTGAGTTGTCCAAGGTCACACAGAAGACAAGTGGCAGAGCTGGGATTAGAACCCTGGTCCTTCTGACTCTCCAGCTCATGCCCTATCCACTAGGCCATACTGCTTCTGTATAGCACTCTTCACACAGTAGGCACACAATAAATATAATTAGTTGATTGACTAATTTAGGAGAATGAGTTGAAATCCCAGAAAACCAGAATTCCAAGCTCCTAGGTCTAGGATTCATTGTGGTTGTCCTAGCAACAGGTGGATGAAGATATGTGGAATATTTCAAGGTCATGACAGCAAACGGAAGGGCCTTATTTTTTGGTGGAAAGCATACTTGAGCAGTGAGTGGAATATATTCTGCACTATGATATAATAAGCACTCTACTGTGACTTGCTCTCCATTTACTAAATAGCTTACCGCACAAGAGGCTACGGATAGTTTTCTCTGCAGTAAGAAAAAAATGCTTTTGAGAATTCTCAGGTCTGTAGTTTACTAAACTGTAAAGTGGAAAGCAAAAGTTCAACTCTGGTAAAAAATTAAATAAAGTTACTTTCCTGTCTATGGTTTCTATGGCCAAAGGGTGTTTCAGAAACAGTAGTCTTCTCAAACTCTGCCCTCCATAAAGTTACAGGACAACGGATCTAGGAAATATAGCCTGAGAGATTCTATAAATCAAATGAATTTAAAGAGGCCTGCCAGCTTTTTGTGTGTTGAAGATGATGCTACTGATGGTGAGATCCTTTCGGTGCATCCCAAAGTGACTGAAAACACCAATGTGTGACCTCCCCCGTATTATTCGCACAAAGGGATAGATTCTTGCTGTGCTCACGGGTTACTCCATACAAGCTCTGTCTATTTTCACTTCTGAAATCAGCACTTTGCCCTAGTGATTTCAATCATAGTGTAATATGGTGTCCCTGTCCCACATGGACTACACAGTCTCAATCTCCACTTTATAGATAAGGTAACTGAGGCACAGAGAAGTGATTTGCCCAAGGTCATACAGCAGACAAGTGGTGAAGCTGGGATTAGTACCTATGACCTTCTGATTCCTAGGCCCTTGGTCTACCCACTATGTTATTCTGCTTCTCGTAGATAAGGAATCTCAATCCACTAAACTCTCCGTTGTATTAATTGCTGCTGTCTGCTTGACATAGTTACTTAAATATTGCATGAAATATTTTCTTCCAATGTGCTTGGCCTAGGATAAGCTGTTTTCATTGTCCTTTCCTTTCCTTGATAAAGCCTGTTAAAAACTGGGACATGTATATTGTGTGAGTAGCCACAGAGTCATATTTGCAATTGGAAACTCACACCTCTGAATTCTGGACTTATCCTTCAATTTCCCAATTAACTGGAAAAGATTAGGAGAATTAGGAGCCCAAAGCTAAATAATCCAGTTAACAAGGAAACTCCCCCCAAAACATATTTTCTTATTTTTTTTAAAAAAATTTAACTCCATAAAGAAAAAAGAGGTAAAAAATTGGAGATTGCATATTAATCCTGCATGAAATTTATCAGATGGAGGAGCAAGCATCCCCTACTGTCCCTTAATTTACTTTCTAATTTTTACAATTCATAAAATACTCACCAAGCCCTTACAGAAGTTTCAGGTTTAAGCACATTACACCTAATGTTGCAAAATCCAGACAATTTGTTACAGTCTCTCATGGAAATGAAAACCTTTTACCAGGAAAATATGGGTGTGAATTTCAGTGACGGGGGTCCCTTCATTTACAAAAGAAATGATCCTTCATACTCACTCACTTTTATTTCACTAGCAAGGTGGTTGTTGTTGTTGTTGTTGAACTTAAAATGGAGTACCCATCGTTTAGTGCAGTCAGTAGTTCTGTCTCTGCCAGGCATTGATAAGATGAATTGAATACTTCCCCTGGGTATGGAATCATAAATTTCAAACTGTCCATAGGGGCACAGGAAACCTTGCCGATTTGCCTCTTTCCACTGCATTTCACCTTTTCTGGTCATTTTTTTCTTTAGCTTTTAAAAGTGGTTATGCCGTGGCTTCCACAAGAAGTTTCCCGTACTAACAGTGCCACATCATTGACTTTCCTTCATATTGAAAAGTGTGATTCCAATACTAGTAAGATTAGAGCAATCCACTACAGACTCATTAAACACAGAGAGATGAAAACACTAAAGGAGAAAGGAAACTGTGTGGGGAGCTAATATTCAATATAGTATACTGTTTTTGTTCCAGGTAATAAAAATCCTATAACCAATGACTGTTCTTCCATCCTTTAGTTTTTCCTTCTCACCTCATTTAGTTACCACTCATTTAAGTCATTAATACTAATCTGCACTAAAGCACTCAGCACTGCTATTGGTATTTAGCCTAAATTAAGATCAATAGTTAAGCTCAGTGAGCCCCGACAGTAAGTTCCCTTCACACTATGCCCCAGAAGACAATCTCAGACTTTATACAGTTGATCGAGCTCCCTTTTCACCCAGTTTTTTCTGGTAGATGAAAGTTGGGTTAGGAACCATACAGCTGAAAATAGTTTGGCCATTCCTCAAAAATGCATCATAGAAGTTGCTAGAATTGTCCACCTAATTTCAAATCAAAGGATTTAAAGTTATTTTCCAGGGGTGAAGACTATGTGTACATGTTATAGGTGCACCTTTACTAGACCGCACTCATTTGATCTATAGGTGTCCTTCTTTGATTGATTTATGTCACACTCACAGGCCACAACCTCTAATTAGTTCCTGCCGACGGGATCTAACTGGTTTCAAACATCTGCCAATCTTCTTACTCATAAAGGAGAGGTGACCAACCTAGCACAGATATGGGAGTGTGGATACAGGGGTGGGGATCTCAGGGCAGAGGGGAAGGGCCAGTCTTGCCTCCAAGCACAAGCCCCTCCCAAGCAATTTCCATGATTAACATACACATTTCTGATCTGGCTTACTGGATAGGACAGGGTAAGGAGGGGCTAGGGTACTTGGGCCTGTGTCTGGTAGCTCAGAAGAGGCTGTGGGGGTGTGGGTCCTGAGACACCTCCAGGGCCAGCTCCAGACCCTCACCGCTCTGCCCACACACCCACCCTGGCCACACAGTGCCAGATCCTCACGTCCCAGGACACACAGCTCCAGAGCCTCGCAACCCTGGCCACATAACTTCAGATGCTTGCCACCTGGCCACACAATTCCAGACCCTCATCACACAGCTCATATAGCTTCGTACATTTGCTGCCCTGGTCACACAGCTCCAGCCTCTCATCCCTCAGGCCACATAGCTCCAGGCCCTAGCTGCCATGGCCACGCAGGTCCAGACCCTCACCCCTCTAGCCACACAGCTCCAGATCTTCACCACCCTGGTCACAGAGCTACAGATCCTCACATCTCTAGTCATTAAGCTCCAGGTACTTATTGCAAACCTAACTCAAGATGTCATTATTGGGTCAGAAGAAACATAACCCTGCAGTACAGGACTGGGAAGCTGTTCTAAGGTGAATTGGAGCACCCACACCATCTCAAGGTCAAATGTTATCTCATAACTGCCTGATCTAGCAAAGTGGAACTCGGAAACGCCAGTGGGACAACGCCCCTGCAACTAAAACCACTAGATAGACATCCCAGGCCAGGAATCCAGAGAGTATGTCAACCAAATAAGGTATGGAGGAGGAGTGGAGAAGGAGATTGGACAAGCAGAAACCAGTAGCCCAAAAAGATAGAAAGACAGAAGCCCAGAAAGACAGGTGATTAATACCTTCCACCTCCAGTGTTCTGGGGAGAGGATTGAGGCTTGTAGCAGCCAGATGTGTTTCACCTCTGCCCAGAGCATGGGAGGCCCATTCAGGCTGCATCAAGCCCCAATGGGACAGTTGTCCCACTGAACGCTCGTGGGGCTGGAAGCTAGGGCCCTTCATAATATGCATGTAATGCATAAATGGATTCCTCCTGAAAGGGAAGCATTTGTGGAAGGAAGCTAGATGCTTCGTCACATGCAAGAAACACATAAGTGAATTCCTCCTGAGTGGGAAACATTCATTACTGGGAGGTAAGTGCTTCATCAGGTGTGAATAACATAAGTGAATTCCTCCCGAGTGGGTAGTGTGCTTGGCTGGGGGGGACTGGGTCCTTCACCACGTGCGAGCAATACTTAAATGTATTCCACCTGAAAGGGAAGTTCAATTTGTCAGTACACTAAAATAAGTGTATTCTTCCCAAAAGGGAAGTTTGGGTAGCCATGTAGAAAAGTTTGCTCAGGTCAGCCTTCCTGACTCCAGTCTTTTCCTCTTACAGATCCTCAAACCTGTGTGATGGTTGACAGAAGCACAGTTCATCACCTCACATCACCTGGCAAGACAGACTTTTAAATTGCACTCAGATGTTCTACAACATATAAGTACATTTTTGAAGTGATTTTGAGTGCTTTTTTCTGTTGGATGAAAACTTCTGGGGTACAGATAAAGGTGCTGCTGTGCCTGAATGTCAAGCTAAAGCATGACAGTTTACAATCCCTCTTCTCCCTTGTCTTCCTTCCCTAAATTCAGATTTCCTCTACCTTTCAACCAAAATCCACAAATTAACATTTTATTTTTATTTGGAGTTTTTCTTCCTATCTAAATAATGACAGAAGAAGTCTTTAATCATAGAATGTGGCCCAGGGAGGTTCTCACCCATAACTACATTATGAGGGAGAGGAAGGGATAGGGGCTAGGGAAAAAAAAAAACCTGATTGAATGGAGTCGGGTGTGGATCTCTGGAGTGGATGTTGGAGGTGGGCAAGGTATGGGCAGGGATTGCTTCTCTCTATTGAATTGTATTTTCCAAGCATTTAGTACAGTGCTTTGCACACAATAAACGCTCAGTAAGCGCTTTCCACTGAGCAGCGTGGCTCAGTGGAAAGAGCATGGGCTGGGGAGTCAGAGGTCATGGGTTCAAATCCCGGCTCCCCTGCTTGTCAGCTGTGTGACTTTGGGTAAGTCACTTAACTTCTCTGTGCCTCAGTTCCCTCATATGTAAAATGGGGATGAAGACTGTGAGCCCCTTGTGGGACAACCTGATCACCTTGTATCCTCCCCAGCACTTAGAACAGTGCTTTGCACGTAGTAAGCGCTTAACAAATGCCAACATTATAGAGAAGCAGAGTGGCTCAGTGGAAAGAGTGCAAGGGTTGGGAGTCAGAGGTCACGGGTTCTAATCCCGGCTCCGCCACTAGTCAGCTGTGTGACCTTGGGCAAGTCACTTAAATTCTCTGTGCCTCAGTTACCTCATCTGTCAAATGGGGATTAAAACTGTGCACCCCACGTGGAACAAGCTGATCACCTTGTATCCCCCAGCGCTTAGAACAGTGCTTTGCACACAATAAGTGCTTAACAAATACTACAATTTTTTTATTTATTTCAAATACGATTGAATGAAAGAATGAGTGGAGTCAAAGAAGCTGAGGCAAGCCTTCCTTCCCTCTCCTCCCAGTCCTCCCTCAGGCCTGGCACCCTCAAAAAATACCATTCTGCTCTCTCCAGCTGCCTGTTAAAAAAGTTTTAGAATTCCCCACCAAGTTTGTAAGATCACTGGCCAACAAGCTCAATCAGTAAATACATCGATGGTATTGTGCAGAGCATTGAATTAAGCGTTGGGAAAGTACAGTTTAGTTGATAGGCACAATCCCTGCCCACAAAGACCTTACAAACAGATTAGAAACAGACAAAATAAGTTACAGATATAGGAAGCAACCAAGTATAAGGGAGTATAAGTGTTATGGGGGCGGAGTTGGGTTGAATATCAAACTGCTAGGAAGTATGAATCCAAGTGCATAGGTGACACAGAAGGGGATTAGGGTAGAGAGATGAGAGATTAGATAGAGAAGGCTTCCTGGAGTGGATATGCTTTTCTTGGTGTCTATGTTTTGACAGCAACAGCGAAAGCATGCACACACGGAGGATGAAGGCAGCCATCTCAGGCCTTGAACCTTCAATGATGGTGGATCTCAGGGCCTTGAGTGGTGAATGCATGCCTGATTAAGCTGGCAGTGGGCAGACAGATTCACAACAACTCAGGAGTGGTGATGGTGGACTGTTGTGTTAAGCAATCCACATTCAGGGCTTCTCAGGTCTCCAGACCTACCAGGCTGCATTGGATCTTCATCTAAGGTTTATATGCTCAGCAGATAGGGTCCTATTGTTTCAAAGCTGGCAGTTTTACTACAAACTAATCCCTGGTTGTTTGTGATTCTATTTGATGTTTAAATATAGGTGTCAGTGATATAATTATTCGAGAAGTTAGTTGAGGTCATGGACACAGCTTTTTGTTGGGCAGGGAGTGGATCTACTGATTCTGTTGTATTCTCCCACACACTTAATACAGTGCTCTGGACTCAGTAAATACAATTAATTGATTATTTTAAAAAGATGTACTTAATCTGTTATGGAGGATAACAGGATGGCAGGTAAACATGGGAAAGGAATTGGAAGCTGTTCTTCAACCTGTAGAAGTGTTCTAGAAGCTCCACAGAGGCTGACTGGCCTTTGAATGCCCAGATTACAACTGCTTACTTGGACCTTCAGTTTGAATCTTGATGCCTCATCAGTGCTGAATGTGGTCTGAAAATCAGCCCAGGATAAAGTCAGCTCAGTCAGAGAAAATGGTCACATGAGAATGTGATTCCAACCACATAAAATTCATCCGAGTATTCCTGTGCCTGCAGTTCCTTAAAGACCTTGAAACCTGTCACCATGCGTGTATGAAAATAATGGAAGATGCTCCTTTGGAACATATGGACAGAAGAGATTCTCAGATCACAAAGTTTCCCATCTCTTGGATTTCTTTTCACTTTTGATTTTCTGTTTCTTTTTAAAATCATTAATAAAGGTAAAAATGTAGAGTTACTTAGAAAAATCATTATCAGCATTCATTCTTCAGCAGAAGGCAGAGAACTGTACTTAGAGAGTATCTGTTTGGCCCCCTCAGATGCAGAAGAAAATCCCCAAACTCATCTGATCCCCATTTCCAGTCCAAAGCAATTTCAGACGGTGCTTAACAAAGCCACTTGCTTTCTCCTTCAAAACACTCATTTAATAAGGTGAGGGGGATTATCAAAGTGCTTAAGGGATGCACAGAGAAGTTCATAGTTGATGTAGAAGGGAGGGCAATAGGGGAAATAGAGTGGAGGACTGTTGCCTATGAAGGGAAGAGAGTTACAGGCCTGAAAGAGAAAGTGAGCAGGGTCAGTAGAAAGATAAATGAGTTCAGGGTACAGAGAGTCCACTGGTGTTAGAGAGTGGAGTGTACAAGTTGGGTTGTAATAGAGATCAGGGAGGTTAGGTAGGAGGGAGAGAGACAATTGAGTACCTTAAAGTTGAAGGTAGGAGTTTCTGTTTAATGCAGAGACGGATGGGCAACCACTGAAGGTTTTTAAACAGTGAGGAGACTTGGCTAAATATTTTTTCAGCAAAATGATCTGCACAGCAGAGTGAAGTATGGACTGGAGAAAGGAGAGAGAGTATGCAGGGAGGTCAGTGAGGAGGCTGATGCAGTAGTCAAGGTGGTAAATGAGAAAATGATGAATGTTTGGATTAGCATAGTAACAGGATGGAGAAGAAAGAGTGAATTCCAAAGATGCTATAAAGGTAGAATTAGCAGGATTTCGTGACATACTGAATGTGTGGGTTGATTGAAAAAGACGAGTCAAGGATAATACCAAGATTTCCGTTTTGTGAGACAGGGAGAATAGCATGTTCTCTACAGTGATAGGAAAGTCAGAAGGAAGACAGGGTTTGGGTAGGAAGATGACAGGTTCTATCTTGAACACATTTAGTTTGATGTGTTGGCAGGTGGAGAGCATTACTTGGTTGATAGAATGGCCAGTGATTACATCACAATGACCTAGATCCTCCAACGGGCAGGTCCAAGCCACAATCTCCCACTTGCCTATTCCTATCCCTCATCCAGCGGTATGTTGGTTACCTTAAACCACTCAAAATTCCTGAAATAACATTTTGGTGTGTTTTGAAAAATATCCTTTGCTTCCTCATTATTTGTCACTTTTCCACTGTCAATCCTGACTCCAGTCTGTAATAGTCTTTATCTACCTCCCGAACTCTTTTCTGACCTCTTACCCAGGACATGTTTTTATATCAGGGAGATTGATATCCCTAGAGGGAGATGCTACCAATAAGGTGCCTGGAAGCTGCTTTAGCTTTAGAGGGTCACTGCTCTAAGGTTGTAGTGAGGAGGTTCTCAGAAACAGCAAACTGCAGCTTTATTGTCAATATATTGAGGAAGGACACCACATCAGTCATGACCCAATTTGTGATCTCTATGGGGGACAGTGTCAGCTAAAGAGAATCACACCAGCCATCATGAGAAGCAGCATGATGTAATGAATACAGCATGGGCCTGGGAGTCAAAAGGTCATGGGTTCTGATCCCAGCTCTGCCGCCTGTCTGCTGTGTGACCTTGGGCAAGTCACTTCACTTCTCTGGGCCTCAGTCACCTCATCTGTAAAATGGGGATTGAGACTGTGAGCCCCACCTCGGACAGGAAATGTGTCCAACCCGATTTGCTCGTATTAACCCCATCGCTTAGTACAGTGCCTGGCACACTTTAAGCAATTAAAGAATACCACAATTATTATTATTATTTGCCCGCTTAAGCACACCCTACTTCCTCAGAGGCTTTGATTGTTAGTGTCTTCTGATAATGACCCCTGGGACATCACCAGAGTTCTTCAATCCTGAATCTAGGCCAAGTGAGCCCCCAGAGTCAGTTTACGAGAGCATGGACCCCAGGTCAGCTTCCACTGGATCCCAAAGCCCTCCCTTTCTCCCATTCTTCTAGTGTTGGTTTGGGAGCATCCTACTCAATGCTCTCCAAGTCCCTGCACCCCTATCACCGCCCCTAATCTACAGCCAAAATCTAAGCATCATCCTGAAGGTGCAGAGGTCATCCGGGACTAGCCTACACCCCCACTCCAGGACTGGATGCAAGAAACTTTCAGACCAAGGGTTTCTTCTCACACCTGTGGTTCACTAGTCTACATATCTGCCCAGCGTCCAGAGTTTTTTCCCCAGCTCCTACTTCAGGCAGACACCAAGATCTGAGATCTCAACAATATTCATTAGGTTCTTAAAGTAACCACCAAAACAAATCTAGTTCAAATCACTTTTCCCTGGATTTATTACTTTTCCCTCCAGGTCCCTCTGTACTTCGCTTTAAGTGTCCTGTAGCTCCTGTTCCTCCCCTCAGGGGTAGGAAACATGCTCCTCCTAAGTTCCTCCTGCTGAATTCTGAAACTCCAAGGGATGCTCTCCAATCCCTCCCCATGCCTTGTTTCTGTTCAGGGTTCACGGCACGAACTCTCCCCATATTCTGCTTTCCCAGGTACATGGCTACCTCTTACCTCAGGATGGCAAAGAATCTTCTTGTTCCCCCAGCCTGGACCCATTACTTCCTCCCAAATCATTCTCTCTGACTGGTTTGACAAGGCCTTCATGACGGGCACCCCTGAGTGACTCTCCTGGCTTCCTCCTCCATCTCTTGACTGGGGTAGGCAATGGAACTGGTCATCGATCTGTACGTTCCAAGCGCTTAGTAATGTGCTCTGCACATAGTAAGCACTCAATAAATACTATTGAATGAATGAATGAAATCACAGTTCTCTTCTTTCTCTGTGCCCTTCCATTGTTGATTGGTAGGTTGTGCTGGTATCCACCCCTCTCCTCTGACCCTAGTCTCCTGGTCTTTCCTGATTCCAGCTAGAACTTGCAGTGCATTCTTACTCCCATGTCTCCTGTGGTGATTTCTCTTCTTCTTGCAGTCAGTGTTTTACAACCCTAGCTATTTATCTTATCCCTGGCCTTCAGCCTTACATCTTATCTGTATTCCTGGCATTCCTCCTTGCATCTTTAAGTAAACCTGCCTTTCAGCCTTACATCCTTTGGCAATCCCTTGCCTTTTAGAATTTCTGTTAATGCATAAATCTACATCTCCTCTCCTAAATCAATGCAAACTCCTAAACCATTATTCTTGACTGTACTATATCCTTCCATTTTCTCTACTGTAAGCCTTCTCCAATTCTGAGAAGACCCAAGAGATTGCTAGGATGGATTCAAACATCTACTTTGTGTCTCCCCAAAGCCATGCACAACTTCTTTCTGTTTTTGACCCAGGAACTTGTACTGTCAGCTTCAGGAGCAGGGATCCAGTTGACTCCTGTAACATGTAGCACATCTGACCCACTGCTGCCATTGACAAATGCTAAAATAAAATTCTAAGATGGAAAAGAGATCCAGACTTGCTAAATCAAGATAGTAATTAGCAACGTGATACAAGAAGGAATAAACATCCAGTTGCTCTTTTTTTTTTTGCCTACAAACTGACAATAGATCATTCTTCCAGGCTTAAATTGGTAAAGGCACACCAAACCAATGAGTTCGGTCAGTAGTTGTTCAATACAAGAAAAATGAAGATAAACTGTAGGGAGATTACCATCCAACAACAATAGTGATTAAGAGAATGATGGTATTGATTGCTCTGGAGAGATTAAACAAGGCCATCTTTCTGGCAATCTATTCATATTTAAAAACAAGAACATCAGTGGGATGGAAGAAAATTTGAGCACAGTTCCTGGGTATGAGTCCAAATGTGATAAGAAAAGAACACGTAGAGACTAATAGAAAATTTCTTCTTCATACAGAATGTCTTCCATAATCTGAGGAAGCCACTTCTGAAATGGATGGGTACCTGAAATAAAATGGTTCCATGACCAGTTGGTACATTTTGCTCTACAAATAATTATTCTGGTGAAATCCTTCAAGATCATTTAATAATCCCACACATTTTAACAGCTGATTGATCATCTGATAGTTTGAATTATTAGGTCACCTGATATCTGGTGAGCAGACTGGCGACACCAGGGAAAAGGGAGATGGGGCTTTCCATGAAGTTAGGAAGGAAGGCTGACGGTGAGAGCACGTGTGGCTTCCTTCCAAACCGATGCATGGGTAGGTGAACCTGGAGCTGACCCCGATGACAGGAGGAGCCCCAGCCTAGGCTGCTGCTGCCAGAGGCTCTCACAGCTAGCTGCAGAGAGCTACACCTCCTGACTCTACTGCCTTGGGAGACTGCAGGAGGGGAGGGAGCTAGACTGGGCTTCCCCAGCCAATTGTGGAGAGCTATCGATGTTACTACTGCCAGGCCGTGTGGGTGAACAGAGATATATACACATGCAATTTCCAGAGCTGGACCAGGGGATGCAGAAGCAGCTTCAGAAGAGAAGTGGGGGTGGGTACTCTTCCTTCAAAGCAGTGCAAACCCAAGCAACTCTGCATTAGCTCCTGGGAAGGATCCATGCTGCCAGAGGTCCATCTCCCTACTTATCACACTGGACTGAAGAAAGAAGAAAAGTATCTGCAAGAAGCCTCATGTTTGTTTCCTTTCTATTTCAAAAACTATTAAAAAATAAATCTCCCAGGCTTAGCCGTAGTCCAAAGCAGGGGTGACCCCAGAGATGGTGGAGTGTTGGGGCCAGTTATAGGACATAAGAACTAGGCCAGATGTGACTGGTTGGGGGAGGTAGTGTTATGAGTGGGGCTGCTCAAGGGGGCTAGGCACTAAATCAGAGGCAGAATGCATCCAATAACTGGGAGGTGGGAGGCGACACCATGTTGGACTGCTGTTCCACCTCTTTACCTTGGGATTGGTAAACTGATAGGATGCTCATACAACTTTGTAAACCAACCAAATGCCTCTTCTGCGAATCACATGCCAGTGGTGGACTCAAATATTTAACCCTAGTTAGAGGAATTTGAGTAGTTTTCTTTTGGTTCTCCTCTTAGCTTTCTAGTGCTCCTCCATAGTTTCTCTTCTCCACCTTCCACCTTCTAGACTGTAAACTTGCTGTGGGTGGAGAATGTGTCTACTGTTATACTGTATTCTCCCAAGTGCTTAGTACAGTGCTCTGCACAGAGTAAACACTCAATAAATACAATTGACCGACTTCCTATGGATTCATTCATTTCATTCAATCGTATTTACTGAGTGTTTACTGTGTCCAGAACACCGTACTAAACAGTTGGAAAGTACAAATCAGTAACAAATAGAGGCAATCCCTGCATAACAACGGGCTCACAGTCTTGAATGCCCCTCAGTACTCTCTTCCAAGTCTCCTCTTCTCGCTCTTCATTCATTCCTGTAGAGAGTTCAATCATTCCTAAGTCTTCATCTACGATGTCATTGAAAGTAATTCACTTATCTACTTCATTAGCCTCATACTATAATCTCTGCTTTCTCCCATTTTCTCCTGTTCCAGGACAAGTCTGCATGGATATCCTACCAACATCTCAAGCTCAACATGTCTAAAATCGAATTCCTCATCTTCCCTTCCACAACCTTTCTGCCTTCTAACTTTCCCCCACAGTTGATAACAGCACCATTCTCCTTATCCCTGAAACTCACGACTTTAACATCATCCTAGACAATATCTTTCATCCCTTATACTCAGTCTGTCACTGTCCTTTCAGTTATTCCTCACACTTGCAAAACCCATCCTTTCCTCCCCATTTGGATAGCGACCATGCTGTCCTAGGCCCTTTGTCAGATCTTGACTGTTGCATCAACCACCTCATTGGTCTCTCTGCATCCTACTTCCCCCTCTCCAATCCACACTTCAATCTGCTGCCCAGATCATTTTTCTAGATTATCATTTTATACATATTTCTCTTCTCAAAAATATTCATTGGTTTTTATTCCTCTCTATGTCAAACAGAAACATTTGACCACTGACTTCAAGGCACTTCATCTGGTTGTTCCTAACATATATACGTTTTTGCAAGTACACTCCATTTTATATGGTTTAGTCCTCTCAAAGTAGCCTACTCGCTGTGTCTTGTTCACCTACTTTGTACTGAGCACTGCAATAAGAGCAGTACTTGTCTGCTGTGTGACCTTGGACAAGTTACTTCACTTCTCTGTGCCTCCGTTATCTCATCTCTACAATGGGGATTGAGACCATGAGCTCCAGGCGAGATAGGGACTGTGTCTAAACTGACAATGTTATAACTACTCCAGTGCTTAGTACAGAGCCTGGCACAGAATCAACATGGCTTAGTGGGTAGATAACTGGCCTAAGAATCAGAAGGACCTGAGTTCTCATTCTGTCTCTGTCACATGTCTGCTGTGTGACCTTGGGCAAGTCGCTTAACTTCCCTGTGCCTCATTTACTTCATCTATAAAATGGAGATAAGAGTTTAAGCCCCATGTAGGAAAGGAACTGTGACCAACCTGATTAACTTGTATCTATCCCAGCATTTAGAACAGTGCTTGGCACTTAGTAAGTGCTTAACAAATGCCATTACTATCATTATTATTACTTAGCAAATACCATAAAAATGTGCTTGGGAGAATATGATAGAGAAGTAAACATGATTCCTGCCTTCAAGAAGCATACAACTATCAGGATTGTTTTTCATTTCTTTTGTACATGCCCTTCCTCTTAACTGGAACATCCTCCCCCTTTAAATTATCCAGCCCACAGCACTCCCCATCTTCAAAACCCTTCTAAAACCCTTCTAAAATGAGGCTTTCCCCAATTATTTTTTCTTCTTCCCATGTCATCCCCCTCATCATCCACTTTACTTGCTGTCTGCATAGCATTGTCCTAAGCACTTAGAAGAGTAAGATAACAGAGTTAGTACACTATATACTAGAGGGAGAGACAGACATTAAAATAAATTACTCATATATACATAAATGCCATGGGGCTGAGGGTGGGGTGAATAAAGGGTACAAATCAAAGTGCAAGGGCGGCCCAGAAAGAGAGTAGAAGAAATGAGAGTTTTCTCAGGAAAGGTCACTTGGAGATGTGGTGCTAATTCATTCAATAGTATTTATTGAGCGCTTACTATGTGCAGAGCACTGTACTAAGCGCTTGGAATGAACAAGTCGGCAACAGAGACAGTCTCTGCCGTTTGACGGGCTTACAGTCTAATCGATGAGGCTTTGAATGTGGGAAGACTTATGCTATGTCAGATATGAAGGGAGAAGGAGATCCAAGCCAGAGACAGGATGTGGGTGACGGGTCAGCAGTGAGATACATGAGATCAAGGAACAGTGAGTAGGTGACATTAGAAGAGTGAAGTGGACGGGATGTGTCGTAGTAGGAGAGTAGCGAGGTGAGGTAGGAAGGTAGGAGAGGCTAAGATAATTGAGTGCTTTAAGCCAATGGTAAGAAGTTTTTGTTTAATGTGAAGGTGGATGGACAACCACTGGAGGTTCTGGAGGAGTAGGGAAACATTGACTGAACAATTTTTGAGAAAAATGAACCGGGCAGCAGAGTGAAGTATGAACTGGAGTGGGAAGAGATAAGAGGCCAGAAAGTCAGGAAAGAAGCTGATGCACTAGTCAAGGCAGGATCAATCATATTTATTGAATGCTTACTGAGACCAGAGCACTGTAATAAGCAGTTAACACTGTGCTAAATGATCCCCTCCTTGCCATATCCAGTGGCCTCTTCTCCATCCTAATCCTCCTCAACCTTTCAGCTGCTTTCAACCACTCCCTTCTCCTGCAACAAAAACTTCTCACTCTAGGCTTCAAGGCTCTCCATCACCTTGCCCCTTCCTACCTCTCCTCCCTTCTCTCTTTCTACTGCCCACCCCGCATGCTCCGCTCCTCTGCCACCCACCTCCTCACCGTCCCCCGTTCTTGCCTATCCCTTCATTCATTCAATTCATTCATTCAATAGTATTTATTGAGCGCTTATTATGTGCAGAGCACTGTACTAAGCACTTGGAATGTATAAATCGGTAACAGATAGAGACAGTGCCTGCCCTTGACGGGCTTACAGTCTAGTCGGGGGAGACCCCTGGGCCTCGTCCTCCCGTGGTCCTGGAATGTCCTCCCTCCTCACCTCCGCCAAACTAATTCTCTTCCCCTCTTCAAAACCCTACTTAAAGCTCACCTCCTCCAAGAGACCTTCCCAGATTGAGCTCCCCTTTTCCCTCTGCTCCCTCTAACCCCCCTTCACCTCTAAGCAGCTAAACCCTCTTCTCCCCTCTTTCCCTCTGCTCCTCCCCCACTCCCATCCCATCGTCTCAGCACTGTACTCATCCGCTCAACTGTATATCTCTTCATTACCCTATTTATTTTGTTAATGAGATGTTCTTCCCCTTGATTCTATTTATTTCCTATTGTTTTAATGAGATGTTCTTCCCCTTGATTCTATTTATTGCCATTGTTCTTGTCTGTCTGTCTCCCCCCGATTAGACTGTAAGCCCGTCAAAGGGCAGGGACTGTCTCTATCTGTTACCGATTTGTACATACCAAGCGCTTAGTACAGTGCTCTGTACATAGTAAGCACTCAATAAATACTACTGAAAGAATGAATGGAACATCCAAATATGTCTTCATCGATACTGTCCTCCCCTGGCTCTGCTCCTACCTCTTTGGTTGCTCCTTCTCAGTCTCTTTGGTGGGCTCTTCCTCTTCCTTCCACCCACTAACTCTGGGTGTTCCTCAAGGTTCAGTTCTGGGTCCCCTTCTATTCTCCATCTACATCCATGCTCTTGGAGATTGCAAACCTTCAACTACCACCGCTACGAGGATGATTCCCAAATCTCTATCTCCAGTCCTGATCTCTCTCCCTCTCTGCAGTCTCGTATTTCCTCCTGCTTTCAAGACATATCTACTTGGATGTGCAGTTGACACCTCAAACTTCACGTGTCCAAAACAGAACTCATCTTCCCACCCAAATCCTGACCTCCCCATGACTTTCACATCACCACCACCTGCCTCAAAACCTCAAAACCTTGGTGCTGTCCTTGACTCCTCTCTCTTATTTAACCCACATATTCTATCCATCATGAAATCCTGGCAGTTCAATCTTCACAACATCACGAAAATCCTCCCTTTCCTCGCCATAAAAATTGCTAACATTAATCCAAGCAATTATCCTATTCTGCCTTGAAAACTGTATCAGCCTCCTTTGCTGAACTCCCTGTCTCCTGCTTCTCCCCACTTCAACCCATACTTCACTCTGCTTCCCAGATCATTTTTCTATAGAAATGCTCAGTCTCTGTTTTCCCATCCCTCAGGAATCTCCAGTGTTGGTCCATCCACCTCTGCAGAAACTCCTTACCATTGGCTTTAAAGTCTCCTTGACCTTCCCCTGTCCTACCTCACTTTGCTGCTCTCCTACTACAACCCAGCCTACTCATTTTGCTCGTCTACTGCTAACCTACTCACTGTACCTCGATCTCATCTAACTCACTGCTAACCTCTTGCCCACATCCTTCCCCTGGCCTGGAACGCCTTCTTTCCTCATATCTGATAGAAAGTTACTCTCCCCTCTTTCAAAGTCTTATTAAAGCACATCTCCTCCAAGAAGCCTTCCTTGACTAAGCCTTCATTTCGTCTGTTCTTACTCCCCTGTGTCGCTCTGATCTGCTCCCTTTATTCATCTCCCCTCACAGTCCCACAGTATTTGTGTGTTCTAGTGAAGAGAGCATGGGGCTTGTAAACAGTAGGACCTGGGTTCTAGTTCTAGTTCATCCACTTGTCTGCTGTGTGACCTTGGGAAACCAGTTAACTTCTCTGGACCTCAGGTACCTCATCTGTAAAATGGGAATTAAGAATGTGAGCCCCAGGTGTGACAGAAACTGTCCAGCATGATGATCTTGTATCTACCCCAACACTTCAAAAGTGCTTCACACAAAGTGCTTAACATATGCCATCTTTATTATATCTATAATTTATTCATTTATATTAATGTCTGCCTCTGTCTCTAGACTGTATACTCATTGTGGGCAGGGAATGTGTCTGTTGAATTGTTATATTGTACTCTCTCAGTGCTTAGTACAGTGCTCTGCTCACAGTAAGTACTCAATAAATATAATTGATTGATTGATGGATGGATTGAATAGAGGGTACATGAATATGTTGAAAATAGTGGGGAAGAAGCCACTGGAGACTGAACACGTGAAGATGATGGTAAGGAAGGAAACAAAGGAGTGGACAAGTGTTCTGTTAAGGTGCAAAGGGGTGGGGTTGGAAGTGTTGGTCAAAAATTGATTCATTAAGAAATCAAAAATTGATTAAGAAATTCTGTGTGGTTTGGGCAAAAGTTATTTGGGTTCAGGAACCAATGCCATATTCATAACATTGCACCTATGAAAATTGGTTCTGAGAACATTTCAGCCTATGATGCAGGCTTCTGAAGTCAATTGTATCATAAACCAGAGGTCCATCTGCCTGTCTGCTCATTTCTACCTATGCAAGTGAGTAGACATAGCTTTTGCCATTTGCCTTTAGATTTTTAAGCTCTTTGAGGACAAAACTTTCTCCTGGTTCGCCTTTGATTTAGTGTTAGTCATTGAGAAGTAGCGTGGCTCAGTGGAAAGAGCATGGGCTTGGGAGGCAGCGGTCATGAGTTCGAATCCCGGCTCTGCCACTTGTCAGCTGTGTGACTGTGGACAAGTCACTTAACTTCTCTGTGCCTCAGTTACCTCATCTGTAAAATGGGGATTAACTGTGAGCCTCACGTGGGACAACCTGATTACCCTGTATCTACCCCAGCGCTTAGAACAGTGCTCAGCACATAGTAAGCTCTTAACAAATACCAACATTATTATTAGTAAACTCTGCTGTCTCTCTGCCCGACTGCTTGACATGCATGAAAGGAATTTTGGAAAGAAAATCAAAGACATGAGTGTCCTCATCAGGAAAAGGGACCAAAAAGACTTTCCATATCCAGAGATGAGCAGGAGAAAAGATAGACCTCCATGCAGCAGGGAAAGAACAGGAAAAGAGAAAAAGGAAAACTGTTGGCTGCTCGAAGCTGCACCTGAAATTTTTCTTTCTGTTTATAACCGATCAAAGGCATTCTCACGGTGATTGGCATCCTCTCATGTGAAGAGAATGTCCATGAAATGACTACTAGAATAGAATCCAATGTGATGTGCTAAAACAGGATTCTGTAACAGTAGCACAGATTAAACAGTTTTTTACAGATTAGCTCTTGCTTTAAGGCTACCCACAAGGAATTCAGCAATTTATGTATCACAGCTATCGAATCAATACTGTAGCTCAATAATATGACTTATCTCTCTGGGTAACCATGGTATCTGACACTTGGTGGTGGATAATTTAAAAGAAGTCCCATCTTTGCCCTCCAGGAATTTAGAATCTAAAATGGACAAATATATGTAGAATATGATGAAGAACTTCCTGGAGGAATTCTATATTACTAAATAATATACTGCAAGTTGTGTATGCCCCTAAAATTTCTAAAGGCTCTTTAGGTTTTCTGCAGAAAGAAAGAAGTGTGGACTAAACCACTGACAAAACATCATTTCCCAATCATAAACTCAGAATCAGGTCAGTTTCCAAATTCTGAAAGAAACTATTCAAGACACTAACCTCTTTCCCGATGCAGATAACATAGAAATGAGAGCTCTGTTCAGCAGCATGACATAATAGAGAGAGCACAGGGTTGGGAGTCAGAAGATCATGTGTTCTCCACCACTTGGCTCCTGTGTGACCTTGAGCAAGTCACTTCACTTCTCTGTGCCTCAGTTACCTCATCTGTAGAATGGGGATTGAAACTGGGAGCCCTATGTGGGACAGGGAGTGTGTCCAATCCAGTGCCTGGCACATAGTAAGCACTTAATACCTTAATAATAATTATGATTATTTTAGCCCTCACATGGAAAATACTTTTTTTCTTTTTCTCTAGGCTGAGCCAGAAAAGAATATGGCAAAAAGGAAAAAATCGCACACAGCTGCAACCAAATTAAATTTAACCATTCCCAGATGTTTACATGAAAATATTCACTCAAAATTACTAACCCAATTGACTGACTTCAAAATTCCCAGAACATTAACAATGAAACATTGTTCCTTTCAGAGCTCCTTAAATCAAAAATTGGAACACTTCACTATTATATCCCCAATCTAAATGTCATCACTTTTGTCCAGTCCATAACAAGCCAATCAAGGCCAGCAGATGAAATCTGAGTGTTTTGGTCTTTATCCTCATTTAGGAAGAAACTGGGAAACAATCTGGGTTGACTAATTGACCAAAGATATCACTTCCACTGATGTGTCTGCTGGTTTTTTCAGTCCCTCCATTAGGTTTCTAATCTTTTCAACCACAGTCATGAAATAGCTAAACATCTGTAACTCCACTCAAGCCTCTATCCTCTCTAGTATTCTGCATGACTAATCCTCATTGTAGGCAAATTGAAAATTAATTCAGAAAGTTAGTGTTTGAGTGTAGCACTGAGGATTGAAGCTGTTCCTTTATTTTTTCACCTTTTAATGTCCTCAACTTACACCCCTCTACCCAAAGCAGGTTCTCTCTTTACACTTTTCCCATAATTGGGAAGGAGGGAAGGAACAGGTGAGATGAGTAGACATTCTCAGAATTTGTATTTAGAACAAGTCATGTTTTAATGGCTTGTTGTGTACATTAGTTCGTAAAGGAAATGACTGCATAAAATATATGGAGAAAATGTAAAACAGAAAGAGAAGAAAGGATTTTTCTGTCAGTCCTGTCATGGAATTAGTATTTCAACATACCCGAAACTTTGGAGGGTTTTCTTCTGCTTTTTGCATATTTTGGATATCTTTTTTTTCTACCTCCTACTACTTGTTTACTTTCAAAGGAAACAATCAAATTATACACCTATTTCAGTGAAAATAGATGGATCTATTTTAGGTCCCTGGGTAATTGCAGGTGTTCCTTAAGCCATGTATGTAGACAGAACCAGCAAAGAAGGCAATAAAGATATATCCTGGAAATGAGCCTCTGATATGCAATCCCCTCTGAGAAGACTCCCTTACTTACACAGAAAAGATAAATGATGTCTTCCACCACATTAAATAGCAGGGTGCCTAGAGAAATGAGTACAAATATTTGTATTAGGTAGTGATTGAAGAAAAGATTTTGATTTCAAAATTAAATAATTATCCAAGCGAGACCCCTTCTCTGTTTCATATTATAAAAATGTGCTATAGGAAGACAATGAAATCTTGAAATTAGTTTAAAATCATAGTAAATCAGTTTGATTAAATCTAGGTGGCTAGGCTATCTTGGGTTTAGCATAGATTATTGCTGTGACTGTCATGCAGAATGGGTTAGTCTGGAGATTTTGTGACAAGATCTCTGTATTCTGGCCTATCCTGACGCTGCAGTATCAATCACTCAATATTAGTATTTACTGAGCACCTACTGTGCGCAGTACACTGTACTAAGCATTTGGGAGAGTACAATCGACTTAGTAGATTTGATCCCTGTCTTCAGAGACCTTACAACTTAGTAGGGGAGACTGTCACTAAAATCCTTTTCAGCTGTGAGGAAGAAAAATGGCTATTTTAGTGAGTTATTGCTTAAGAAATATACCAAAGTGCTAAGGGTGGGTGTGAGTACACAAATGCCCTGTTGACTCAGAAGTGCCGAAATGATAGGTGGAGAGGTTCCATTGAAGAAACATGGATTGATGATAGTTATTCTGCTATTTAGCAAATTCCTTAAATCCGTCCGCCGTGAGGTCTTCATAGCAAGCTGACTCAATGACTTCCCAAGTGCTTTAAATGTCACTCTTGGCATCACTAGCCAAGATGAAACAGGATGGGCAGTACACACGTTAGGACCTTCCGCTCACTTCCACCCATCCCCTGACTCCACCCATTTCCAGATGTCTCACCCGGTGGCAGCAGCCGGAGAGCCTCCCAGCAAATGCTGGGAATTTTGCTGAGACTGGGCCAAGTAATAGGGCTCGGGATTTATTTTATGTATGTATTTATTAATTCATTTATTTCATGGCATTTAAGTGCTTACTTGGTGTCAAATACTGTTCTAAGGTAGATGCAAGTTAATTAGGTTGGACACAGTCCCTGCACCATATGGGGCTTACAGTCTTCATAGGACCCCAAGACCACCAGGAAAAATGCAGTGGCGGGGTATGTAAGGGTTGGGATGGAGCAAGCTTAGATTGGAACTGAGCTAGGGAAACCCCCATTGTCATCCCTGCCCCTGCGGCTGCCATTTCTCTGGTGGCTTTAAAAGCACATTGTGACTGTTCCCTTTTGAAATAATTGAATCACTTCTAGGCTTTTGTGTTTTCATTCTTTCTACATTTCTTAGGTATTGCTCTAAGTGCTGCTAACACTGAATGGTTTCTTGGGGAGAAAAGGAGAGCTATTTATTAAAGAGTTGGACATCACAGCATTCATTATCCACATTTTAAAACAAAAGTATGATCTTGTCTTGAGACTGTAAGTTCATTGTGGGCAGGGAACAGTGTCGTATTGTACTCTTCCAGGGACTTAGTAAAGTGCTCTGCACATAGTAAGCTCTCCATAAATCCCATTGATGATATTGATGATGATTATGATGATAGAAACAATTGTTTCACAGGATTTACCTAACCCTGAGTTAGGGCACTTCCATGTGCTATTGAACAGGAAATTATTTCTTCTGGTTGTTTCTGCCCTTCCCACTTCTTCTGTCCTCCCTCCTTCTCTCCCATTTTCCTCCTTTAGCATTCCTTCTTTTATCTCTTCCTTCCTTCCTCCACCTCTCCAATAACTCACACTGATGGCTCACTCTAATCCAAGCCATCTTAACTCTTCACATCTTTCCCCTTCAAAGCCCTCTAGCTCAAACCAATCTAGATATGGGCCCTTGGAACC
Organism: Ornithorhynchus anatinus; assembly: GCF_004115215.2. Lineage (NCBI taxonomy): Eukaryota > Metazoa > Chordata > Mammalia > Monotremata > Ornithorhynchidae > Ornithorhynchus > Ornithorhynchus anatinus. The sequence continues at coordinate 19,654,496 of NC_041745.1, read as the reverse complement.
CTGCAGCATCCAGGGCAAGCTTCCCTTCATCCCCAAGTTGTTCCTGGTCCATTTACTTCTCTTATTTCCCATCACTGAGATGTGACTCTCACCTTATGACACTGAATCTCCTGCCCCTTTCTCTGGATGGGAACTTACCTTCTTCCACTCCCCTAAACTCAAGACCCCAGTGCCTTTTTCACATCATTTCAAGTCCTCTATCCATCAACCTTTCTCTTCTGGAAGCCCAGGTCAACCACTTCTACCACCCAATACAACTACTAGTGGTAGTCAGCTAATATCCCCAGCCCGTCTTCTTTTTTTGGGGGGGGAGATATTGATACCTTTCTCTCCTTCCTTCTTTCCTCTTTTTATACACTGATCTTCAGTGACTTAAATTTTCCAAGTATAGGTTCCAGTGTCATTACAGCTGCCCTCTTTCTCTCATTCTTCACCTTCACAGACCTGCTGCTATACCCTAGGTCACACAAACATACCAATTTAGGCATACAGTGGACCTCATCATCATTTGGTGTTATTTAAGCTCTAGCTTCATCATTCGCCAACCACAATCATTCTTCTTACCTACCCATCTCACCCACAGCCCCCTACCTTATAAAGCCAGGCTCTTCCTTAACAGGGACCACTGATCTTTAGGGCCCCTCCACTTAATCCAAGCAATTGTGCCTCATTTGGATTCCCTCCTAAACCTTCCCTTTGGGAATCAGATACAGAACCCCTAAGCTCCCCTCTAGACTGTAAATTTGTTATGGTCAGGGAATATGTTCACTAAATCTGCTGTACTCTCCCAAATGCTTAGTACAGCACTCTGCACCTAGTAAGCATACAATACTACGGATTGATTAAATGATTGAGTGACCTCCCCATGTATATAAACATGGGGCACTCTTCAAGGATCAGTAATGAACTTCTCAAGTAATTAAAAGAATTAGTGCTAGTCAATTTTCAAAATGATTAGAAAATGTACTGAATGTTTTAAAGGAAGGTGAAACTTGCAATAGCATTACAATGAAGCATTCATAATTACCTAGTCAACTTGAAAAATGATTATGTTATTCATACTCAACAGAGATAAATCTGTGTAAATTATCTCTTGGATTCATGGATGCTTGGGCATTCAGGAAAATATGCAGGCCAATTTTAATTGGAGATATAGCATCCTGCAGAACAATAACAAAATATGCTGAAATCAGTTGATTATTAGGTAGTGAATATCTACTAAATTGCACACCCCACATGTGAGAGTGGTCTGGGTATTAGAAAATCCTTAGAGCATCATGATATTTTATATTTATCTTAATTCCACCTTTGATCCTCAGTGTTTTACAATGTATAATTAAATATCTTCACCTCACCTTTTAACTGAAAGGGGAAGGGGCTGTCCCCTATAGATTACATTTCCTTCAGATTAATTTTTTTTCTTTCAGTTTGTTGCCCACTTTGCAAGTTTTAAGGATCTTATATGTTCCCCTAGTGATGCACCCCAAATCAGTGTCATTAATGAATGCATTCTGCATCTAATACTGGGCAGGGGAGATTCAGAAGAAAGGAACTAAGTTATCCCAACAAAAAAAAATTTTAACTAAGTATTTTGAAAGGGAAATTAGGTGAAAAGCTAAGAGTATCACAACTTGGTTTAAGAAATTTCACATTTCTCTCAGTCTGTTCCTCACTATTTTCCCTGATCCATTTATATTCTTCTGAGATGGGCGTAAATATCTACACTGCAAATTATGTCTCAAACCTTCAATAGGTTGTCCCCTGGCCTTTAGACTATTAACTTAGCCTTCAACTTCTTGCAAGAATAAGCCATTTCCAAAATTACCCTTCTCACCACTGTACTAATAATGAAACCACTTCTTCGGAAAATGAAGATTTTTCAAACCTTCTTGCTATCTGAGCATACCAGCAGCTGTCAAGCTTTGTTTGCGTAAATCCCCTTTCCTTCACAGTTAGTGATTGAAAAATACAGCTCACTGTGATGAGAAACCAACAAGACTGGTATAGATAGATAGCCAATGTGGAAATGTACACTGAGCTGGCTAGTCCAAAACATATTATCCACTGAGGACCCATAGGTCTGATATAAACTATTTATAAATGGGCAGAGAGAAGAGGAGGGCTGAGGAAATTATCCAGATTAACCAGGCAAAGAGAAATTCTGTTTTGGGGAACAAAATTAGGTATTTTCAAGTACATTATTTCCGTTGACTAGGCATGGTAGTGATGATGATGATGATAATTGATTTTAAGTGCTTATTATGTTCCACTCACTGTACTAAGCATTGGGATAGTTACAAGATAATTCAGTTGGGTACAGTTCTTGTCCCATGTACAGCTTACAATTATAGAGAGAGGGAGATCAGATATTGAATCGCCATTTTACAAATGAGGAATAGGCATAGAGTAGTTAAGTGACTTGTCTAAGGGCTGGGATAAGAAGTTAGTTCTCTGACTCTCAGGCCTATGCTCTTTCCACTAAATATGATGGTAATCAGACTAGCCAGACAATATCCTAATTCCTATACTATTTTGCCTGTTCAGATGCTACTTATATTTTCCTTCACTTGTAATCACCAGGAGCTGGTACAGTTTCTCTTGTATTTGGAATTTCCTTCAGTTTAAACTTATATTTTTTATAGCTTCTTTACCACTTTACATATTTTATTCAAAACAATAATAATGATAATTAATAATAATAGGAAATGCTTGCTATATGCCAAACTCTGTATTAAGTGCTGGGGTAGATGTAAGATTATCAGGTTGGTCACAGCAAAGTAAGAGGGAGAACAGGTATTTAATCACTATTTTACCAGTGTGGAAACTGAGGGACAGAGAAGTTAAGTGATTTACCCAACATCACACAGTGATAAGTGATGAAGCCAGGATTAGATTGTAAGCCCGTCAAAGGGCAGGGACTGTCTCTGTTACCGATTTGTACATTCCAAGTGCTTAGTACAGTGCTCTGCACATAGTAAGTGCTCAATAAATACTATTGAATGAATTAGAACCCAGGTGATTCCTAGAGACTTCTTCCACTAGGCCACACTGCTTCCCTAATGTATCTTCAGACCTTCTGGAGTGTTCCTCTAACAACAGTAGATACATTGTTACACACAAATTTTTAGTGCTACTTAGTGCAATACCTTGCACTAAGCACTTGGGAAGAATGACAAGCACAAAATTTGCTCCTTGCCCACAAGGAGCTTATACTCAAATGGAAGAAACAGAAATATCCAACAATTATGGAGTCGAAATAAATGAATCTTCAGTCAAATATACATATATACACAGTGTTGAGGATAAGAAAAAATCAATACATAAATGCAAGAGGCAGCTAAATAATCGATCAATATATTACTAATGTGCTTTTTTGTACCTCCTAATGTCTTCCAGTACTTGTCAAACTCTTAATGCAAACTTCAAAAGTAGAACTTAACACGAACGATAACCTTCTAAAAAAAAATAGTTTCCAAATGATAGATTGACTTGTGACATTGCCTGAAAGGTACTTCCTCAGTACTTACTAAAATCTCAAAGATGCAACAGCAAAGAAAACATATTTGACCCCTGCTGGCATGTGATGAAAAATTCCATAATTTATACAAGTGGGAAAATTCTCTCTTTAAAACATATATTCTGTCCATTTGGTCCCAAATACAACCTAAGCAATTTATCCTTTTGCTCTGTGATCACTACTGAATGGATTCATTCAGGAGTTCTGTAGAGTCTTCCATTTCTAATTCTTTACGCTCCACTTTAAAATTTTCTCTTAATGGCATATTCTTTTGAATTTGTACTACTAGAAGGTAACTATTGTAAAACTCAAATTTTATAACAGGTGTCCAGAGCCTCAAATTCCTTTTGAACCCTTTCTCCACCACCTACAGTACCTTCCAGTGGTAAATTTTACCCCCTTTGAATTAGGTCAAATGCTAAACAGATTTGCAATCCCCAAATTGTTCCATAACAAAGAAATTATACAGTATCTTTCTTATCTTTAATGTGCCGTGATTGACATTTGATTTATAGCGATTGATTTCTGTATTTTATTTGAACTTTTTAATTTTTAACCTCTAACAAATCATATGTAATATATTTTCCTGGGTGCTCAGAAATCAGCAAATTCCTTGCTTAATGGGTCTTTGTAGGGGGTGTGATTTGCAATAAAGGTGATCGGTTGGACTACAAATTTGTCTGGGCATCCTATCACTTCTAGCAAACTCTAGTAGAAGGGGTTGACTTCCCCACCTGGCACTGCCTTCCCTGCCAGTCATATAATGCAATCTGATGCTGACCGGACACTCACTCCCAGCACACATCTTTGCAGCTATGATTGAGGCTGGGCACTGTTCACAGTACTTTCCAGCCTGGGAGTCACTTCTGCTCGGACCACTGTTGTCCCAGGGGAATTTCTTTTGTCATTTTTTTAAATTAAAAGTAAACAAGCAGAAGGATTTTTGGTTAGTCTCCTCAGTCCACCCTGGGATTGGGGCCAGTGGATCCAGAGCCTGGTGAGGAGCCGCAGGTGCTTTCCTGCTTTCCCTGTTCTTGCTGTTACTCTGGACCCCTGACAAACTGGGAGATGGACCTCGGGTGACACAAACCTTCCTGAGGAGCCAGGATGGAGCTGCTTCAGTTTTTGCCTTTTTCCTGCCTTGAGGGGATGGAAAAGAAGGGCTTCCCCAGTACAACTGGCACTCCACCAGCTGGGCTGTTGAGTGGGAATATTCCTAGTATATTTCCTCATGCATTCATATTTATTATTCTCCACCCTATTTAATCCCTAAATAAAGAGAGACTTGCCAGAGTTTCAGAATCAGCATTTTGTCTTTTAGTTTGTCAAAGTTTGCTGTTTTTCTTAACTTTCATGAACTTTGAATCTCTTGGCTTTCTTTTGGTAAACCAATGTCTTGAAAGCTGTGAATAATTGTGTTAGATGGACTCTTTTCAGGCTTTTGTGGATTACATAGTAATATTACTTCATCTAAAACATTTAAAAAGATTGCCACCTTCTGAGGAATGTTTTCTAGATTTTTCTGTTTGAGCTCACAAAAATAATCCCAGTTAGGAACAGGTTTTGTTATCAGTTTTAATGACTTGGATGACACTTGCTGATTTATATCTGAATAGGAACTGGATCTACTTGTTTTCAACTAACTCCTGCTACCACGTTGTGTGTTTTTAGTCCTCTGCTCTTGGGTGTTTTATTTAATGATGAGTATCTTGTTTAAGAGATTTAATTATTTACAAAATGAGCCTTTCTGCTCACTCTGCCAGTGTTCTGTAATTTTCCCCATTGAAGGTGCTATCCTAACTACTCTAGTGTTAATGATACTCAGGTTCTGGCATTTCAGTGGCCCCTGCTGCCTCTTCTTCCCTTAGGCCAAAAGGAGACCAATTAACTTTTTTTCTCTCTCCCACTCTCTTCTGCCTTCCTTCTTTTCTCTCTCCATTGCAGGAAAAAGAGACAGCTTCCATCCTTGAAAGCAAGAGAAGTCCCTCTCCATTAAGTAATTAGTCTACCTGTCCTCAGGGACCCATTTTTATAGTAGGAACAGTATTTGTTGAGAGTCCCTGGGGTGCAGTATACTGTATTAAAAGCTTGGGGAAAAGTACGAGCAAAACAACGGACTCATCTCCTGCCCGTTTTAACGGTTTGGTTGGTCTTATTTTGTCAGGTGTCTTGGAGTCAAACATGAGATCAGTCAGAGCCTCAAGTCCAGCGTTTTTCAGTTGTGTTCACCCAAAGGGAAAATAGGGAAAAACATACATAGATTGTTTCTCTGTTATTGCAGCAGTACTCCTCCATGCAAAACAGTTTCTAGCCAACGCATATCATTTTTTCAGCAAAGAAATGGAAATGAAACCCCTGAGTACAATTAGCAGGAAGGAAAGTGTTTTAGGTCAAAAGGTAAATTCTCTTTGGCATTCCCCCTAGCAATGAATCATACCCCTGTGAACATCAGCATTTGACTGCACCATGGAGAGAAATGTGAGAAAGAGGAAAGGTATGAGCTTCATCAGAAAATATTTTGAAGCCTCATTTGAACATTTGCTCTGATATGAGCTGCATGGAGGACATCAATCCACTCACTCCTGCCCTCTAAGAGCTTATAAAATGGAATCATTCAACACCAACAATGTATGCAAAATGTACATTCATCTATTTGGATCACCGTAAATTCCAATTATGCCAAAAGTTTCCAATTCTGTTTAGAAGTTAGAGCATGCTTAAATTTTAGTGGATTTTCTATTGCAAATAAGATTTTACAATGCAAATTGCAATGCAGAGAGATGAAAAACCAAATGTAGGATACCCCCCAAGTATCTTTCCATGGAATATGCACACTGAGGATTATTCACTCACAGGACCTCCGACTCAAGCCCACAGGATAAGCTGCAGCCAACTCTAATGTATTGTACTCTCTCAATCTCTTAGTACATTGCATTCTGATGGTGACACCTGTTGTTGTGACTGTTGGGACTCTGGACACAAAGTCACTGGAGCATGACACTTCTCCTTCAGCCAGTTTTCTACAGCTCTTCCCATTCTCACTGCTGCTGTGTCTTTTATGAGGCTTTTCTTTTTTAACTGCTTCATCTCTCCTTATGTGCCCCTCTCCAACCCTCCCCCTCCTTAATCTTAGACTGTGACACTTTAGAGACTAGGCATTGCATCTTATCTTCGTTGGTATATTTTTCCCCCAGGGTTTAGTGCACTTCTTTGCAGAGTCTTTGCTCAATAAAAACTATGGAATAAATGAATGTATTTGCATCTAGAGTCACTTCCACCACCCCTTTCCAATGACCTTTTTAGTCCTGAGGTCGCTCAACTGGCTAATGTTTGGATTATTTGGGTTTTTTATTGTCTGTTAAAATGTCCCATGTAGGTGGAGAATTAGGATTTCACTAAAGTTGAAAAATTTCAAGCAAGGGAGGAATGAGTTGCCCTCAAACAGGAGTGACCAGAACCATGCAAAGCAGAAGAATAATCTTATAGTTTCTACATTTTTTTCCAGCTAATTCTATGATTTAAGGTCTTTTTGAAAAAAAAAATGTTTGATTGTTTCTTTAAACCACTGATTTAATCATGACTCTTTAAACTTGACTTTCCCTGAACTTCAGTGGTACCTTAGGAGAAAGGTGGCTCTTTTGGAAGAGGTATTTCAGGCCACAGGGAGACCATTTGCTGCACTGAAGTGATAATTTAATAAATGGCTCTCCAAGGTAATGCAGCAGCACTTCCCAAAATGTGTAATTTCCTCCCTGAGCAGAGCTCAGTGTACTTCATCAAACTATAATATTCAAATCACTCTTATCATGAGGACGATTAAGTCCATTAATATGGAACATCATAATCATGGGTGTCAAGAGGGGCAACCATCACCCATTCCTACAAGCATCCTGTTCCATGGTCAGAGTCAGATCACTGGGCTGGATCAACCACTATCTGATTCTGTAAAGACATTGTTAATGGTCTTATATTCTTATGTTGCAGGGAATGGCAAATGAGGCCCAAAGGAAGATAGAAACCCTCCCAGAGTTTCCAAATCCCTTCATTAGGAAGAGGTGCTAAAACTGCATCCCACAGAAGTTGATTTTTTTGATCTATTCTTATATATCCTTCCATCAGAGAGGGGTGAAAAAATGCAGTAGGGAGAACCTTGGTCAGTAAAAAGTGAGTTAGGAAGACTTTGGCAATATCCATTTAAGCATGATCACGCTTACTGCGAGGCTTATTCCCTAGAATGCATTTTCTAGTCCCCAGTTAGGCTCTCCTGAAAGCATCATATTTAAGAGCATACCTGGCCATCAAGAAACTTTTAAAAATGCCTACTCGCAGTGTTAATGTAAATTAATTCCAAAGAGAGTGACTTATTCCTCCTTGAAATCCTCATAAAGTCATAAATTAGTCCAGGAGGAGCTTAGATTTCACTGGATTCAAAACAGTTAAAAGATGGTTAATAATTGGTAACAAAGACACAGTTGCAGTTTACACATTTCTCTGTCTGATGGGAAACATTTCTATAGGAGGTAAAATGTGTCTAATCCATGTTGTTTTCCAGACCTGAATATCCTGTAATTTGAAAGGAGTCTCCAAGCAAGGTGTCCAGCAGTGATCCAGTTATAATAATAATAATTAATAATAATTATGGTATCTGTAAGTGCTTACTATGTGCCGGACACTGTACTGGGGTGGAGTCAAGCAAATTGGTTCACAGTCTCAATCCCCATTTTACAGATGAGGTAACAGGCACAGAGAAGTCAAACGACTTGCCCAAGATCACACAGCAGACAAGTAGTGGAGCCTAGATTACAACCCATTACCTTCTGACTCCCAGGCCCATGCTCTATCAGCTAGGCTATGCTGCTTCCCAGTTGCCAAGGAGAACTGAGGGTCCTGTGTCCATGTGGATATGAAAACAGAGAAGTAAGCAGAAACAGTGGAAAAATCAGTTTTTATGCATTTGTTAAGAAAAAAAGACTCTGCAGACTCTCTTTCCCATTAAGTGTAGTACTCAGCACATGACACCATCAAGGAGAAAAATCTTTTTTCTTAAAGAATTGCCTAGAATTGGTCTTGACTAGCAGAATCATTCACCATCTTGCCCTCTGACATGCTCTGGTTTGGGGCAGAGTAACCAATGGCCAGAGATTTCATGGGCCAACTGGATATGGACCTCTCATCAGGAAGGGTTTCTGACTGGTAACAACCCAATTGACTTGTTCCCTTTTAAGGTTTCTCACATTTTAGCTAGCCCATATGCTCACTGCAGAGGGTGGGTACACAAGAAGCAAAATAAAAGAATCCAGCATTTCTTTACAGAGATTGTACAGAGAAGGTTAGCACTGTTACTCTTCTGTGATAGTGGATTGTCTAAGTCGCAATTCAACAAAACATTGGGCCTCTCAAAAAGTAAAATAAAATAATTGAACATAGTATGTACCTTTCTTCAGTGATCCTGACTTTCACCTTGAGGGGAAGATAGTAGAAAGTTTCCCATTATCCATTTGACAAACCAACTCCTATTGCCGGGGCCTTATTGTTAGAGACTTGCCTAAAGAAAAAAACCTATTATAAGCCCACAGAATATTACACTGGTATGTAATCAATTAGTTAATTAAACAATGGTATTTATTGAGCACTCACTGGGTGCAGAGTATTGTACTAATCACTGAGAGCATACATTACAACACCGTTGGTAGCCAAATTCCCTGCCCCAAGGAGTTCACAGTCTCAAAGGGAATACAAGGATTAAAATGAATAAATAAATTATACATATAATAATGTTGGTACTTGTTAAGCATTTACTATGTACCAAGCACTGTTCTAAGTTCTAGGGTAGATAGAAGGTAATCAGGTTGTCCCATGTAGGGCTCACAGTCCTCATCCCCATTTTACAGATGAGGGAACTGAGACACAGAGAAGTTAAGTGCCTTTCCCAAGGTCACACAGCTGACAAGCGGCGGAGCTGGGATTAGAGCCTATGATCTCTGACTCCCAAGCCTGACCTCTTTCCACTGAGCCACACTGATTCTCAGAATAATGACGACGACATTTGTTAAGCATTTACTGTGTGCCAAGCACTGTTCAAATCGCTGGGGAGGATATGAGGTGATCAGGTTGGCTCACATGGGGCTCACAATCATAATCCCCATTTTACAGATGGGGTAACTGCGGCTCAGAGAAGTGAAGTGACTTGCCCAGTCACACAGTTGACAAGTGGCTGAATGGGGATTTGAACCCATGACCTCTGACTCTCAAGCCTGGGCTCTCTCCACTGAGACATGCTGCTTCTCTAACCTAAGTGAGGATAGGTTGAATATAATAATAATAATGGAATTTGTTAAGTGCTTACTAGGTGCCAGGCACTCTACTAAGCATTGGGGTAGATACAAGCAAATTAGGTTGGACACAGTCCCTCTCCCATATGGGGCTCAGAGTCTTATCCCCATTTTACAGATGAGGTACCCGAGGCACAAAGAAGTGAAGTGACTTGCCCAAGGCCAACCAGCAGGTAAGTGTCAGAGACAGGATTAGAACTCCTGACTTTCTGACTCAAGGCCCATGGCTATCTACTATGCCATGCTGCTCTTCAAATGCTTAAAGAGATGAGAGCCAGGTGCATGGATGTAGATGTATGTAGATGACTCCCTGGTTGTCAGCACAACAGGAGGAAATAGAGAGACAATACGGCAAAAAAAACCCTCCATTTCAAATGAAAGATTTGTCAAAATCTTAAATGCATTTTGTATAAATCTGAAGTCCCTTCATTTCAAAGAAGTTCCCTTTTGTCTTTAGGTCATAATTAAGTCTCAATCCCACCCTGCCTGCCCCTTTCAGATGCCTCTTACTAGTTTCAAATGCATGTTCCATATAAAAATAACTATGTTGAGTGCTCTTTTAATATTTTAGCACATTTTATTACATTATCACAGCATTACCTTTAATTTAAGTATGCATAATATCTATAGCCATCTGAAACTTCAAGGCAGATTTTTTCCAGAACACCTGAGAAATTAATGACACAGCAGCCAATATTTTCACTTAAATTATTTTTTTCATCATTTCAAATGATTCATTCTCCTCTCATTAGTAGGATTAATTTTCTTGCTTGATATTTTTCATGGAGTTTTTAAAGGTACATGTGAACAGTAAGTGAACTGGACATCTAGGGTTTTTTTGACATTTTTATATTTTATTATTTTATTATTCCTTCTCCTCTTTTTACAATGATTGATTTACGTTGATATTTTACATGGTATTATTAAAAGTCCCAATTTGGGTAATTAACCTGAAGTTCCACATTTATATTTTACAAGTGAGGAAATTGAAGCACAGATAAGTTAAATGACTTGCTCAAGATCTCACAGCAGCCAAGGGCAGGGCCATGATTAGAACTTAGGATCTCTGACTCCCAGGACTTTACACTAAGTCGAACATTTGAACCCTTCTGAAAGAATAGGCAATCTTTAGAATAGGCAAAGTTCTGAGAAACAGCCATCCCACTTTAGTAAAACTGCAAATAGATAAAACTTGTTGAAAGCAAGTGAAAAGGAAAGCAGAATATCTTCAAGGGATTTTTCTTTATTCATAAAAACATGCTGGAGGGAATTAACAAGATTCTGTATTATCATCTGACTACATGCATCAGAATGCATGTTTTCTAGCTCACCACCTGAAGTGATAATGCCTGATTCTTCTCAGGTTATAGTAGAGAATTCCTGATGAATCCTTCCCTACAGTGACTGGCTTGTTTCTGAGTACACACAAGCTAGTAGTGCCTAGTACACTGTTTAGTAGAGTGTTAAATATCTGTCCAGCAAGAAATGCCATGAAGGGACAGACAGAAAAATGCAAGTGTCCAGTTTGAGAAGAAATGTCACTATTCTCCTTTGCCAGAACTTTAGCTCAGGACCATAAGCATTAGCCTTCGGAGGTTCAAATATTACAAGTGGTTGTGATTTTAGTGGCATGTTGTGGGGTCTGCAGGTTCCTAAGAAACATACACAATTCAGGTGACATTTCAAGCAAGGCTCTGAAGTGGAAGGCAAATTTGGATGAGATATTTTGCCAAAGTGATATGTTAATAGCCTTGTCTGAGTGTTGGTCATTTAGAAGATTGGAAGTTAAGAAATTGGAAAGAAAGAAAGAAAAGAGAAAAAGAAAGAAAGACATTGTGTAGGGTGGGGAAGGGAAAAGAGAAGGATCAGGAAAAGAGAAGGATCACAGGAATGCTCCCTGGTATCCAAAGAGAGAAATAATGCACTAAATGATGCCCTACAGTCTAAAGCAGAAGTGACTAAATATGACTTACTGACAGCAGTGTATCTGAAGTCAACAGTAGAGAAAGCAATCAATAGTTCAATCAGTCATTGCTATTTAATGAGTGTTAACAGTGTACAGAGTACTGTATTAAGGGCTTGGGAGAGTACAGTATAACACTGTTGGTAGTCAGGTTGGAATGAGAAAAAAGAATTGTTCTTGGAGCTAAAGAACTCTTGTTCTCCCAAGATGAATGGAAGGATCTCCTCCCCCCACCATGTCTGATTTTCCCTTTCATTAGAGTGGCCATTTATTCATTCAATCGTATTTATTGAGTGCTTAGTGTGGGCAGAGCACTGTACTAAGCACTGGGAGAGTATGATATGACAATAAACACATTCCCTGCCCACAACAATCTGTTTTCATTTGTAGCAATAGTATACTTGTTAAGCACTTGTGTGTCAAGCACTTTTCTAAGCGATGGAGTAGATACAAATTAAGCAAGTGGACCCAGTCCCGGTCTTGTCTAAGTCTTGTCTTCTGCCGAGTCGTTTCCGACCCATAGCGACACCATGGGCACATCTATCCCAGAATGTCCCGCTCTCTATCTGCAATCATTCTGGAAGTGTATCTATAGAGTTTTCTTGGTAAAAAATATGGAAGTGGTTTACCATTGCCTACTTCTGCGCAGTAAACTTGAGTCTCCGCCCTCTACTCTCTACCATGCTGCTGCTGCCCCACCGGGTGAGTTTTGATGTAGCAGGTTGCCTTCCACTCACTAGCCACTGGCCAAGCTAGGAATGGAATGGGTAGGCCTCTGCTTGACTCTCCCTCCCATATCCAAGACCAGTAGACTACTGGAAACTCTCCAGGTGCAACTCTGAGAGGAACACAGTCTAAATAGTTGAGTTCAAATTAACTGGAATCTTCCAAGCCTGTCCCACAGTGCCTAAAATCTGGGAGCCAGAGGAGCTGGTTTCTATCCCTCACTCCTTCCACTTGCCTTCTGTGTGACCTTGGGCAAATCACTTAACTTCTCTTTGCCTTAGTTTCCTCATCTTTAAAATTGGGATTCAAAACCTGTTTGTCCTCCCATTTAGACTGTGAATTCCATGTTTGACAAAGACTGGGTCCTACCTAATCATCTTGAATCTACCCTAGAATTTAGTACAGTGCTTGGCATATTGTAAGCCCTAGCAAATATGATAATTACTATTATTAGTAAGAATAGTTAACTATTACTTCCTCACCAAGTTCTCCAATACAATTCTCCAATCCTCTACAATATCGCCAAGATCCGCCCTTTCCTCTCCACCCAAACGGCTACCTTACTATTACGGGCTCTCGTTATATCCCGGCTAGACTACTGTGTCAGCCTTCTCTCTGACCTCCCTTCCTCCTCTCTCGCCCCGCTCCGGTCTATTCTTCACTCCGCTGCCCGGCTCATCTTCCTGCAGAAACGATCTGGGCATGTCACTCCCCTTCTTAAACAACTCCAGTGGTTGCCTATCGACCTCCGCTCCAAACAAAAACTCCTCACTCTAGGCTTCAAGGCTCTCCATCACCTTGCCCCTTCCTACCTCTCCTCCCTTCTCTCTTTCTACCGCCCACCCCGCACGCTCCGCTCCTCTGCCGCCCACCTCCTCGCCGTCCCTCGGTCTCGCCTATCCCGCCGTCGACCCCTGGGTCACGTCCTCCCGCGGTCCTGGAACGCCCTCCCTCCTCACCTCCGCCAAACTGATTCTCTTTCCCTCTTCAAAACCTTACTTAAAAATCACCTCCTCCAAGAGGCGTTCCCAGACTGAGCTCCTCTTCCCCCTCTACTCCCTCTGCCATCCCCCCTTTACCTCTCCCCAGCTAAAGCCTCATTTTCCCCTTTTCCCTCTGCTCCTCCACCTCTCCCTTCCCATCCCCACAGCACTGTACTCGTCCGCTCAACTGTATATATTTTCGTTACCCTATTTATTTTGTTAATGAATTGTACATCGCCTTGATTCTATTTAGTTGCCATTGTTTTTACGAGATGTTCTTCCCCTTGACGCTGTTTAGTGCCATTGTTCTTGTCTGTCCGTCTCCCCCGATTAGACTGTAAGCCCGTCAAACGGCAGGGACTGTCTCTATCTGTTGCCGACTTGTTCATCCTAAGCGCTTAGTACAGTGCTCTGCACATAGTAAGCGCTCAATAAATACTATTGAATGAATGAAAGTTCCCGGTGTTCCCAAGGTCTAGTGTTAACACAGGTCCAATGTTATTTTCAGGCTAGCTGGACCATAAGTAATAATAATAATTGTACATTCCAAGCACTTAGTACCATGCTCTGCACATAGTAAGTGCTCAATACTATTGAATGAATGAAATATGGTATTTGTTAAGTGCTTACTATGAGACAAGCACTGTTCTAAACCCTGGGGTAGACACCAGGTAATCAGGTTGAGCCACATGAGGCTCACAGTCTTAATCCCCATTTTACAGATGAGGAAACTGAGGAACAGAAAAGTTAATAATAATGTTGGTATTTGTTAAGCGCTTAGTATATGCAGAGCACTGTTCTAAGCGCTGGGGTAGACACAGGGGAATCAAGTTGTCCCACGTGGGGCTCACAATCTTAATCCCCATTTTACAGATGAGGTAACTGAGGCAAAGATAAGTGAAGTTACTTGCCCACAGTCACACAGCTGACAAGTGGCAGATCCAGGCTTCGAACCCATGACCTCTGACTCCAAAGCCCGTGCTCTTTCCACTGAGCCACGCTGCTTCTCTAAGTGGCTTGCCCAAGGTCACACAGCAGACAAGCAGCAGAGCCGGGATTAGAACCCATGTTCTCTGATTCCCAAGCCCGTACTCTTTCCACTCAGCCAAGCTGCTTCTAACAAAGACAGTGCCCCAGCCTTCATCCATTTAGGACCTCAGTTAGGTCCTGTCTGGATCTGCTTATTCCTGGAAAAGGGACCTCCAGAAACTGATCTTTTGAATCTCCAAGAGGAGAAACTTCATCTCGGGGTACAGGTATACCATTATCAAACGAAAGAAGAAACTTGCTCATCACGCAAGGCTCTTTGATGAACTGGGAACTAAAGAGAGCAGTTTGAGAGGCATTTGTAAGTTTGGGATTTCTTATAAGGTGAGAATCACAAGTATGCAAAGGTATGCTTCTACCAAAAATTGCTGAAGTCCCCTAGCATATGGGGGACAAGTAAGATGCTTTATTAAAGAGGATCTGCCATGAACAATGGACCTGGTATATGGTCCCTTTAATGATTACTGAGAAAGATGACCTCATGTTTGGCAAGTAGGTCAAAATGGTATCCAAATGAGACAGTTCTGTCAGTGGTAACTACATAAAAATCATTTCTGTAAGGGCTTCACAGACTATTAAGGATAGCAGAACTCAATTTAATAGAGGTTCAAATAAAAAGATAAACAATAGTGATATCCTTATCAGGTGGGTGGCCCCAAGGACTTCTTTGATTTCTCCCTAAATTATAGATGCGGATCACTGTTTATTTTCATATCAGGCTGAAAGATTTAACATCATTACTCTGCAGAACATTGACCTAAACTTCTCCTATGTGGTGATAAGTAAATCGAATCTTCTATTAAGCGCTTAGTTCAGTGCTCGGCACACAGTAAGTGCTCAATAAATACGAGTGAATGAATGAATTAGATTTCTGAAAGCCACTTTGGGTGGCAGATTTGAAAGCTGATAGAGAGGTATTGGTGGGGACTTATGCCTTAGATATTTTCGTAACCAAACAACGCACATAATGATTTACTCCTTCTCCTGGTGTTATTTCCCCAAAGTAACCATGGGATGCCATGGCTACAGGCAAATGGAATTAGATTCTATTTTGTGTCTGATAGGTAGGTAATGTGCCCGGCCCCCAGCTGAGATGTACTCTGAACTTCTCTGCAATAAAAGTCCTTAAGCGAAAAGAGGAGTGCTGCAGTGGTGGGAGCTTTTACAACCAGACCATCTCATTTTTCAGCTCTCCTACAATCTAAATTTCATCTCTCTCAGGGACAACAGATTTATTACCCATTTTCCAACCTGAACAGGCCCTTTCTTGTCTCTTAAAAGAGCTGGGCATTGCAGGCAGCCAAAGAGTCAGTTTTCCTGAGAGGCCCGACTTTGCCCATGGTGGCATTAGGCCAGTGAAACATAAAGCTTGTTTCCTCCGCCCAGCACCTCTCCCCTTCCTGGAATCCTTTCCGTGCTGAATGCAGGTAAATTCCTCCATATGTGAAAGTTATTGAATGGAGCCACCAGCAAGAATCACCACAGGCAGGAAACAAGGGATAGGCTTAGGGATCTGTTTTATTTATCGGGTTCTTGGCTTTCAATTGACGGACTGCCATTCCCCCTTAGGTGGCTGCAAATTGCATTTGGGCTTGGCGTACATGAGGGGTTCTTTCACCTGGTCACTTTGAAATGGGTTTAAACCCATTTTTCAACAGTCATCTCTATAGCAGCACTTTGCAATATGTGTTATCTGGACCCTTTGGTCTGCTTAGCAGGGAAGATTCCCACATTATTCATTTTGCCCTTTTTCCAACCAGCGCAGCTAACTAAAATCTTCAGGCCTTCCACAGCCTTCTCTGTCACACTAGAGTGGCCTAGGTTGAAAAATGGACACTAAGAGAATCAAGGAGCTTAGGTCACTCTCCCAATTTGGAGGCTGGCTTGGAGAACGACACCGGGCTACTCATTGGCCTTTATAGCATTAATAACATGGCAACAGGGACCCACCCTAATCTTACCTCACAAAGAGTTGTCTGAGGTGATGTCCACAAAGAGTTTTCATGTCTTTCCCTAGGAGTGACACCTTGAAGCAGAGCTCTGCACCTACTGTCCTCTTCTGAACCCAACAGAGGATGGATTTGGTTCCAGAAAAGAGCACAGTAACTATGTTTAATGATTTCTTAAGTACAGAGCTCAGCACACTCCCAAATATTCAGCTACACTAACCAAAGATGACCATTACTTGATAGGAGTCGATCAACTACCAATGCCCACCTTAGCACATACAATGATGGAGCAAACTATCCAGTACTCGTGTTCGCTGGAATTGTAGGCTCTGTTCCAGATTTCTCTAACTGTCCTGTCAGAGGTGCCAAGCCATCTTCAAAAGGTAAATAGGGTTGACCCAACAGACACAAACCAGAAATTCCTCACTGTTGTCTTAGGCATTTAATTGGTTCTCTCCCTTCTATTTACCACTCTCTTCTCTCACTACACTGCAGCTCATGATCTTCATTCCTTTTTAAGGTAATTGTGTCCTTAGAGTTTATCCTTGTATACTGTAGCTCTTCCCTTGCCTCTGCCCAGCAAAACTGTTTCTTTACCCTTATTGACACCTATGCCCGATGCCCTCGCCACTTGTTCCAGAAATTTAACTCCCTCTTCAGGCCTCCTGGACCCCAGGCTCCACCACCCCTTGAGTCCAGTTACCTGGTCACCTATTTTATTGAGAAAATTGACACCATCGGGTCAATTCCTAAATTCACCTCAGTCCCTAAATTCACCTCAGTCCCTCCCCATTCTGGTCCCCTCTTCAACTCTCCCATCCTTTCCACAAGTTTCTCTAGAGACCTCCTGCCTCCTGTAAAAGCCATCCCATCCACCTGTGCATCCAACCCCATTCCTTTGTGTTTTCTCAAAAAACTCACCCCCTCTCTTCTTCTCTCCCCAGTAGCCATCTTCAACCATTCACTCTCCATTCCCACTGCTTTCAAACATTCCCATGTCTCCCCTATCTTAAAAAAGCCCTCCCTTGATCCCACGGCTCCCTCCAGTTAATGCCTCATCCCCCTCCGACCATCCCTCTTCAAAATTCTTGATCAACTTGTCTACACCCCCTGTCTCAAATTCTTCTCCTCCAATTTTCTCCTTGACTCCCTCCAATCTGGCTTCCATCCCCTTTACTCCATGGAAACCACCCTCTTAGAGGTCACCAATAATTTCCTTCTTGCCAAATACACCGGCCTCTACTCCACCTTAATCTCCTTGGCCTTTCAGCTGCCTTTGATACTGTGGATCATCCACTTCTTCTGGAAACAATATCCAACTTTGGCTTCACTGACTGTCCTCTCCTGGTTCTCCTCTTATCTCTCTGGCTGTTCATCCTAAATCTCTTTCACAGGCTCCTCCTCTGCTTCTCACTCTCTAACTGTGGAGGTTCCTCAAGGTTCAGTTCTGGGTCCCTTTCTATTCTCCATCTACACCCACTCCCTTGGAGAACTCATTCACTCCCATGGCTTCAACTACCATTTCTATGCAGATAACATCCAAATCTACATCTCCAGCCATGATCTCACTCCCTCTCTCCAGTCTCGCATCTCCTCCTGCCTTTAAGATATCTTTACTTGGATGTCCTCCCATCCCATCCATATTGCACCCAAGTTAATACAATCATTCATCCTATCCCACCTGGATTACTACATCAGCCTCCTTCTTCCCTCCTCAGCCTCCTGTCTGTGCCCACTCCAGTCCATACTCCACTCTGCTTCCCAGATCATTTTTCTACAAAAACGCTCAGGAAATGTCACCCTGCTCTTCAAAAATCTCTAGTGGTTGCCCATCCACTTCTATATCACATAAAACTCCCTCATCATTAGCTTTAGAGCACTCAATCACCTCATCCCCTCTTACCTCACCATTAGTCTCTCCTTCTACAGCCCAGCCCAAAACACTTTGCTTCTCTAGTGCTAACCTTCTCACTATGCCTTGATTTCACCTGTCTCCCACCAACCCCTAGCCCACTTCCTGCCTCTGGCCTGGAACACCCTCCTTCCTCTAATCTGACAGAAACCATTCTCCCCTGTTTCAAAGCCTTATTGAAGGCACATCTCTTCCAAGAGGTCTTCCCAGACTAAGCCCCACTTTTCCTCATCTCCCACTCACTTCTGCATTGCTCTGACTTTCTCTCTTTGTTCTTCCCTACTCCTCGTCCCAAAACACATGTATACACATCTGTAATTTGTATTGATTTGTATTGATTTCTGTGTCCCCCTGTCTAGCCTGTAAGCTCATTGTGAGCAGGGAACGTCACTATTTATTGTTGCATTGTACTTTCCCAAGCACTTAGTAAGGTGCTCTTCACACAGAAAGCACTCAAATTTGATTGAATGAATGAATGTCCATTCTCATTTTCAACCAACCATGCCTAAATCTCATCTCTCCCACTGCCAACCTCTCTCTCATACCATCCCTCCTTCCTGGGACTCCCTCTCTTGTCCTATACATAGACCACAGCTCTCCCATTCTTCACAACACAAATGAGATTGCATCTTCCTCTTGTTGTTGTCATCCGACCCAGTGCAACATCATGGACACATCTCTCCCAGAACGCCCCACCTCTATCTACAATTGTTCTGGTAGTGGATCCATAGAGTTTTTTTGGTAAAAATATGGAAGTGGTTAACCGTGCCTCCTTCCACGCAGTAAACTTGAGTCTCTGCACTAGACTGTCTCCCAAGCTACTGCTGCCCAGCACTGGTGAGTTTTGGCCACTTGCTAGCCACTACCCAAACTAGGAATGGAATGGATATGTCTCTGCTTGACTCTCCCTTCCATAGTTGGAACTGGTAGAGTACTGGAATCTCTCCAGGTGTGACCCTAAGAAGGGCTTGCATTTCTTACAGAAGGCTTATCCTAAGTAATCTCTCATTTTTCCACTTTTAATCACCTTACTCTTACTTCAGCCCTTCCTTGTGTCCTAAGCACAAAAGTTTTCCTATTCATGTATTTATAAATTAGTAATAGTAGTAGTAATATTTAAGTACTAAGCATGTGGAGAAGCAGCGTGGCTCAGTGGAAAGAACATGGTCTTTGGAGTCAGGGCTCATGAGTTCGAATCCCAGCTCTGCCACTTGGCTGTGTGACTGTGGGCAAGTCCCTTAACTTCTCTGTGCCTCAGTTCCCTCATCTGTAAAATGGGGATTAAGACTGTGAGCCCCATGTGGGACAACCTGATTCCCCTATGTCTACCCCAGCGCTTAGAACAGTGCTCGGCACATAGTAAGCGCTTAACAAATACCAACATGTGCAAGACACTGTACTAAACAGTGGGGCAGATAGAAGACAATCAGTTTGGACACAGTTTATGTTCCACATGGGACTCAGTCAATCCCAATTTTACAGGGAAGTTACTATTATTATTATTTATATATTTATTAAGTGCTTACTATATGTCAAACACCTTTTTAAGCCCTGAAGTAACTACAAATTCATTAGGCCAGACACTGCCCTAGTCCCACAAGGGGTTCACAGATTAAGTATGGGGGAAAAGAGGAATCCCCATTTGATAGATGAGGTTACTGAGGCTTTGAGAAGATTAGTGATTTACCCTAGATCATACAGCAGACACCTGGAAGAGCCAGGATTAAAACCCAGGTCCTTGGATTAAAAGTCCAAGGTCCATGGTATTTCCACAAGGCCCCACTGCTCCTATGTACACATCTTTTATATTGTACTACTCACAATTGTAATTTATCTGTCTGTTTCCCCCACTAGACTGTAAACTCCTTGAACGTAGATACTGTGTCTTCCAACTCACTCAAGTGCTTAGTACAGTGCTCTGCACAAAACAGGCATTCAATAATTACTATTGATAGCTTGAAACAGAGAGATGGAAGTGATCAAGGAAATGAGGCTACCAGAGAGCCAGGAGTCAAAAAGCTATGTGAGACACCTGGACTATATTCTTCTCACATCTCTAAGGGACATAACCACCAATAGCCACTGCTGAAGGGATAACAATTATATTCCTTCCCCTGTATTCTGCTAGATCTAGCATAAATCGGGGGGGAATTGACTTGAGAGAGTTGGATTATCTAAATAATGTGGCCTAGTAGAAACAGCACAGGCCTGGGAGTCAGAAGATGTGGGTTCTAATCTCAGCTCCAGCACTTCCTTGATATGTGACCTTGGACTAGTCATTTAACTTCTTTGTGCCTCAGTTTCCTCACCTGTAAAATGAGGATTTAATGACAGTTCTCCTTCCTATTTAAACTGTGATCCCTATGATGGGAAAGAACTGTGTCCAATAAGATTAGCTTGCATCTATCCCAGTATTCAGTACACTCCTTGGCACATAGTAAGTGTTTAACATATACCACAATTATCATTACCACCCTTGCTCTCCCTGGCCCATGACCATGGATAATGGAGATGTGGCTGCATTCCCACTTTTGTCCTATTCTCTAAGCCCAGAGATAATCAATGGTTCTTCAAATTCATTCATTCATTTGTGTCACTACAAATCAGGGATACCAGGTGAAGATTTCTGAGGAGGCTCCCACTAGCTGCTCATTTTTCTCTGCCGGTCAATGTCTCACTTGATTCCTAATCTGCCATGATTTAATTACATTGACTCTTAAGAACACCAGTCTTCTTCGATACTTGGAGATTTTAATAACTCCTCAGAACACATCATTCTTATTAGGTTTCTTAATTCAATCAAATTTGTTTTCTCATCTAATCCTGCTATTCTTCTACAAGGAGGGATCCCTTTTCCAGCTGTGTTCAATTCAAAAGAACTTATGACCACCTACTTGGGAAAGATTTTCTCATACCTTATGTATGCAATCAATTCTCACTCATTGGTAAAGAATCCTGCCTCCCCAAATGAATTGGGATGCCCTGATTAAATGGTATTTTATAGCACAGGTAAGAATCTTTCATATATAGTATCTGGAATATAAATGTAGTCATTAAGCAGTTTCTAGCTGGAGTAATTATTCATTCGTTCATTCAATAGTATTTATTGAGCGCTTACTATGTGCAGAGCACTGAACTAAGCGCTTGGAATGTACAAGTTGGCAACAGACAGAGACAGTCCCTGCCCTTTGACAGGCTTACAGTTTAATCGGGGGAGACAGGCAGACAAGAACAATGGCAATAAATAGAGTCAAGGGGAAGAACATCTCATAAAAACATTGGCAACTAAATAGAATCAGGGTGATGTACATCTCATTAAACAAAATAAATAGGGTGATGAAGATATATACAGTAGAGCGGACGAGTACAGTGCTGAGGGGGTGGGACGGGAGAGGGGGAGGAGGAGAGGGAAAGTGGGGAGAAGAGGGTTTAGCTGCTGGGAGTGGGGGTTAGAGGGAGCAGAGGGAAAAAGGGGGGAGCTCAGTCTGGGAAGGCCTCTTGGAGGAGGTGAGCTTTAAGTAGGGATTTGAAGAGGGGAAGAGAATTAGATTGTCAGAGGTGAGGAGGGAGGGCATTCCAGGACCACAGGAGGGCATTCCAGGACCGCGGGAGGACGTGGCCCAGGGGTTAACGGCGGGATAGGCGAGACCAAGGGACTGTGAGGAGGTGGGCGGCAGAGAAGCAGAGTGTGCGGGGTGGGCAATAGAAAGAGAGAAGGGAGGAGAGGTAGGAAGGGGCAAGGTGATGGAGAGCCTTGAAGCCTAGAGTGGAGTTTTTGTTTGGAGCTGAGGTTGATAGGCAACCACTGGAGTTGTTTAAGAAGGGGAGTGACATGCCCAGATCGTTTCTGCAGGAAGATGAGCCGGGCAGCGGAGTGAAGAATAGACTGGAGCGGGGCGAGAGAGGAGGAAGGGAGGTCAGAGAGAAGGCTGACACAGTAGTCTAGCCGGGATATAATGAGAGCCTGTAGCAGTAAGGTAGCCATTTGGTTGGAGAGGAAAGGGTGGATCTTGGCGATATTGTAAAGGTGAGACCGGCAGGTCTTGGTAACGGATCGGATGTATGGGGTGAACGAGAGAGACGAGTCAAAGATGACACCGAGGTTGCGGGCCTAAGAGACGGGAAGGATGATCGTACCATCCACCGTGATAGGGAAGTCTGGGAGAGGACCGGGCTTGGGAGGGAAGATGAGGAGCTCAGTTTTGCTCATGTTGAGTTTTAGGTGGCGGGCTGACATCCAGGTGGAGACATCGTGGAGGCAGGAGGAGATGTGAGCCTGAAGGGAGGGGGAGAGGACAGGGGCAGAGATGTAGATTATCCTATCCTACCTATCATCCTATCCTATCAGGTTTCAGTTATGCCCACTAGACCATAGTGCCCATTATTTAGTATCACTTTTTATTAATCTTTCCAAATTGTATTTACATGCATGTTTTTGAGGTGACCAAAAATCCCCTGCCATCTTTACTATCCACACTTTTCAGATGGATACCTGTCAATATTATTATTGTTCAAACTTGATTGTCCAGAAGGCTTTTATGTCAATCGAAAGCTTCTATCAACTTTCCTTTTAACTGGCTTTACAGAACACCAAAAAAAAAATTTGAAATAATTCCTGGTGATTGAATACTGTCTCAAAAATAACATCAAATGCTACTCAATCCCGAATCCTGCACTGTTATCACAGAAATGACCTGGAATTGCATTATAGAGGTCAGGGGATGTCCCTTTGCCCCTGGCTTTATTACATACTCTCTCCAATAGCTTAAAACCATGACTTCCTGAAATTAGACCCATGACTCAAACCAAAGTTTCCAAATTAGGTTGAGCTTGTTTTAAAAGATATTCTCTTTTAGCGGGTTATACTCTGGGTCTTCCATTATAAGAAAGGGAAGAAGAAGCATGGATAATCCAAACAGTATCTAACACAAAACTGAGCATGTCAGTTTGGACCTTTTATGAATATGGGGAGATGAGTCACTGAGACTTGATTAAGAAAGTGGAAATCACGGGGACCACTCCTGGGTTACTGGAGCTTGACATAGTTTTAGCACCGTATGACACAGTGTAAGAGAGAGGGCAAAGGGAAAGAACCCTGTCCCATGTTCCCACTCTGGTGTCTCTCTTCACAAATTCCAGACCACTACCCTCCCCACCTTTAAAAAGACTTATTAAGGTCACATCTCTTCCAAGAGACCCTTCATGATTAAGCTCTCTTTCCCCCAACTCCCTCTTCCTTCTGCATAATCTATGCACTTGAAACTATGATCTTCAGGCATTTGATATTGAAGACCAGTCCCACAGCACTTGTGTACATATCTATAAGTTACATTCTATAAAGTTTTTAATTATATTAATGTCTTCCCCTCTAGATAGTAAATTCACTGTAGGCAGGGAACATGTCTACTAATCTGTTGTATAGTACTCCCCCAAGCATTTAGTACATAGTAACAATAAATACCACTGATTGATTGATTCAAAATCTGTCACAGAACCTCCAGCAGGGATAATAAAACATTGACGGGCCATTATTTGCCATTTTCCCTTTTGATCCACAAGTCTTTGAATCTTTTCTTACTTTGGTCTCCTTTGCCTTTCCCAATTGTCCACTTTCTAAACTTGAAAATCCTTGCCGATTCCAGATATATTTGAGAGGATGAGGGAATGGACCCCAATAATTCCTTTAATTTCTTTCAGGCCCAGGGTTCTCCAAACTCCTTACCACTTTTATCTCCCCTCAGGACTGTAAACACGTTGTGGGCAGGGAATGTTTCTATCAACTCTGTTATATTGTACTCTCCCAAGCATTCAGTACAATGTTCAGCACCCAGTAAGCACTTAATGATTGAATGACTGATTCTCTTCTCCCCCTTTTGCAGCATAGCCTAATGAAAAGAACACATCTCCTAATCTGGGAGTCGGAAGACCTAGTTTCTAATCTCTGTTATGTCACTTGTTTGCTGTGTCACCTTGGGCAAATCACTTAACTTTTCTGTACCTCATTTTCCCCATCTTTAAAATGGAGATTCAATATGTTTTGTTTTGTCCTTTCTACTTAGGCCCTAAGCCCCATGTAAGAGAGGGACTGTATCCAACCAAATTATCTTGTACCTCACCCAGTGCTTTTTGCAGTGCTTGGAACATATTAAGTTTTTAAACAAATGTTGTTATTAGTATATTATTATTATTGTTGGCTGGATGGCTGAGAGGGTTTCTTCCACTGCCGCAGCCATTAGCTTTTACTCCAGAATGATGCATCTCTCTTAATGAGCCCTTGAAAGGAGGTCCAGTTCCTTCTGGGTAACAAGATTCCTTAGAAGGCAGGAGCAATTGTACATCTGAGCCACAAGACCCTCCCCCTCCCCCATCCAGATCCCCAAATAACCCAGCCAATTTCTCCCCTTGTCCCACTCCATGAAGCTCCAGCATTCCCATAAATGGATACCTTGTGATTCTCACTGCTGGACAGAGGACCAGGGCAGAGGAAGAAGGAAAGATAATTTACACTTTCTAAACCCCCACTGAACCCTGGATCACTGAGAGCCTACACTGGCTTTATCATTCGAAACTCTACACCTCCCAGAGCCAGCTCTGATGACTGAAATATTTCACAGTGCTTTCTTCCCCTCCCTCTCTCCACTACAGTGATAGTTTTCAGGAGTTGACCAGGCTTGGGAAATTAAAATTGGGAGATAGAAATTGAGTCTATCAACATCACAATCAATTTCCTCCTCCTTCTCTTCCTCCACATCATCAACAGTATTTATTGAGCACCTTGGATGCAGAGCAATGCATTAACTGCTTGGGGACTTAGAACAGAATGAAAAAAATGTGATCCCAGGTTCCTAGGGGTTTACCTTCCAAGGGACAAGTTGCAAATAAGTTCCTCTTCTTTTCAACTTTCTGGTTCCTCGGCAGCAAGGAAGTAAACTGGAGAGGCAATAAGCTACCAAAGGCTCAAACATAATGACAGACTGAGCTTTGGCTCCGGACTCTGATTTTGCTAGCTTCCTCTGCCTCTGATACTAGAATTTGTCTATAAGACATGTACATTTCTCATCAGCCCACAGAACTTCTAAAGCAGAAGCAATTAAATCTCCATCTCTGAAGCATCACATTTTTTTCCCTTCAGTCCATTCTTTCCAGCCAAAATGTTGAAGGTTTAGTACAAACGAAGGACAGAAACACTGGGCACCAATAAAGCCCGTGTTGTGAAAGGCAGGCAGATGGGTTTTGGATGAGGCAGCCAAATAAACACAACAGAAATTGATCAGGAGAAACAAATCCCTCTTTGCTCAAATTCAACAACAACGCTTCCAGGCATAGAATGGCTTTGCATCAAAGGAAATCGAACCTAACCCAACGGATTCAGGCAATATTTTCAGGAGGTTGCAGTTAAGGAGATAACCTCTTTCTCTTCACAGTCTGGTCAATGCAGTCTGCACCACTAGACAACCCTGTTCTCTATGTCCTTTCTGGTCCTAATTTAGTGTCCCCTGAGCAATGCTCATCCCAAATGGCCGAGGGCCAGCAAAGGTCCACTACACTACTTTCATAGGCTCACTGGACAAGTATACAGAAAATTCTCAGTGTATGACCTTGGTTAAGTCACTTAAAACAGGGATTAAGACTGAGTCCCACGTGGATACGGATTGTGCCTAATGCAGTGCCTGGCATATACTCAGTCAGTCATTTATAGGACAGAGCACTCTACTAAGAGCTAACAATATAACAGGTACATTGCCCGCCAACAACGAGTTTACAGTCTAGAGGGAGAGCTACATAGTGAGCACTTAACGAGTATCAAACAGAAGAAGAGACTTCTGGATATAACTTCCCAATCAGCATATCATCTTTGAACCAAAAGGCAATTCTGATTTCTTAGATCTCTTAGATCTAGAGATAAGATCTCTTTCTAAGATCTGACATCTCTTTTCTTAGACCTCTTCAGCTGCTGCATCTCACTTGTCATCTAAGCCAGTTTTCTCTATTCCCTGTTAATCTGGAGTCCAATGCCATAGTGCTATATTTCCTCCTCTCCACCTTCTCCTTTGGAAATTATGTCCATTCTGAAGGCTTCAAGTCCCATTTTCAGGTGGGTTATTCCATTCATTCATTCACTCAATCATTATTTATTGAGCACTTACTATGTGAGAGCACTGTACTAAGCACTTGGAAAGTACAAATACAGCAAAGAGAGACAAGATTTGCCTCCTTTCTGCTTAGCCCATTATGACTATACTACCTGCAGAGTATCTCTCTCTCTTCACTTAACAAAGGCCATCTGAACTAAACCGGGTCCAAAGAGTTCTGTCTTTCCTCAAACCTGAAACCTTCCCAGTCCCTCAAATCCTGTCACCTCCATGAAATTCCCTTCTCCAACTCAGAGGCTTGAATCCACAAAAATCATTTTCAAACCCCCACTATCAATCCCATATTCAATCAAGTTGAGTCACTTACTCCTCCTCAACAGGCCCTATTTTTTTCCTCAAAGCCTAAATCCTTCCCTCAGAGTCAGAACAAGAATCAAGGCCACAGTTTCCTTAGCCCCTTTCACACCATGTGTGAAAGTGGTATCAGGAAATATTAACCTTAATTTCTGTCACTAATGAAGGCAACATTCATTCTCAGGAAAATTACTTGAAAGTCACTTCTGAAATATAAGACCTTAAGATGTCTCTGAACAGTACTTGTAACTTACAAATTCATTTTAGAGAGGTAGCCTACTTAGAGCTTTGGGCACTGGACATTAACTTTCAGGGAAAGGAGATTTGTAGACACATTTGAAGAAAACTATAACATCTCTACCTTGAGAGATCACATGAAAAGTGGGGGTTTTATGCATATATCATGATGTTTTGAGAAAATATTTGGGGTGAACTTTCACCAATATACCTTCTAGTACAAACCTTTGAAAAAATGGCCTAACTCCCCATTTTTATTGGCTACCTGAACATAAGGGAAAAGCTTTACTTCAAGGTTATGATGCCTAAGGTATTCTTAAATTGATTTTTTAAAAATATTTATGAATCAAAAAAAGTAGCTTCCTTTTGAATGTGGAGGGTAGCTTAGCCAGGCATCTAAAAACTTTGTCTTATACAGAATGAGGCAAACAGTTGACATTTTAAATGCAGTAAAAAGTTATCAGTGATTTCTCCTTTAAACTGATCATGACTCAATATGGAATACTCTGTTTTATGGGAATTGCCTGAGAAAATTGTACAATCCCTCTTGCATTCATAGCAGGCATGGATTTCCTTTAAAAACACAGTGGCCTTTTATCCTAAGATTGATTCAGAGTACAGCAAGCTCAATAACTAATAAGTATTCTTGCCCTACCCCTCTTCCATCCTTTGTACTGAAAGACAAGTTAGGTGTTTTTTTTTATTGGACCTTTTACTATTCATGTCTTGATTAAACTGTATTTCCACTTTTGCTCTGATTGCTTCTCAGCTTATTCTGTCAGAGGGTTGCTGTCTAATCCATTTTGCTCTGTCTACATTTTTTTTCCAAATCCTTCAGTTTTCCTTTGTTTGGTCTTCTGTGGGTCCTGTGCTGCAACTCTATCCATCACCACCCAGTAATCTTTTAGTCTTTGTTTCATGTGAGGGGGAGAAATGCTTAGGTTTGGTGAAATCAATCAGTCAATGGAATTTATTGAACACTTACTGTGTGCAAAGTACCATACTAAGTGTTTGGAGAGTACAGTTCAATAGACTTGGTAGATAGGATCCCTGCCCATCAAGAGCTACTAAGTGAGTTTTCACTTCAGGGATGATGGACAACTACTTCTTGCTGGCTTGCCTGATGAGGTGAGAATTCCAGCCTAAAGGAAAAGCCACCGTCAAAGCCGATAATTAGGGGAAAGCAATCCTGCTGTGGCCATCACAGCTCTTTCTCCCAAGCTTGTCCTTCTGGGTGGAGCCCAGAAGGACATCTGAGACTGGACTCTGATAGCATCAAACTTTGGGAGTCATTGAAAGCAGTAGGGTTACAGTGCTAAAAAGAATAATGATGATGATATCTGTTAAACGCTTACTAGGAGCACAAAGTAGAAGAAGAATCTTCCCCTCCAAGTAATCCAGTGAATGTATTTCCACTTGCCTGCTGGGCCATCTCTACAGCCAAAATGACCAGAGAGTTGGATGGATTGCATATATTTCAAGCAGCTGGCAGAATTCTACGGGCTGCTGGGCATGAGTAGATACTTTCCTAAGGCAGAAAGATGGCTTTTTTAACAAGGTATTTGTTGAGCACTGTGTTAGAAATAACATAGCCTAGAGCTTCAGAGGTAAAGCACTGAATTGACAAAAATAATGCAGGTGGTTTAAGAACCTTGATTTGTAGGAATGTGCTTGGCAGTAAGGATGTTCAAGGCTGGCAGAAAGATATTAAGTTTAATGATAAGTAATACATAGCACATTACACAATTCTTTTAAATTATTATTGTCTGCAAGGGATGAATTACAAGCAGGGAGAAAGAATCATTCAACTGGTATTTACTGAGTGCCTATTGTATGCAGAGCACTTTATTAAACTCTTGGGAGAGTACAGTACAATAGAGTTTGTACCCATGATCTCTGCCCACAGAACATTATAGTCTAGAGGGGAAGCAGTATGGACTAGTAGAAAGAGCATGAACCTGGGACTCAGAGGACTTGGGTTCTAATCCCAGCTCTCCCAACTCCCTGTGTGATCTCGGGCAGTCACTTAACTTCTGTGTCTCAGTTTCCTCATCTTTAAAATGGGGATGTAATACCTGTTCTCCCTCCTATCTAGACTTTGAGCCCCAAATGGAGGCAGGGACTTTGTCCATCCTGATGAACATATATCTATCCCAGTGTTGAGAAGTGTGCTGGGTGCATAGTAAGGAATTAACAAATGCCTTACAAAAGATAGGCAAAGTAAACTGCCAATAGAGAAAATGGTAGAGTTTAAGGATATGTAGATAGGTGATGAAGGGCTGTTCATGAAGTGAATATCAAATTCCTTGACAAGACTAACAATTCATCACTGAAAAGACAGAAAACAATAAATTGTACTCCAGGATGGATTTGATGTAGTAGTGGGTCCTTTTGAGCATCTTCTGATTGGTCCAGGAGACTACCTAACTGACGGTAAATGCCCAGAAATAGTGGCAATCCCATAATTCTCCTGCTTCCCAACCATTAGTCTGTTTAAGTTTTGGGGATTTCCCAAGCCAACCCAAAGTGGTAACAGAGATAGAGATGGGGAACAGAGCCATCTTCTGGGCTGGCAGATGGGCTGGAAATAGGGACCCTGGAGTAACCTGAAATAAGACTACATAGAACCCCATCTTCACGACAAAGGGGAAGATTTTCAATGGGAGTTGCCAGGAGAACAGAAGAGTTTCTGCATATGGCTGAAGTACCTAGGGCAAGAATCCAGAACAGCCTCATTTGAAAAGAGAAAGATGGATTGAGACAGACCAACTGTGAGAAAAGGGTGCCAAGATAGTAATATTTGACACCTGGAGGACAAGTACATTTTGTGCATGGAAATTTTGTTTGCTCCATATCTCAGCAAAAACATCACCAAATACACAGGAAAAAACCTATTTGGACACAGTCTTTGAGGAGGAACTGATCATGTAGCAATAGGAAAATATTTATCTTATCAAGGCAAAAGGAGGGTATGAAGCACTGTAGCTATAGAAAAATATTTTCCCTTATCAGGGAAAGGCAAAAGGACAATATGAAGCACTTTCTGTGATGTCCAAGAAACTCTTCAGATAGGAGGGAATGAATTCTGATTTAACTTTACAGGCTTTATCTTAGTTCTATGAAAACATATTGATCAATTGTAGAGTGTGCCTGTCATGGGAATAGATACAGAGGAGAGCCCCACAATAGCTGAAGCCCGAAGGAAGAGAGCCTGGAAACTCCTTTCGGTCCCATTTCAACCTCCATTCCTGCTTGCAATCTTCAGTATGTCATCGCACTAGCATTTGGTATACATCCTTATTTTTGTGCCATGTTGAGAAATGAATCACTCTGTAGTTTATTGATCCTAATGACCTTGATCCTAACACGTGACTCTGGGAGGATACCAGGGAGAAGAGAGTAAGTGAAGGCCACACTCACTCATCCAATTAACCAATGGTATTTATTGAGGGCTTCCTGTGGGCAGAGCACTGTACCATGGCCTTCAGAGAGTACAAAACTGAGTAGATGCAATCCCTGCCCATGAGGAACTTGGAGTCAAGGAAAGAGACAGACATTAAAAAAGAATTATGGGTGGATGTCTTCATAATACTGTGGGACTGAGGGAGATGGAGTAAGGGAAATGAAGACTTAGTTGGGGAAGGCCTCTTGGGGAAAATGTGATTTTACTAACTCTGAAGTTGGACAGAATGATGGTCTCACATATATTAAGGGGGAGGGTATTCAGAGCCAGAGGGAGGACAACGAGTCATCTACAATTGATGCTTAGAATTCCTTAACTCCCATTCTCTCCTGGACCCCCTCCAATCTGGCTTCCGTCCCCTCCACTCTACCGAGACTGCTCTCTCTAAGGTCACCCATGACTTCCTTCTTGCCAAATCCAATGGCTCCTACTCCATTCTAATCCTCCTTGACCTCTCAGCTGCCTTTGACACTGTCGACCATCCCCTTCTCCTTCACACCTTATCTCACCTTGGCTTTACAGACTCCGTCCTCACCTGGTTCTCCTCATCTCTCTGGCCGGTAATTCTCGGTCTCCTTTGCAGGCGCCTCCTCCCCCTCCCATCCTTTAACTGTTGGAGTTCCTCAGGGGTCAGTTCTTGTCCCTCTTCTGGTCTCCATTTACACTCACTCCCTTGGTGAACTCATTCGCTCTCACAGCTTCAACTACCATCTCTATGCAGATGACATGCAGATCTACATCTTTGCCCCTGTCCTCTCCCCTTCTCTTCAGGCTCGCATCTCCTCCCGCCTCCAGGACATCTCCACCTGGATGTCTGCCCGCCACCTAAAACTCAACTTGAGCAAAACTGAGCTCCTCATCTTCCCTCCCAAGCCCGGTCCTCTCCCAGACTTCCCTATCACCATGGATGGTACGACATCCTTCCTGTCTCTCAGGCCTGCAACCTCGGTGTCATTTTTGACTCGTCTCTCTCCTTCACCTCACACATCTGATCCATTACCAAGACCCACCGGTCTAACCTCTATAATATCGCCAAGATCCGCCCTTTCCTCTCCACCCAAACGGCTACCTTACTGCTACAGGCTCTCGTAATATCCCAGCTTGACTACTGTCAGCCTTCTCTCTGATCTCCCTTCCTCCTCTCTCGCCCCACTCCAGTCTATTCTTCACTCCGCTGCCTGGCTCATCTTATGGCAGAAACGATCTGGGCATGTCACTCCCCTTCTTAAACACCTCCAGTGGTTGCCTATCAACCTCCGCTCCAAACAAAAACTCCTCACTCTATGCTTCAAGGCTCTCCATCGCCTTGCCCCTTCCTACCTCTCCTCCCTTCTCTCTTTCTACTGCCCTCCCCACATGCTCCCCTCCTCTGCTGCCCACCTCCTCACCATCCCCCGATCTCGCCTATCCCGCCATCGACCCCTGGGCCACGTCCTCCTGTGGTCCTGGAATGCCCTCCCTCCTCACCTCCGACAATCTAATTCTCTTCCT
Organism: Ornithorhynchus anatinus; assembly: GCF_004115215.2. Lineage (NCBI taxonomy): Eukaryota > Metazoa > Chordata > Mammalia > Monotremata > Ornithorhynchidae > Ornithorhynchus > Ornithorhynchus anatinus. Next base: position 19,622,429 of record NC_041745.1, on the reverse strand, counting down.
CTCTTCAAATCCCTACTTAAAGCTCACTTCCTCCAAGAGGCCTTCCCAGACTGAGCTCTCCCCTTTTTTCCTCTGCTCCCTCTACCTCCCCCTTCACTCCTTTGCAGCTAAACCCTCTTCTCCCCCCTTTCCCTCTCCTCCTCCCCCACTCCTGTCCCACCCCCTCAGCACTGTACATATCTTCATCACCCTATTTATTGTTTAATGAGATGTACATCACCCTGATTCTATTTGCCATTGTTTTTATGAGATGTTCTTCCCCTTGACTCTATTTATTGCCATTGTTCTTGTCTGCCTGTCTCCCCTCATTAGTCGGTAAGCCCGTTAAAGGGCAGGGACTGTCTATCTGTTGCCGATTTGTACATTCCAAGTGCTTAGTACAGTGCTCTGCACATAGTAAGAGCTCAATAAATACTACTGAATGAATGGACAAGGGTTTGATGGCTAGGAGGGCAAGATTGAGGTTCAATGACTAAACTGGCATTGGAGGAGCCAAGTGCAGGATGAGCTGTAATAAGAAATCAGTGAGGTTACATAGGAAGGGCAGAGCTAGTTTAGTGCTTTAAAACAGATAAGGAACTTCCATTTGATGTGGAGATATTTGGGTTGTTAGCATTTATGCACACATCTTCAAACTCTCTTGCTTCCATCTACTTGTAATTTATTTCAGGGTCTGTTTCTCACATTAGATCATAAACTCCCTGAGAACAAAGTGTCTACTGACTCTATTGTACACTCCCAAGCACTTAAGTACAACTCTCTGCTCAGGGTAAGCACTCTGTAAATAATATTGATTGACAATCTGATGCCCTAAGAGGCCAGTGGGATCAAAGAGGGTTCTCTCACCCACAAAATATCATCAACATCAATAGCTACTAGTATGTGTCATTCATTCATTCAATAGTATTTACTGAGCGCTTACTATGTGCAGAGCACTGTACTAAGTGCTTGAAATAAACAAGTCGGCAACAGATAGAGACAGTCCCTGCCGTTTGACGGGCTTACAGTCTAATCAGGGGAGACAGACAGACAAGAACAATGGTAATAAATAGAGTCAGGGGAAGAACATCTCGTAAAAACAATGGCAACTAAATAGAATCAAGGTAATGTACATTTCATTAACAAAATAAATAGGGTAATGAAAATATATACAATTGAGCGGACAAGTACAGTGCTGAGGGGATGGGAAGGGAGGGGGGAGGAGCAGAGGAAAATGGGGGGAAAAGAGGGTTAAGCTGCGGAGAGGTGAAGGGGGGTGGTAGAGGGAGTAGAGGGAGAAGAGGAGCTCAGTCTGGGAAGGCCTCTTGGAGGAGGTGAGTTTTAAGTAGGGTTTTGAAGAGGGGAAGAGAATCAGTTTGGCAGAGGTGAGGAGGGAGGGCGTTCCAGGACCGCTGGAGGATGTGGCCCAGGGGTCGACGGTGGGATAGGCAAGACCGAGGGATGGTGAGGAGGTGGGCGGCAGAGGAGCAGAGCGTGCGGGGTGGGCGGTAGAAAGAAAGAAGGGAGGAGAGGTAGGAAGGGGCAAGGAGATGGAGAGCCTTGAAGCCTAGAGTGGAGTTTTTGTTTGGAGCGGAGGTTGATAGGCAACCACTGGAGTTGTTTAAGAAGGGGAGTGACATGCCCAGATCGTTTCTGCAGGAAGATGAGCCGGGCAGCGGAGTGAAAAATAGACCAGAGCGGGGCGAGAGAGGAGGAAGGGAGGTCAGAGAGAAGGCTGACACAGTAGTCTAGCCGGGATATAACGAGAGCTCGTAATAGTAAGGTAGCCGTTTGGGTGGAGAGGAAAGGGTGGATTTTGGCAATATTGTAAAGGGGAAACCGGCAGGTCTTGGTAACAAATAGGATGTGTGGGGTGAACGAGAGAGACGAGTCAAGGATGACACCGAGATTGCGGGCCCGAGAGACGGGAAGGATGGTCGTGCCATCCATGGTGATAGGGAAGTCTGGGAGAGGACCGGGTTTGGGAGGGACGATGAGGAGCTCAGTCTTGCTCATGTTGAGTTTTAGGTGGCGGGCAGACATCCAGGTGGAGACATCCTGGAGGCGGGAGGAGATGCGAGCCTGAAGGGAGGGGGAGAGGACAGGGGCGGAGATGTAGATCTGCGTGTCATCTGCGTAGAGATGGTAGTCAAAGCCGTGAGAGAGAATGAGTTCACCAAGGGAGTGAGTGTAAATGGAGACCAGAAGAGGGACAAGAACTGACCCCTGAGGAACTCCAACAGTTAAAGGATGGGAAGGGGAGGAGGCGCCTGTAAAGGAGACCGAGAATGACCGGCCAGAGAGATGAGGAGAACCAAGAGAGGACGGAGTCTGTAAAGCCAAGGTGAGATAAGGTGTGAAGGAGAAGGGGATGGTCGACAGTGTCAAAGGCAGCTGAGAGGTCAAGGAGGATTAGAATGGAGTAGGAGCCATTGGATTTGGCAAGAAGGAAGTCATGGGTGACCTTAGAGAGAGCAGTCTCGGTAGAGTGGAGGGGACAGAAGCCAGATTGGAGGGGGTCCAGGAGAGAATGGGAGTTAAGGAATTCTAAGCATCAATTGTAGACGACTAGTTCTAGGATTTTGGAAAGGAAGGGTAGTAGGGAGATAGGGCGATAACTGGAGGGGGAAGTGTGTCACAAGCCCCCCAGTTCATACCAACCAGAACCTTGCCGGGACTGGGGAGCCTCAGTGACACAGAGAAGGCAAATCCCACATCTGATACCAAGGTTATCTACTTAGTTTTAATAATAATATTATTGGTATTTGTTAAGCACTTACTATGTGCAGAGCACTGTCCTAAGCACTGGAGTATATACAGGGTAATCAGATTGTCCCACATGAGGCTCAGTCTTAATCCCCATTTTACAGATGAGGTAACTGAAGCACAGAGAAGTTAAGTGACTTGCCTACAGTCACACAGCTGACAAGCAGCAGAGCCAGGATTAGAACCCATGACCTCTGACTCCCAAGCCCAGAGTCTTTCCATTGCATCACACTGCCTCTCTGTTTTACCAACATGCAAGAGAGCAACACAAACATACACTCACCCACTCCACAACCAAAGTGTCCAATACCAGTCTGTCAGTGTTCCTTCTTCCTGCTTCCAAGTGCTGCTGCCTTCTGCTGCTGTCAAGTTCTGCTCTCCTACCACTCCCAACACACTTGCTTCTCTGCATACCTCCAAGTGCCTCCCCCAGACCATGCCTCAAAGCAACTGCCTTGTATCTACCTTAGACATGGCAGCTGTGGCTCTTTATAGCAGTCATTGATTGGTCCAGATCTGTTACTGGGTAGAACAGGGAGAGGAAACTATGCCTCCCTCCATGCTCCACCCCCAACAAACCAACCATCACCTGCCTCAAGTAGAGAGCATTAGTGCCTTTGCAAAGTCCCTTCTTTGTGGTTTGTGGAATCACAAACAGTCACTAATGAAGCAGCTTGTTGAGGGCTCACCACAATATGAAACAACATGTGCAAGGCACTGTGGAGATAAAGAGAGTCTAGAGAAGATTCTGTCTCACCCTCAACCACGCACAAACAAAACTCACAATTTTTATTTATTTTTATTTTTTAAAAGTTCTGGGAAACAATAGTAAGAAACTCTCCTCTTCTGCTCTGGAACAAGGAATCATCTCCCACAAACCTTCAATGTATAACCACAGTATCACCCAACAGCATTGCTTCACTTGGGCTTTCTCAGGCCAGGCCATTCAAAGGAGGCTGTGGGCATGCTGGAGTAGAGCTATCACAGCCAGCAAGGGAGCGATTCTAATGCAAAGACTGGTAAAAATTGTAGGAACCCATGGGAATGAGCTGTGCCTCATTGACTCTGAGATGAATCGATTTCTACCCTGTAATAATAACAGTAATAATAATAGTGGCATTAGTTAAGTGCTTACTATGGAGCTAGGCACGGTACTAAGAGCTGAGGTGAATATAAGAAAATAGGATTGGACACAGTCCCTGTTCCACGTGAGGATCACACTCTCAATCCCCATTTTACAGATGAGGGAACTGAGGCGGGGAAGTGAAGTGACTTCCTGAAGGTCAAGCAGCAGACAAGTGACGGAACCGAGATTAGAACCCAAGACGTTCTGGCTCCCAGGTCCATGCTCTAACCACTACACAATACTGCTTCTCGTGTAGTTTCTGAGGCTGTACCCATTCAGCTTCAGAAATGACTAGTCTTCTGGGGGGAAATCTCTCCATAGCTAGATGCAGAGAAGCTGCAAAACAAAGGAAGATGGTACCCTCACCTACCCTCTTCACCCTGACATCCTCGCAAAGTCATAGGGTAGAATCAAGCTCATACAGCATTCAATAAACAGCAGGCTGATTCATTTATCAACATGGCACAAAAATAGGGTTGTAGCTCAAAATAGGCACATGTTGTTTATTTATTTGATTGCTTGTTTATTGATTGATGACATTGGTCAAACCCTTCCAAATCTCGAAGAGCTTTACCAAGAGCTGGGGAAAGCAACAGGGACATTATTAATTCAGGCATGGCTTCTGGCCCACCAGGAATTCACAGGAGACAAATACAGACACAGAGAGAAAGGTGAATGGAGAAATTCAGCACTGGTAATTATGCACACCTAAATATAAAATGTAAAACTGCACAAATGCTTGAGCTCTGGAGCAATTTTCCTTTAAATTAAGCACACTACAGACTGGTCCTCAAGTCCAGGAGAGAGTTGTCAATACACCTTTAGGACAGGGAGGATAACCTCTCCCACAAGAATTGTTTGGAATGTACTTGGAGCCTGCCAAACTGTTTGGTTGTTTCTGGGTGGAGGATAGTTCCTCTTCCATTACTGGGAATACTGGGAAAGCTCCAACACCTTGGAGGTGGAGGGTGGAGTCAAGCTCTCCTGAGGTTAGAGCAAAGGGAAGGCAGGCAGTGGGGCTGTCTGGTTGGCTGTGAGCACCTCTGAATCTACCTGCTTCTCTGATACCCTGCCAGAAGAGATGGTCATGTGGTAAACATATTTTTCTTTAAACTATTCCTAAGGTAAAAGGAACCTAAAAGGCATTAATTTGGTCATTTGCATAATATGTGGGTTAATTTAAACTGACACCTACTCCTCAGCTTTTTCCCTAATCAGACTTGTCAGCCAGGCTGAATGACTGTTAACCCAATCCTCAACTTGACTCTAACAATCTTAAATCGCAGTGTCTTTAAATATCACCTTGAAAACCTTAACTCCCTAAAAGGTCCTCTTTGTTTCCACACTCTCCCATCATGATGCCCAAACCCTCTGTCCCCACTGGACCTCCAGTGGTTGCATATCAACCTACACATGAAGCAAAAACTCCTCATTCTTGGCTTCAAAACTCTCCACATCACCTGGCCCTCTTCTACCTTACCTCCCTTCTCTCCATCTACAGCCCACCCCGTACACTCCGCTCCTCTGCCACTAACCTCCTCACTGTCCCTCGTTATCTCCTGTCCCGTCGTCAACCCCTGGCCCATGTCCTACCACTTACCTGGAGTGCCCTCCCTCCTCATATCAGCCAAACTAACTCTCTTCCCCTCTTCAAAGCTCTACTGACAACTCACCTCCTCCAAGAGGCCTTCCCAGACTGAACCCTCCCTTTCCCTCCACCCCCCTCGCCTCCCCATTCCCCCTACTCCCTCCCTCTGCTCTACCCACTTCCCCTCTCCACAGCACTTGTGTATATTTGTATAAATTATTTATTGCTCTATTTTATAAATTATGTGTATACATCTATGATTGTATTCATCTATTTTGATGGTATTGATGCCTGACTACTTGTTTTTTTTGCTGTCTGTCTCCCCCTTTTAGACTGTGAGTCCATTGTTGGGCCAGGGATTGTCTCTATCTGTTGCCAAGTTGTACATTCCAAGCATTTAGCACAGTGCTCTGCACACAGTAAACATTCAATGAATGTGATTGAATGAATGAATAAATCAACAAACTAGACCATGGAGGAAATTACCCTAAGTTTATCTAATAAAGCAACATTGCAGTATGTGCTCAGTAATTAACAATATGTTACCAATTTTATCAATATGTTACAATATGTTAAATTAATTAAAAAAGGAATAAAAAGAGAATAATGCATTGACAACTGCTTCACTTAATAAATGATTTAATTAAACTGTATTAAAGCATACCGTATGTTTAACCTACCAGTGATGGTTGCTTGAACATGAACTTTTTTTATAAGGAGAAAGGACATGGTTTGGAGCAAACTGCACAGTGAATAAATGATTCTAAATTGTTTAAATAGACTAGTGTTATTGTAATTATCTCGTTCTGGGTCAGGTTGAGTCTTGTATTAAGTAAATAAGTGCGTGACTTTTCAGACTTGGTAATTAAACTCTTCCATACTTTATATTTTCTATTATGTGCAATTTTAGTTATTCCTTCAATTTGCACAAAATAAATTGTAATTAAAGAGGGAGAAAAATAGAATAAATGGTTAACAGGACATTACACTAAGAAATGTTGAAGCATTTTAATTACATTGGATAAGACATATGAAAAGAGAAATTATATTTTTAATATTGTACATTAAAATGTTTCAGGGATTCATTGGCTAATAAGAAAAGTAGAACTGGAAGGGACCTCGAGGCCATCATTTCTAATCAATCAATCAATTAATCATTTAGTGGTACATAATGAGCACTCACTGGAAACAGAACTCTGTACTCACTGTTCAGGAAAGTACAGTACAACAGAGTTGTTAAATGCCAACCCTGTCCACAAAGAGCTTACAGCCTGAAGGGGGAAAGAGACATTAAAATAGAGTAGGGGTGAGAGAAACCATAAAATTCAAGAATATTTAGGTAAGTATTGTGGGTGTGGGGTGAGTATCAAATAATAATAATAATGGTACTTGTTAAGAGTGTACTATGTTCCAAGCACTGTTCTAAGCACTGGGGTAGATAGAAGTTAAGCAGTTTAGTCACGGTCCTTGCCCCACTTGGGGCTCACATTCTTAATCCCCATTTTACAGATGAGGGAACTGAGGCACAGAAAGTCAAGTGGCTTGCCCAAAGACACCCAGCAGATATGTGGCGGGACCAGGATTAGAACCTAGGTCCTTCTGACTCCCAGGCCTCTACTCCACCCACTTAGCCACACTGCTTCTTAGTGACCCACTCAGAGAGGGTTCAAAGAGAACTGCTGTTTTCCTGGTTCTCCCAAGTGTGCTATCACAGGCCCACGTGGCTTTGGAATTTCTTTTAAAGCGGGATGTGTTTATATACATCGGCCCATGAGATTACATATCGGCTCTTCCCACATCACCCCAGCATCCAAACACAGATATTTCTGTTCTCTGCAAAGTGGATTTACAAGGCCAGAAAGAGGAAGACTATCCCCTTAGGTTTCTGTCCTCAGAGACCACTGGTCCTAGAATGAACTGGACAGGAAATTTTCCTTAGGGGATTTTCCTTCCAGTCTGCACCATGTCAGCCTGTCTGGTAGCAACTACTAGGAGTTCCCTCAAAGTGCTCAAAGTGTACACACCCAAGTTCATAGTTGATATAGAGGAGAGAGAGGATAGGGGAAATGAAGGGGCTCACCTGGGAAGGCTTATTCCAGATGTGATTTCAGTAGGGTTTTGTAGATAGGGAGAGTGTTTATGTCTGATGGATATGAAGTAGGAGGGAGCTCCAGGCCCAAGGGAGGACATGGGCAATGAGTCAGTGACAGGATAGATTAGATCTAGGTACAGAAGGTTGGTGTTAGAGGATTTGAATGAGTGTGTTGGGTTGTGGTAGGAAAAAAGCAAGGATAGGTTGGGGGAAGAGAGATAACTGAATGTCTTAGAGACATTGGTAAGAAGTTTCTGTTTGATGAGGAGGTGGTTGGGCAACCATTGGGGTTTTTTGAGGAGTTGGCAGATGTGGCCTGAACTGTTTTTCAGTAAAAGTGATACAGGCAGAAAAGTGAAGTATGGACTGGAGTAGGGAGAGACAGATTGCAGGGAGGTCAGCAAGTTGGCTGATGCAGTAGTCAAGGCAGGGAATGATGAGTGCTGGGATCAACAGGGTAGCTGTTTGGATGGAGAGGAAGGGGCAAATTTAGAGATCTAGTGAAGGTAGAACTGACAGGATATGGTGATAGATTGAATATGTGGGTTGAATAAGAGCGATGCTACAGGACTGTGAGACAGGTAGGATGGTAGTGCTATCTACAGTGTTAGAGAAATCAGGGAGAACCCTCTATCCCCAAACAAATGAATACTTAAACAACTAGAAGAGAGTGTTCTTTCCTTATAGATAACAAATAAATTTTAATCATCCTTTGGGCCTGGAAGTTCTTCCTTATATCCAACCAAAATTTATCACTTAATCAATCACTCAATCCAATTTACTGAGCACTTCCCATGTGCAGACACTGTAATAAGTGCTTGAGAGGTACAATACAATAGAGTCAGAAGACATGATCCTTGCTGTGGTGAGCCCAAAACAAGCTCCCTAACTAGTGACTGTTCGTGATCCCATGAACAACAACAAGGAAGAGGCTAGTGAAGGCACTGATGGGCTCTACTTGAGGACAGGTGGTTTCCAGCCTATGGGGGTGGAATATGGAGGGAAGGATGATCTTCTCTCCCTGTTTAGGCCTGGACCAATGACTTCTACATGGAACCACAGATGCTACCGTCTAAGGCTGATAAAAGGTGGTCGTTTTGAATTGTGAGGAAGCAGGAGCAGTAAGACAGCAGCATTCTAAGGAAAGAAAAGCAGGAGAAGCAGCAGAAGGTAGCAGCAACATGAGGGCGCAGAGAAGAAAGCAGCGTGTGGAGGAGGCTTGCAGCATCAGCTGTCCGTGTTGCCAGGAACTTCTCCCAAGCTTCTGCCTTAGGACTAACAGAACGGGCTCCTTTGATCAGCAGGCTTGTATTAGACCCTTAGTGGAGCAAGTAAGAGTGTGTACATGTCACTCCCTTGCACGTTGTTAAAATAAAGTAAAACTCCTTCCAAAGTAACCCTCGTGGTATGTTTTGTGGTTTGACTCTCTATGTGCCACTGAGGCCACCCCAGTCCCGAAAAGTCCTGAATGGGGTGAGCCGGGGGATCCTGATATTTGCCTTCAAGGAGCTTACAGACTGGAAGGGGAGACAAACATTAAAATAAATTACAGAGGTGCATGTACAAAAGTGCTGTTGGGATTGGGTGAAAATCAAAGTGGAAAGTAACCCACATGTAAAGGTGATGGAAACTGCAGGGGAAATGAGGGCTTAATCAGGGCAGGCATTTTGGAAGAAAAATGAATTTAGTAGGACTTTGAAGATGGGAGGCTAGTGGTCTGTTTTATATGAACGGAGACATAGTTCCAGACCAAAAGGAAAATGGGGGTAAGCGGGAAGCCATTTCTTGTTCAAATCCAATGGCCCTTTTACTTGGATTTGCACGCTTTATTCACCCCACTCTCAGCGCCCCACAGCACTTAAATATATAACCGAAATTTATTTATTTATATCAATGTTTGTCTCCCCCTCTAGACTGTAAGCTCCTTGTGGGCCGAGAAAGTGTCTAACAACATGTAGAAGCAGCGTGGGCTAGTATGAGAAACAGTGTGGCCTAGTGAGAAGAGCAAGGGCTTGGGAGTAAGAGGTTGTAGGTTCTAACGCAGCTCCACCACTTGTCAGCTGTGTGAATTTGGGCAAGTCGCTTTACTTCTCTGTGCCCCAGTTACCTCATCTGTAAAATGGGGATTAAGGCTGAGCCCCGCCTGTGACAACCTGAGAACTTCATATCTCCTCCAGCACTTAAAACAGTGCTTGGCACATAGTAAGTGTTTAACAAATAACATTATCGTACTCTCCCAAGTGTTTAATACAGTGCCCTGCACACAGAAAGTGTGAAGTAAAGATTGATTTAATGCACACTGGATGGGAAACAATTAATCAGCATTCTCCCCCCAAATTTCACATATTATCTGAAGCTAGTAGTGATAACCCATTTAAGACTTGCCATCTATTCATATTAGATGACCCATTCCCATATCTCACAGCACAGAACTTGTGCCTGTGTGGTTAGCATTCAAGGATTTGATATATTTGCAAGGCGTTTTTGGCTTTCCCACAAGAAAAATCTGCCGGAGATTATTGAGAATACCTTAGTATTAAAAACCAAGTAGGAAAAACATGTCCTATCAACACACCAATCAGTTGATACAAATTCTTTTTCTCCAGGATAAAGAGAAGTTCTGAGGAGCTATAGGCAGTAGCTGATCTCAAGGACAACAGGAAGTTTTTCAAAGAGCATCTTACAAAGCTTTGGACTAGAGTCCAAGGGCTCTAATCCCATTTTCAATACTGAGGAGTAACAATTGCTGATTGATTATGCTGTAGTCCAGGACAGATAGGCTGATAGCTTCAATAAATATCTCAGTTGCCCATCAACATCTCAATACTGCTAAAGCTGATGTGGGGCAGTTTCCTACGTTTAACCATTTCACTTTTCTGTCAACCATGTCAGAAGTACTGAAGACTATAATTCGAGCTTCAGAAGGAAAACCCACTGGTCCAGACAGCAATTCTGCAGAGGCTTCTCAGGCTTGCCAGAAAGCTTACCAACCTGCTGTGAATGAAATCTGGAAAGGGATTGAAGTTTCTCAGGTGGTCCAAGATGTGCATGTTCCTCATCTGTTAAAAAAAAAAAGAGAAGAGAATCATTCCACCTGCAATAAGCACCATGGGATAGTTCTCCTGGATGCTGCTGGGCAGTTTGAAGCCAGCTCAGAGTAATAGTGAACTTTGTAACTGACTAGCTGGCAAAAACTGTACTTACTCAAAGTCAAGGAGATAGTTGACCCAGTTGTGATACCACGAACCTGACCTTCGACTCTAGAAGAAGACCGAGCACCCCCTTTCCTCTGCTCCTGCTCCATTCTCCATCACTCTTATTCCCTCCCTCTGCTCTACCCCCTTCCCTGCCCCACAGCACTTGTGTATATTTGGACATATTTATTATTCTATTTATTTTATAAATGATGTGTGTATATCTATAATTCTATTTATTTTGATGCTATTGATGCCTGTCTACTTGTTTTGTTGTCTGTCTCCTCCTTCTAGATTGTGAGCCTGTTGTTGGGTAGGGATTGTCTCTGTTGCTGAATTGGACTTTCCAAGTGCTTAGTACAGTGCTTTGCACACAGTAAGCGCTCAATAAATGCAATTGAATGAATGAAAAGCAGAGAGCAGTTGAGGACATATGTACATGGTCTGCATTGACTTGCCAAACACTTTCAGAAAATCACAATCGCCTAGCAGTCTTTTTTCACAGCTACATGGAAAAGTCTGTTAACATCTCAAAGGTGCTACCTATTGGAATGAGAGTCAGAATTCTGGATCAAGCAAGTTTTTTCCAAACTCTTGGTCAAGCAAATCTGGGTTTTCACGATGACGCTTATTCACCATAATATTCACACAGCATGGCCTAGTGCGAAAAGCATGGGCTGGGAGTCAGAAGACCTGTGTTCTAATCCTAGCTTCTCCACTTACCTACTCTGTGCCCATAGGCAAGTCACTTAACTTCTTTGTGTCTCAGTTCCCTCCTCTGAAAAATGGTGATTCCTAAACCTGTTCTCTCCTCCATTTAAGCTATGAACACTTTGTGAGGCCTGGTTATCTTGAATCTACCCCAGACTTTATTAATAATAATAATAATGTTGGTATTTGTTAAGTGCTTACTATGTACAGAGCACTATTCTACAGGGTAATCAGGTTGTCCCACATGAGACTCACAGTCTTAATCCCCATTTTACAGATGAGGTAACTGAGACACAGAAAAGTTAAGTGACTTGCCCACAGTCACAGAGCTGACAAGTGGCAGAGCCAGGATTCGAACTCATGACATCTGACTCCCAAGCCCGGACTCTTTCAACTGAGCCACGTTGCTTCTCTACTACATTGTGTGGCATATAGTAAACACCAAAGAATTATCATGTATTCATCATTTGCGTGCAGCTTAAATGTGAAAAAATTATCAGCCACTTGGGCAGTGAGGTCTTGCAAAATGCCGTCATAGATGAAATCATCGCTTTGGGTAACTGACTGGAATGTCAGTTCTAGAAAGAAAGAGGAGTCAGCCCAAAGACAAAGATTGACTTCTTTTACACTTCTGTTATCACAGCAGTCCTATATGATTGCAAGACACTATACCAGTGCTGTCTAAGCTGAATAGTTTGCGTAAAATGGCAAGATCTCAACCTGGACAAGGATGTCCTGCATTGTTGCGGGATGTCAAGAACTTAGGTGATGACAGAGCACATTTGTAATGGAGCTGTTATCGGGTAGGAGACCTTTTATACAGGTATATAGGATATATATTCATTCATTCAATCATTTTTATAGAGCACTTACTTTGTGCAGAGCACTGTATTAAGCACGTTGGAAAGTACAATACATAAATAAACGGTCACATTCCCTATCCACAATGAGCTCACAGTCTAGAGTAGAGGAGACAGACTTCAGTAGAAATGAATAAAATTATAGATATGCACATTAGTTCTGTGGGGCTCAGAGCGGGGAGGAAAAAAGGGAGCAAGTGATTCAGAAGAGAGTGAGAGAAGAGGAAAAATGGGGTTTATTCTGGGAAGGCCTCTTGGAGAAGTGGCTTCAGTAAGGCTTTGAAATGGGGGAGAGTCAGTGTCTGTCATATTAGAGGAGGGAGGGGGGTCCAGGCCAGAGGCAGAACATGAGCTAGGAGTCAGCAAGACTGCGGCACAGAGGGAAGGTTAGCACTAAAGGAGTGAAGTGTACTGGCTGGGTTGTAGAAGGAGAGAAGGGAGGTGAGGTAGGAGGGGGCAAGGTGAGGTAGTGCTTTAAAGCCAATGGGGTGGAGATTTTGTTTGATAAGGAGGTAGATGGGAAACCACTGGACTTTTTTGAGGAGTGGAGTGACATGTCAACATTTTTGTAGAAAAATGATCTGGCCAACAGAGTGGAGTATAGACTGGAGTGGGGAGAGACAGGAAGCTTGGAGGTTAGCAAATAGACTGATGCAATAATTCAGGCAGGCTAGGATGAGAGACTGTATTAACGAGGAAGCAGTTTGGATGGAGATGAAAGGGTGGATTTTTGCTTTGTTGTGAAGGTGGAACCGACAGGATTTGGTGACTGATTGAATATGTGGGTTGAATGAGAGAGAGGAGTCCAGGATAGTGCCAAGGTTATGGGCTTGTGAGACAGAAAGGATGGTAGTGCCATGAAGTGGTGGGAAAGTCAGGGGAAGGACAGGGTTTGGGTGGGAAGATAAGGAGTCCTATTTTGGACATGTTAAATTCAAGGTGACAGGAGGACATCCAACAAGAGATGACTTGAAGGCAGGAGGAGATGTAAGGCTGGAGAGAGAAAAAAGAGAGATCAGGGCTGGAGGTGGAGATTTGGGTGTCGTCTGCAATGAAATGGTAGTTGAAGCCATGAGAAAGACGATTCCTTTTAAACAGAGTTTAGCATTGATCTGTACTTCAGAGGTGAGCCAGGAAGAGAAGTAGAGGTACAAAGATATACTAGCTTCCCTCAAAACATGCTGCTTTGGGAAGAAGCAGTTCAAAGAAGCTGCATGACTTTATGGAAATAGCATGGGCCTTGGAGTTAGGAGAGCTGGGTTCTAAACCCAGCTCTGCCACTTGCCTGCTGATTGCCTCAATTTACTCAATTTTAAAGGGGGATAAAATACCTGTTATCCTTCCCCCTTAGATAAGGACAAGGACTGTGTCTGGCCTGATATTCTTTCATCTCTCCCAGTGCTTGACTCATAGGAAGTGCTTAACTAATTCCTTCATTATCATTATTATTATTACTATGAATTTGTGACCTGTGATCTGTGCTATTGACAACCAATCTGCCATTCATCCCCTTGAGGACAAACACATTAAAGGTGGATTTAAGCCCTGCAAAACAAACAGCACTAGTCTTCACATGAGCCATTCTCCTCAGCCTGAATGAGTACCTCAAAACATATCCTTTCTGAAGTGGGGTAACCAAAACTCAGAAGGGTTCAAACAGCACAGTATAGAGAGAGAGACCATATTCCCTAACCTCTACACATCACATTTTTTTCAGTGGTATTTGTTAAGCATTTACTGTGTGTCAAGCACTGTTCTAAGCCCTGGAATAGATACATATTAATCAGTTTGGATGCGGTCATATGTTGAAGATTCATCGTTGTCCCTGACTGCAGACACAAAATATACCCCCAAACAGATCCCAAGACTAAATCCACTTTGGTTTCACTCATCTATACTATCCCCTTACCCTCTATTGTCCATCAGGAAATGACATTGGGTTATGACTTAAATTCTCCAAGCTACTGCTGCACCCAATATAGGCTGAGAGAGTCAACTTGCTGCGACTTCTCTTTTCAACTCTGGTTTGCCAAGTTGTGTGTCTTTTGCACACAGTATACCGATCACTCCAGCTTTCTACCTCTTCTCTCAACAGGCTTTAAAACCTCCAAGTCAGGGAGGACTTACATTATCACTTCAGGATCTTGGCACATTGATTTTTAGCTACAGTGAAGAAGAATAGGGAGTAATGAAAATGATGTTCTCACATCTCCTGGCACTGAAAAAAAATTGAGACTGATTGAAGGTTTTCTCCCATTTCTTTTCCACAGTAACAAACATCAAGGCTTCAATTTCAATGTTCAAACAACTTTTGAAATGGCATGTAACTGGGCATACAAAGGAAGCATTCAGAGGGGCACTGATGCAGTCAGAGGCCAGCAGAGAGAGACCATCCTATACTGCAATACCATGTAATTAAACACATGGGCTCCTGTTAGCTTACATAGCTGAACCTCCTTTCTTTCCCATAACAAGTATTCATTCAATTCATTTGTATTTGTTTAGCACTTACTATGTGCAAAGCACTGTACTAAGAACTAAGGAAAGTACAATACAACAATAAACAGACATGTTCCCTGCTCACGACGAGATTACAGAGGGGAGAGACACACATCAGTACAAATAAATAAATTACAGATATGTACAGAGAGAAGCAGCATGGCTTAGTGGAACGAGCACAGGCTTGGGAGTCAGAGGTCAGGGGTTTTAATCCCGCTCCGCCTCTTGTCTGCTGTGTGACCTTGGGCAAGTCACTTAACTTCTCTGTGCCTGAGTTACCTCATCAGTAAAATGGATATTAAGACTGTGCATCCCACGTGGGTCAACCTGATTACCTTGTATCTACCCCAGTGCTTAGAACAGTAGTTGGCACATAGTAAGCACTTAACAAATACCATAATAATAATTATTATTATTACATAAGTGCTGTGGAGCTGGGAAGGGGGAAGAACAGAGAAGCACGTTGCAGAGAAGCAGCGTGGCTCAGTGGAAAGAGTACGGGCTTTGGAGTCAGGGCTCATGAGTTCAAATCCCAGCTCTGCCACTTGTCGGCTGTGTGACTGTGGGCGTCACTTAACTTCTCTGTGCCTCAGTTCCCTCATCTGTAAAATGGGGATTAAGACTGTGAGCCCCACGTGGGACAACCTGATTCCCCTGTGTCTACCCCAGCGCTTAGAACAGTGCTCAGCACATAGTAAGCGCTTAACAAATACCAACATTATTATTATTATTATTAACAAAGGTGATGCAGAAGGGAGGGCCTAGACTGGGAAGACCTCTTGGAAATGTGCCTTCAATAAGGCTTTGAAGAGGGGTACAGTAATTGTCTGTCGAATATGAGAAGGATTGGGGTTCCAGTCACCATCCTTTTTCTGCTCCTGAATTAACTGAGTTATTTAATTAATTCATTCATTCAATAGTATTTATTGAGCGCTTACTATGTGCAGAGAACTGTACTAAGCACTTGGAATGTACAAATCGGTAACAGATAGAGACAGTCCCTGCCCTTTCACGGGATTACAGTCTAATCGGGGGAGACAAACAGACAAGAACAGTGGCAATAAATAGAATCCAGGGGAAGAACATCTCATTAAAACAATAGCAAATAAATAGAATCAGGGTGATGTACATCTCATTAACAAAATAAATAGGGTAATGAAGATATATACAGTTGAGCAGACGAGTACAGTGCTGAGGGGATGGGACGGGAGAGGGGGAGGAGCAGAGGGAAAGGGGGGAGAAGAGGGTTTAGCTGCGGAGAGCTGAAGGGGGGTAGAGGGAGCAGTGGGAAAAGGGGAACTCAGTCTGGGAAGGCCTCTTGGAGGAGGTGAGCTTTAAGTAGGGTTTTGAAGAGGGGAAGAGAATTAGTTTGGCGGAGATGAGGAGGGAGGGCATTCCAGGACCGCAGGAGGACGTGGCCCAGGGGTCGACGGTGGGATAGGCGAGATCGGGGGATGGTGAGGAGGTGGGCAGCAGAGGAGTGGAGGGTGCGGGTTGGGCAGTAGAAAGAGAGAAGGGAGGAGAGGTAGAAAGGGGCAAGGAGATGGAGAACCTTGAAGCCTAGAGTGAGAAGTTTTTGTTTTGTGTGGAGTTTGATAGGCAACCACTGGAGGTTTTTAAGAAGGGGAGTGACATGCCCAGAGTGTTTCTGCAGGAAGATGAGCCGGGCAGCAAAGTGAAGAATAGACTGGAGCAGGGAGAGAGAGGAGGAAGGGAGATCAGAGAGAAGGCTGACACAGTAGTCTATCTGGGAAATTATTCTAGTTTAATGAAAACTAAAGAGCTGGATGAGGACCTGCAGCAAGGGGTGTGCATGACATGTGGAGTTAGAAGGGACAAAGAGGAAGGAGGTCTTAGGGTAACATTCATTATTTGTTTTGTATTGAACAAGGTCATGCCTAGGATTGAAAGAGAGAAAACAAATTATCCAGCACCAGTGGAAAGGGTTTGGCTCTGATATCGTTTTTCCTTCCCAAGGTAGACACTCTTCACAATGATGCACTAATGTCTTCCAGAAACTCGAACGGCAACAACAACAAAAAAACCCATGACAGACCCTTTGCCTGTCAGCCCCACCCAAGAAGAGGAATTCAAGCCTAATAATAGGATTCTGTTTCCATCCAACAAGAAAAGATTGTCTCTTTTGGTTGCGTAATCCTGCTCCAAAGCTGTCCAAGGAACTTCAGATATTAGCTTTTACTCCGAATACATTGCTCTTTGAGGGAGAATTCCTCATTCTCAACCTAATCAATGTCTGAAGGGTAGTATCCAGCCCTTACTCTGTGTGGCATTAGATATCCCTTAGATTGTGACCTCCTCCAGAACAGGGACCTGGTCTTTCACTTATATATTATATTGCCCAAAGAATCTAGTATAGACTCTTCATACAACATGTGCTCACTAAAATTACTGGTGCTTTACTGATTGATTGTTGAACTCTTCCAGGCATGGCATGGTCCTCAGTGCACTCTAGTTAATAAGGATGATGAGGAAAAATGTCACTGCAGCCTTGAAGATTGGTTGAAAATATTACCAACCTGTGACATGTTGATGGGCATCACCAGATTTAATTAATCAATTCATCAATTACATTTATGAGTGTTTACTGTGTTCAGACCACTCTACTTGAAGGTTTACTAATCTTCAACCTCTGTCCAAGCTCACCTACTGAGTTCCAGGCTTAACTAGAATATGCCAGTCAGTCAGCTGTATTTATTATGTGCTTACTTCATACATTGCATGGGTCTCTGTTTTAGAAGAAGATCCTAAGGAAAGAGAATAACTCTCGACGCTAAGCTCAATGTGGGAAGGGAACATGTCTACCAACCCTTTTGTACTGTACTCTCTCAAGTGCTTAGCATAATGCTCTGCACACAGTAAGACCTCAATGAATACACGCGAGTGCTTGAGTGAAAGAGAAGACAGACCCAGGTCCCAGAGGACCCTAAAGCAGGGGGAAGATAAATGCACATATATTCATTAAGATACATAGAGAAGTAGCATGGCTTAGTAGAAAGAGCGTGGGCTTTGGAATCACAAGATGTGGGTTCTAATCCTGCCTCTGCCACTTGTCTGTTGTGTGACCTTGGGCAAGTCACTTGTCTCCTCTGTGCTTCAGTTACCTCTCCGTAAAATGGAGATTAAGACTGTGAGCCCCACGTGGAACCACCTGATGACCTGATGACCTTGTATCTACCCCAGTGCTTAGAACAGTGTTTGGCACATTGTAAGTGCTTAAATAATAGTATTATTATTATTATTATTAACAATAAAACTAATTGCTTTTAATTGCTTTAGCCATATTCAATCCTTAGGGAATACCTAAGGTTAACTACCATACTGTCTTGAACTACTGATATAGTACCAGAGCACAATGGAGAAAAAAAGGTATTAATTAATTAATCTGCCTCTGGCAAAAGTATTGAAGAAAATTGTCCATAGAAGTCTTTCCTGAGAAATGAAAATAAGAGGAGCCTTAAAAAATTTACATCTTGATTTCAATCAACCACAATGGCATTAGAGTACTTACTATGTAGAGAACACTGTATGAAGCACTTGGGAGTGTACACTACAACTGAATTAGACATATCCCCTGCCCATAACGAGTTTATAATTATTTTGATTTTGATCATGAGATGATGGATATTTCTAATCTGCTAATCTGCATTAATAGCTTTATTAGTCTCACCCAGTACATCGAAAGAGAGTGAAAACTCTTCTTGAAAGACAATCAAATACATTATGGACCACCAGGTTTAACTTTGAGACTTCCCTAAAGACTGTTAATGGATATGAGGGAATCGTTCTCCATAATTACGAAGAATTTCCCTCCTGTAGTCTGATTTTCAGGGACAGCCAATGAATGGAGCTGCATTTTTAAAGATGTTGATTATCAATGGAATTTATAATGTGACAAAATAATAATCCACTGCAGGATCAATCGGTATCACTGTTCTAATTGAGGGAAGAAATTAATACAGTAGTGATTACAGACATCTTTTTATGGTTTGCTTCATGGTACTTGTTAAACACTTACTGTGTGTGAAACATTGTTGCAAGCACTCGGGTAGGTAAAAATTAATTAGAGCGGACACAGTCCCTGTCCTGCATTGGGCTCACAGTCATAAGTGGGAGGGAGAACAGGCATTAAATCTCCATTTTACAGGTGAGTAAACTGAGGCATAGAGAAGTTAAGTGACTTTCCCAAGGTCACATAGCTAGCACTTGGCAGAGCAATTAGCAGAGCCAGGATTAGAAACCAGGTCCTTGACTCCTAGGCCCATAGTCTTTCTACTTGGCCACATTGCTTTCCTAGGCCATGCTGCCTCCCTGTTGTTACCGTTAAGCGCTTACAATGTGCCAGACACTGTACTAAATGCTGGAGTAGATAAGCTAATCAGGTTGGACACAGTCCCCGTCTCACATGGAGCTCACAGCCTTAATCCCCATTGTACAGCCACTCACAGGCTAACACAGGTGAGGTCCAAGTTCTTCTCCTGATGCAGTATCTGCCTGCCCTCTGGATGATGCAGAATTTGCCCTCCCACTCCCCCACTCCCAAGTATTAGCCTGATTCCTGTCCCTAGCATCTCCTCACTCCCCCTTTTTCCAGGTTGTTTATAGGGTCCTTAAGGAGAATATAAATTAACCTGTAGAAGTTTCCTCCAAGTTGTTTTTTGAGTGATTGTCCTTTTAAGTCTACCTTTCAAGTCCTAATAATCAGGACAGTAAAGTCTGTGAGTCACATTTCCCTCTAAAACCAGACTCTGATATGCTTCTGAAGAATCCCCAATGGGCAGGAAACCACGGAATAATTCCCTGTAGGTGGAGTGCTCTGTAGTTACGTCAGACACCCAGTGAGCTGGAAATCCTGAATTCAATTTTATATTTGCCATGTACCTGTAAACAGTTGTATGGTTTTGGGTTTGTGTTTGCTTTTTTAGGCATTTATTAAGTGCTTTCTTTGTGCCAAGGACTATTCTATAGTTAGGGGTAGATACAAGATAATGGGGTTGAATACAGTCCCCTCCTTTAATTTTAGTTATGTGTATTGATGCCCGTCTCCCTCACTCGAGACTGTGAGCTTGGTGTGGGCAGGGAATTTCACTGTTTATTGTTGTATTGTGCTTTCCCAAGTGTTTAGTACAGTGCTCTGCACACAGTAAGTGCTCAATAAATATGATTGAATGAATGAATGTAGGTCTTACAGATTTAATCCCCATTTTACAGATGAGATAACTGAGGCACAGAGAAGTTAAATGATTTGCCCAAGGTCACACAAAAGCCAAGTGGCAGGACTGGGATTAGAACCCAGGTCCTCTGACTCCCAGGTCAGTGGTCTTACCACTAGGCCTTGCTGCTTCTGATCTCCAGCAACTATGGCTTGTTCTCCCTCCGTAACTCTCCTCAGCCCTGGGGATTCAAGATACTTCACTGGCACCAACTTGACCCCAAAGCAGGATTTGGATTGGATATGTGACATCCCAGTGTACTGAGGGACCTGCAGTGGTCACAGCTTCCACGATGGCTTCCGCTGGGCCCAAGGGCCAGGGAAGAAAGCAATCACCACAGAAGATTCAACTGAGGTAAGAATGGTGGGAGGGGATGGTGACAGTGTGGGGCCTTCCTTAACTTGCCTCAGAGTAGCCTCACAACCATATTAGTACCCCTTGGTCTGGCTGGGACTTACCACTATGGGGGCTGCCTTCCTTAGCTTTGGACAGTCCCCCAGTGCTGACAGAGCAGTCTGTGAAGCCAGGAACAGTGGTGACCCAGCAGCAGTGTGAAAACCCAGCAACGAGTTAACTCTTGGGGTTAAAGGAGTTCCTGCCTCTTCTGTTGCATCCTTGCCCATACAGATCCTCCCTCCCTTCCTCCATTATTGGCTTTCAATGAGCAGCCAGTCAGTCAATCAGTCATACTTATTGAATTCTTACTGTGTGCAGAGCATTATACTAAGCACTTGAGAGAGTACAGTATAACAATGTGACAGACACATTCTCTGCCTAAACAAGCTTACAGCCTAGAGATGGAGATACATATTAAAATGAATAAATGAATTCAGATATGTACGTAAGTGCTGTGAAGCTGGGAGGGGCATGAATTAAGGGACCAAGTCAGAGTGAGTCAGAAGGGAGTTGAAGAAAAGGAAAAGCAGATTTAGTCAGAGAAGACCTCTTGGTAGAGATGCGCCTTCAAGAAAGGCTTTGAAGGCCAAGGGAAGAGTAATTGTCTGTCAGATATGAGGAGGGAGAGTGTACCAGGACAGAGGTGAGACATGGTGAG
Organism: Ornithorhynchus anatinus; assembly: GCF_004115215.2. Taxonomy (NCBI): domain Eukaryota; kingdom Metazoa; phylum Chordata; class Mammalia; order Monotremata; family Ornithorhynchidae; genus Ornithorhynchus; species Ornithorhynchus anatinus. The sequence continues at coordinate 19,601,329 of NC_041745.1, read as the reverse complement.
AGGTCGGTGCCGAGACAGAGAAGATCAAGGAGAGGTAAGAAGCTTGGCATTAAAAGGAGTGAAGTGTGTGGGCAGGGTTACAGTAAGAGAGTAGTGAGGTGAGGTAGGAGGGGGCAAAATGATTGAGTGCTGAATCCAATGGTGAGGAGTTTTTGCTTGATGCGGAGGTAAATGGGCAACCACTGGAGATCCTTGAGGAGTGGGGAAACATGATCTGAATGGGAAGCAGAGTGAAATATGGATGGGAATAGGGAGAGACAGGAGGCTATGGAATGATCAAGGAGTTTGATATGGTAATCAAGGAAGGAGAGGACAAGTACTTGAACTAATGTGATAGTAGTTTGGATGGAGAAGAAAGGGCGATTTTAGCCATGTTGTGAAGGTGAAACTCACAGGCTTTAGTGATGGAATGAATATGTGGATTGAATGAGAGAGAAGAGTCAAGGATAATGTCAAGATTACAAGCTTGTGACACAGGAAGGATGGTAGTGCCGTCTATAGTGATGGGAAAGTAATGGGGAAGACAGAGTTTGGGTGGGAAGATACAGAGTTCTGTTTTAGACATGATAAGTTTGAGGTGAGAAGAGGACATCCAATTAGAGCTGTCTTGAAGGCAGGAGGAAATGAGAGACTGCAGCCGAGAGGGAGAGAGATCAGGGCTGGACACTGCTGACTGGTAACTGTTGACTCTTCCACAGTGGAGGATTTATTCAGCTTTCCCACTATCCTGTCAGAGAAGAGGCCAATGTACTCTCTCTGTGCTGGTGTGATTTCCTCTAGTCGGCATCAACGTCGTGACAGCACTCATTTGATAATGGGGATGTTGATGGAGACATTGCTCTCTCTGCACTAGCCTACCCTACATAGTAGTCATCACTACATCAGGGATCCCTGATTATTACATGGGTGCAGGAACCGTAACCAGTGGGTCAGAGAGAAATTGTCGTGTAAATTCAATGTAAATTTCAAGATTAATTTCTGAAAAAAAATGAAGTCATTTCATATATATATATAATATTTAGGTTAATTTGTGTAAATGGGGTTTATGTGTTTATATGTATCTGATTGATTGATTGATTGATGTGTCCAGGCCCTGTTGTAATGTTTTAGCACATGGATCACCACATTAACCTGTTTCTACAATTGTAGGTACTTCCAGTATAGATCCTAACTGCCCTGTGCCTTTTGTAATTAGTGCTGATTTCTTCCCCTTGCTTTAATTATGTGATTTGATTTGCACTTTATGTAATTACAGCATTTGTCTCTTCAGTTGTTAAAGGCAAAATTGTAATGATTACTTCTCCTACCTGAGGCTGCTAAATGATTGTTTACTAAAATTAAAAAAGTCCCTGAGCATGATTTAATTGTATCCAAACCAGAAAACTTCCATTTCACTTGGCTCTGGAATCAGTGACACCTGCTGAAAGCCAATCAAAAATAAATGCAAACACTGAATAGGGAAAGGAGAGTTTAACCATTACTAAGAGATTCCCTAATTCATCAATCAGTGGTATTCATTGAGAGCATACTATGTACAGAGCACTGTACTAAGGTCTGGGAGAGTACAGTCAATGGAATTAGCAGACATATTCCCTGTCCATAGTTTCTCTAACTCCCAGAATCCTCTTTGCCCATAATAGCAGTGGTAGTTATTGAGCATATACTGGATGCAGTAAACCATATGAAGCTCTTGGGGAATGGTAACCGTATGGTCAGACTCCATGGGAAACATTTGGGCTAGCTCAGTCAAGGCCGACCCCCGATCCAGCCTGCCTCTTTAATTGCACAGCTCCGGCGTAGTGCCAACCCCGGGTGGAAGGAAGACGGACCTGCCGGAGGAAGGAGGCCCCACAGTGGCAACAAGACTGTATGGTGAACGACCACCAAGGATATACCGCCTCGCGAATCTTGGGGTCCTAGAGATATCTGTAAGGGAGCATCGAGCCAGGTGGCTGATGCCTTCCTCCCCTCAGCCATACCGGGCCCCCTTTGTTCTTGGCACACCAGAAGGGATATAAGGCAGTGCATGTCGGGGGAGGGTGTGGTGTGATCTATCCAAGTCCACTGGCCGCCACAGGATGTTCTGTGGGTTAGCCCCCCCGTGTTCCACTCTAAATAAACTATCAACCTGGACTTATCCATCTCTTTCTTTGGTATTCCATTATTATCGATATACGGGGTACAGGTAGTTTATGCAGGCTCCGGTCCCACCTGGTACAATAACAAAAGCATAATGCATGTTTCTATTCACAAGGAATCCACACTTTAGAGGGTAGACAGACACGCTCAAATTTACAAATAGAATAATATGAATATTCAATTGATTGAACATTATATTAAATATTTATGCCCAAGTGCAGCAGGTCTAAAATGATAAATGAATCGGTGGTATTTATTGAGCTCTTAGTGTGCAGATGGCTGCACTAAGTACTTGGGAGAGTACAAGACAACAGGGTAATAGAGGTTGTTGCTCAACTAGTATAATTTAGGATATGGGGGTTAATCAAGAAAGGGTTGTTGGAGGAAGAGGGATCTAGCAGGGCTTTAAACATGGGGAGAGCTGTGGGTCTGTCAGATCTATGTTGGCAAAGAAGCTCCAGGCTGAGGCAATAGCATGAAAAAGGGAGTGGAGGTGGGAGAGCTGAGATTGAGTACAGTCCTGCCACTGAAACCTGCTTTTCTCCCAGATAGTCTTCCTTCTTCACTTTGTTCACAATGGCAAATAGAAAACGGGCAGACTGGCAGCTGGAGAAATGCCAAACAAGAGGAAGGCTTGAATACTGCACATATTACATTGAGCTAAGCATGAAGATGTAGCCTTCAACCTCTTCCCCTAAACTACCTTGTATTTATTACTATGACAAATCTGATAGAACTAGCTTGCATGATAGTGGGAAAGAAAAGAGCTACATTTAAAAATATACATGGGACTGGCACATTTTAAAAGTTAAATGTCATTTCAAAAGCTTGTACCCTTGCAAAGCGATGTCCAGCAGAGCAAAGATGGCAGTTTTTCAGGTTGGAAAATCATAGGCTAAGAGAGAGAATGATGACATTGACAAAATCGTGGAGAGGGAGGGACAGGCTGAACATGGACTGTTTTGTTCACTAAATCTTAAGCCATCGGGACTAGTCTCCCCCCTGAAACTTCAAGTAGGTTCTAATTAAGAAAAAAAAAGGAAAACCTTTCCGAGGTAAATAAAAGGCTTAGAGATGGTATTATTCCTCAAGGTTGTGTAGACAGAAAATATCAGTAGGTTCAAAAGGAATTTGGTAAAATTCATGCCAAGAAATTACCATCAAGTAAACAAATGGCAGATCAGCATAGTAGTTATTCGATTTTCTCATTGCTTTTCATTACCAGCAAGATTCTGGTCACAATCATTTGGGATATATTGGCTTCACATGCCCACAGTGTGGCTTTGACTGTTGATGATCTATCAATCTTTTCAGTTAAACACAAACATATGGCTAAGATCACACAGTTGGAAGTATCATCTTTGAAAGCAGGTCAATCCTATCTATCAAAGGAAAATATTAGGAATTTTAGAGGATACAATTCTCACCACAGTCCTTCAACAATCCTTTATTGCCACTGTAGGAGAATAAACACTGGGCTGGATAGAGTATCCAAATAGCCAGTAAGGGATTTCTTATGTTTAAATGTTAATAATTTACCTTTTTATGGTATTTGCTTTTGGCTTTTTGATGGTATTTGTTAAGCACTTACTAGTAAGTAAGTTTGTAAAGCACTGTTCTAAGCACTGGTGTAGATAAAAAGTAATCAGGTCAAATAATCCTTGTCCCCCATGGGGCTTACAGTCTAAGTAGAAGGGAGAATAAGATTTGAATCCTCATTTTACAGTTGAAGAAACTGAGGCATGGAGAATTTAGGTGATTTGCCCAAGGTCTCACAGTAAGCAATTGGCAGAACTGGGGTTAGAATCCAGACCCTCTGACTCCCAAGCCCATGTGCTTTCCACTAGGCCATTCTATTTTCCATACTAAGAGATGTTAAGTGGTTATAATGTGCCAGGCACTGAACTAAACTCTGGGGTAGATACAACATAATCAGATTAAACACAGTTCACATCCTATAAGGGCTCACAGTCTTAATCCCCAATTTACAGATGAAGTAATTGAGGCAGAGAGAAGTTAAGTGACTTACCCAAGGTCACACAGCAGACCAGTGGTGGAGCCAGAATTAGAACCCAGGTCCTCTGACTCCCAGGCCCGTGCTCTTTCGAGTTGGCCATGCTGCTTCCCTACCTAAGAGTTTATTGCCCCTATTGTAATTAATTATTACAATAATACAATACAATATTTATTAAAATTAATATTGTAATTAAGAAGCAGCATGACAGTGCAAAGAGCATAGGCATGGGAATCAGAGGTCCTAGGTTCGAATCCCAGCTCCGCCACTTAGCTGTATGATTGTGGGCAAGTCACTTCACTTCTCTGTGCCTCAGTTACCTCATTGGAGAAGCAGCGTGGCGCAGTGGAAAGAGCATGGACTTTGGAGTCAGGGCTCATGAGTTCGAATCCCAGCTCTGCCACTTAGCTGTGTGACTGTGGGCAAGTCACTTAACTTCTCTGTGCCTCAGTTCCCTCATCTGTAAAATGGGGATGAAGACTGTGAGCCCCACGTGGGACAACCTGATTCCCCTGTGTTTACCCCAGCGCTTAGAACAGTGCTCTGCACGTAGTAAGCGCTTAACAAATACCAACATTATTATTATTATCTGTAAAATGGGGATTAAGACTGTGAGCCTCACGTGGGACAACCTGATTAGCCTGTATTTACCCCAGTGCTTAGAACAGTGCTCTGCACATAGTAAGCACTTGAAAAATACCATTCTTCTTCTGCTTCTAATTACACTCAAGGAGTCAGTCAATGCCCGCTCTCTTCAGACTTCAACTTAATATGGGCAACTGCAAAGGAATAATAAGATGCAATTCCTTTCCTGGGAGGTGACCAGTGCAGGGAGTTTAGGTTGAGCGTGCACACAGACATAATAAACAAAACCAAATATATTCCAATGAGCAGTTTGAAGGCAGAGACTTGGAGTCTTACTCAGAAAATAATTGTGATGGTATTGATTGTGCTGATGGTGATTTTTCTCCATTGAAGGACTCAAAAAACAAAAAAAAGAGTTCATCATTGTACTGGCCTACAGACATTCTGAAACTCAGTATTTCACAAACAGAATCCATTTCCAAATTTTCTCCAGTAACATGTAATTGAATCACTTCTGATCATGCTGTTAAAGTAAGAGTTCAAATATCCAAGACTTTGGGGCCACTGAGGATTAAATCCTATTTGTTGTCATTTAGTTGCTATGGAAACCAAATTAATCTAACTTTCTCAATACACATTAGATTTCCCTTTCTCAGTCTTCCTTTGTGAAGGTCCCTACATTAATACTTTAATTCAAATATTCTCTATGTTTATTGACCACAAAATTCTAGAATGGACTAATATGCTAGAGCTAATATTAATGTGCAGATAAAAATGGCAATAAATTATAATATAATTTATTGGCCAGCTATAGTCTAATCTCTTGTATAAAAATATAGACATGTAATACAAATTCAAAGAAAATGTGACTCTCACTCATAGACTAGATTGCTAAATATACACAGGAGTACCCTAAAGCATTAAAACAATGAAAACCACGACGTCAAAAGGTCTTCAGTTTTCTACATGTGGAATTTTTCATTGTGATTAAAAACCTTATGTTAGTTGTGAGTTATAATTGATGTTTGACTTTTTATATTGGTCTGACTGCATATGTGGGTGAGTTATACTATATACCTATATGTACAAGCACATATCTTTGGGATTTTATGTTATTGATTCTGATAATAATTCATATGGAGGCCCTATATATTTTCGTGTATGATAGATATGGCTGTCAACAAGTGGCACATACCAAAAATACAAAGCATACACTTCTACCTATTATTTACCTATGGTTTTTCAGTGCCCAGGAGGAGCAGTGAGATGCTTAATGCAAAATGTATACTTGATTTGGGCTCTTATGAATTGCCTCAGCATCTTTCATTCATTCATCCAGCCCAATCTAAGGTTCTCAGTGATGCTCACCTTCCTTTGAGAAAAACCTCCTTCTTTCAGAGTTCTCATAGGTTTCATCCAGTTTCAACTGGAACCATAAAACTTGCCTCCTCACCTAAGGCAGTGTGAAAGTAGACCTATTTCTCTCAGTATTCAATGTCAAGCCTCCCTTAAAAAAGTTATCTAATAGCAATATCCTAATTATTCTTACATTTTTTTTAAAATTAAAATAAGTGGTGTTCTCTTTATTAATTCTTATATTTATTGCTGAGTTTCAGTATCTGAGTAATTAAAAAAATAACCAAGGAAAAGAATGGATGGTTAATACTAACAACAAAATAATGTATGAATATGCTCAAGTTTAAGAGCTTGGGTTTGGAGAAGAACTAGATAGTTTAAAGTTAACTTAAATGCGTAGGTGCCCAATCTAATCAGCATTAACAATGAAAATCAAATGCTCTCTGACCTTTACTCCCCACTAATTGAAAGTTTTTCAAAAAAAACATACAAACCCAAAAAACAGACTCTTTAATGTGAGAACCAACAGTTTATTTGAGGTATTTTACTTCATTCTTTTTCCAAATTAAACCAGGCTCCCACTATTAAGCAATAAAAAGAACAAAAAACAAAACCCAAAAGGGAGTGAATAGAATTTAGATTTCTAGCTAAGGATCCTGGGAAGCATGATAAAATTATACTTGGTCGAAGTTTCTTAGACTTACTTTTTAGTACGCTTTATTTGGAAACACCGACATTAACTGAGCTCAGCATGACAATCGCAAAGTTCATCTTCAGGCAAGATGACTTCCTACTTCCTGGAGTGCTTGCAACTTCCATCTCTAAATCCTCACAGTGATTTGAACTTTCTAGTAGCAATTCTATAACTCGCATGTCTCTAGGCCCTAACTTCACAAAAAAAAATTTCATGAGTGAAGTTCAACCTCCACTAAATCCTCCCAAATGTGGTTGTTGGCATCAACACTGGCTAAATTATTAACAACTGAAAATCCTAACTAGTACAGAGTAAGACTGCAATTAACAATTTCATTGTCTCTTCTCTGTTAGGTGTACTTCTCAAGTGAAAAATGAAAGAATAGTTGTTATCATCCAAACACTACATTTGTTTTTTTCAGGAATGAATGAAAGTTTCTCTTTAGAAATGTAAACATTCACTCTCTTAGACTATAAGCCCCGTCCTAGAGAGATGCTTTGTTCAATCTATTTTGTTACTCCCCAGCACTTTACACAATGCTTGGCACACTTAAAAGCACTTAATCAATGTTATTACTATTGTTATTATCATCATCAACATCATTATTATCATTATTCAGTCAACATACCAAGTTTTGCATGTCAAAGATGTAACATATGCTAATCTTACAGAAAAGCAGCATGACATAGCGGATAGAGCATGAGTCGGGGAGTAAGAAGGTCTTGGGTTCTAATCTTGGCTCTGTCACTTATCTGCTGTGTGACCTTGGGATGTCACTTCACCTCTCTGGGCCTCCTCATTTCCCTCATCTGTAAAATGGGGGACAGGGACTGTGTCCAACCCAATTTGCTCGAGCCCACCTCAACACTTAGTACTGTGCCTGCACATAGTAAGTGCTTAACAAATATCATTATTATTATTATTTCAGTAGTGGATTTTTTTCCAATCCAAATCAACAGAAAATACTTAAATACCATGAGGATTGTAGATGACACACTTCCCTGAGCTACACAGAGGTTTGGTATGGACCAGAATAATCCATCCAACAGCATTGTGATGCAGGAGTATTGAAGCCAGGTAATTTGCCCAAGAATGAATAGTGAATGAGTGATGGAGACAGGTAGGAAGCATAGGTTTGGGTGAGTCTGCGCTTCTGTAACATTATTTCATGATTATCTTACCTTAATTATCCATTAGTCAGTATGATTATAAGTGAAGTTTTGTCTTCACGAAGTTCCTTTGGGTGTCTCTCTGGTACAACAAAATACATCAGTAGCTTGAGCTCACTTAGATTCTCTTATGGAATTAAGATACATATTCACTGGTAAAGCAAAAAGATGTCTTTCCAATTGAAGGCACATCTTTAATGATTTTCACATTAACGATAGATCAGAATGATTAAAGAGTCTATTCAAAACAGAATCGAATCTCAAAATTAACCTCTGCATCGTGAAATTCTCAGGGAAGCAAAATGGCTCAGGGAGGCAAAGTATATATATTAGATGAGGAGGCTCTGTGATAGTAAGGCAGTAAAAGATCTAGGGTAATGTAGAACCAAAGAGGAACATGAGTCCCCAGTGCCATATTGTTGCTTATTTTATTTATTTTTTTGTAATAATAAGTAAGGTCCAGGGAGAATGATTAGAGCATAGCATGTAGGAACCCCAAGGCAATCCATCTTCAATCTACCCTCCCCAGTGTCAGAGAGTTTACTGGAGTTGCGTACCCAAACCAGGCTGGCAGAAAAAGAGAGCTAAGAAAGGGCCAGCACCTGAAAGCAAGGCTCTGCCTATGGACTGGCAACCGTGCCAGCTAGAGAAGCAGCGTGGCTCAGTGGAAAGAAAACGGGCTTTGGAGTCAGAGCTCATGGGTTTGAATCCCTGCTCGGCCACTTGTCAGCTGTGTGACTGTGGGCAAGTCACTTAACTTTTCGGTGCCTCAGTTACCTCATCTGTAAAATGGGGATTAAGACTGTGAGCCCCACGTGGGATAACCTGATTCCCCTCTGTCTACCCCAGCGCTTAGAACAGTGCTTGGCACATAGTAAGCGCTTAACAAATACCAACATTATTATTATTATTATTACCCCATAGATTATAACTGAGAGAACCTACTCATCACAAAGACTGATAGAAAATTGCCTGCATTTTGAATTGGTCAGTGAGTATGAATGCTAGTAGTAAGCCCCTGGAAACCAATGAATTCAAAAGCCTTTACACTTATGTGAGAGTTTTTCAGTTTTGCTTTGCTTTTATGCTATTTGGTAAGCACTTATTATGTTCCAGGTTCTGTACTAAGCACTGGGGCACAGACCTGAGAGTCAGAGGTCATGGGTTCTATTCCCAGCTCTGCCACTTATCAACTGTGTGACTTTGGGTGAGTCACTTAACTTCTCTGTGCCTCAGTTACCTCATCTGGAAAATGGGGATTCAGACTGTGAGCCCAATGTGGGACAACCTGATTACCTTGTATCTACCACAGGGTATATAGAACAGTGCTTGACACATAGTAAGTGCTTAACAAGTACCATTATTAATATTATACCAACTAACCAGGTGGACACAGTCCATATCCCACATGGGATTCACAGTTTTCATCCCCATTTTACAGATGAGGTAACTGATGCATAGTGAAGTTAAGTGACTTGACCAAAGTCATACTGCAGGCAATTGGCAGAGCTGGGATTAGAACCTAGGTCCTTCTGACTCCCAGGCCTGGGGTCCATCCACCAGGCCAAGCTGCTTCTTTGCTAAGAGACACACTTTTAGCAAATCACTGGTCACCAGAATATAGTTAATGAATACATTGACATGGACTTCTATTTCTCTTTTATTAACTCATTTATGTTCAGACCCTCCTTCTGCTTTTTCTAAGTTAATAAAGCTGATGGCACTGTGATTTTTCTTGGTTGTTAAAGCCACAAATTTAAGGACCCTGCTTAAAGATCCTTGATCCTTGCTCAGTTTCTCTTTGAATTAGATTACATAACTCGAGTTGCAGAACCTCTACTCATGCCAGTAACTCTCCCACCCCTAGTCTTCATCCTTCCTGTCCCCCTCATTACTTTTTGGGTAATTCTGAACCGAAAAAACATGTTTATGTTGCTTTACTAGTTTTGTATTTGTCCTATCGTTCCCCTTGGATCGCATTATCTTGGAGTGTAGAACTATGTCTTCTTCCTAACACTGCAAAGCATCCAGCCTTGCAAGTAGTGGTTGCTCCTTCAGTGAACACTATACTGTTGTTGACAGCAGGCAAATGTTTATATAACGATAGCATACTGATAGAGCTCAACAAAGACTGCCATTAAGTAAGGTCATTAACATGGGAAGGCGTGTTGTGGACTGGAAAGAGCCCAGGCCTGACAATCAGAGGAACTGTGTTATAATCCCAGCTCTGCCACTGGTTTGCTGTGTGACCTTATATAAGTCAGTTGACTTCTCTCTGTCCCTGTTACCTCACCTATAAAATGGAGATTAAGACTGTGAGCCCCACTTGGGCCATGGACTGTGTCCAACCTGGTATTTATCCCAGTGCTTAATACAGTGTCTGGCAGACAGTAAGTGCTTAAAAAATACCGTTAAAAAAATAAAGCATCCTATTTTGGGTTCATTACCACACTAACTTCCAGATTCAAATACTATTTTTGTGATACTTGTATTAGCAACCATGGGTTGGGAAAAAAATGAACACAGAAGGAATCCAGCCAGATATATAATGTGCTTTCTTTGAAAAACAATTAAAGCTGTAGAGAGCTGTTGTATTTTCCCTTATTCACTCCTACATCCAAACAAGCTAGATCCTTGTGTAGACGATCAGGAACTTGGCTTCATGGCTCCATAATCCCATCTTGTTCAGACTTGGGCTGTAGGAGTGTTGTCATTCCTGAGAAACTTCTAGAAAAGGCATTTATGTGCTTGAATGCATCAGCTTTGATCTACCACTAGAAGGTGGCCACACCACTGCAACTTAACACTGCAGACGCAACTGATAATTGGTATATTACCTCTCCCACCCTTGTGAAGGCTGTGACCTTTTTACTAGCCGCTGTCCGCAGGTAGCACCATAATCCTCCAAAAGCCAGATTGCCCTTAATTTAAAACAAACCCTACAAGCTAATACTTCAAGAATATCCTAAAGTTCTGCTATCCTGCTGTCACCTCTAATTTAACATGTTCAGAAGAGAACTCCTTAACTTCCCACCCCAACCCTGTTCTCCTCCTAGTTTTCCCATCACTGTAAAAGCACCACCGTCCTTTCTGTCTCACAGGCTCATAATCTTGGTGTTATCCTTGACTCATCTCTCTCATTCAACCCACATATTCAATCCATCACTAAATCCTGCCAATTCAACTTCCACAACATTGCAAAAATCTGTCCTTTCCTCTCCAGCCAAACTACTAGTACATTAGTACTAGTGGAGAAGCAGCATGGCTCAGTGGAAAGAGCCCGGGCTTGGGAGTCAGAGGTCATGGGTTTGAATCCCAGCTCTGCCACGTGTCAGCTGTGTGACTGTGGGCAAGTCATTTAACTTCTCAGTGCCTCAGTTACCTCATCTGGAAAATGGGGATTAAGACTGTGAGCCTCACGTGGGCCAACCCGATTACCCTGTATGTACCCCAGCACTTAGAACAGTGCTCTGCACATAGTAAGTGCTTAACAAATACTAACATTATTATTAATCCAAGCAATGATAATAATAATAACAATAATTATGGTATTTGTTAAGCTCTTACTATGTGCCAAGCACTGTTCTAAGCAGTGGGGTAAATACAAAGTTATCAGGTTGCCCCATGTGGGGCTCACAGTCTTAACTGCCGCTGGAGAAGCAGCTTGGCTCAGTGGAAAGAGCCCGAGCTGGGGAGTCAGAGGTCATGGGTTCAAATCCCGGTTTGGCCACTTGTCAGCTTTGTGAGTTTGGGCAAGTCACTTAACTTCTCTGGCCCTCAGTTAGCTCATCTGTAAAATGGGCATTAAGACTGTGAGCCCCACGTGGGACAACCTGATCACCTTGTATCCTCCCCAGAGCTTAGAACAGTGCTTTGCACATAGTAAGTGCTTAACAAATGCCATCATTAATTAAATAATCCTCATTTTACAGAAGAGATAACTAAGGCACAGAGAAATAAAGTGGTTTGTCCAAGTTCACACAGCAGACAAGTGGCAGAGCTTGGATTAGAATCCACGTCCGCTGACTCCCAAGCCTGTGCTCTTTCCACTAAGCCATGCTGTCCTGCCTTGATTACTGTATAGGCCTTCTTGCTGACCTCCTTTCCTCCTGTCTCTCCCCACTTTAGTCCACACTTCACTCAGCTGCCTGGGTCATTTTTCTACAAAAAAATTCAGTCCATGTTTCCCCACTCCTCAAGAACCTCCAGTGGTTGCCCTTCCACCTCGGCAACAAACAGAAATTCCTTATCATCAGCTTTAAAGCACTCAATCACCTTGCCCCCTCCCACCTTCTTGAGGAGTGGGGAAACATGATTACTTTATGGTATTTGTTAAAGCTTACTATTGTGCCAGGCACTGTACTAAACGTTGGGGCGGATACAAGCCAATCAAGTTGGACACAGTCCCTGTCCCTTGTGAGTTTCGCAGTCTCAATCCCCATTTTACAGATGAGATAACTGAATCACAGAGAAGTGGAGTGACATTTCCAAGATCATGGAGCAGGAAAGTGGCGGAGCCTGGATTAGAATCCAGGACAATCTGACTTTCAGGCCCGTGCTCTATCCACTGTACATTTGTTAAGGGCTTACTACGGGTCAAACACTCTTCTAAGTGCTGGGGTAGATACAAGGCAATCAGGTTGGACAATCCCTGTCCCATATGGAGCTCATAGCCTAATCCTTGTTTTACAGATGAGGGAACTGAAGCACAGAGAGGCTGAGTAACTTACCCAAGGTCACAGAACAGATAAGCAGCAGAGCCTAAACTAGAACTCATGTCCTCTGACTCACAAGCCCTCTATCCATTTATTAAAAAATTGAAGGACAGCTTGCCTTTAATATCTTTGAAATCCACTATGTGAGTGTCATAGGTCCCTGCTGATTTCTTCTGGGCCTCGTTCACACAAGCCAGTGCTTATTTTCATGGTTGTACTAAGCAGTTTACTGCAAAAAAGGATCTTCCCAAAGTGGGGTCTAGGCCTACACTGCTCATTCATTTACTCTCTTGGTTTTATGTCCATATGTGAATATTGTAGAAACTTCACCATGTCCTTCATCTACTGAATCTAAATATATTTAGGGGATAAAAAGAGATATGTTTTCACTTTTTAAAACTTGATTCTGTCCTCTTTCCCTCTCCTTCTACCCCTGACCACACATAATTTCTGACCAAGTGAGGCATTAAGGGGCTCTTCTTTTAGGTTTAATTCTAATTAAAATAACCTATGATTTCTTTCTCTTGCCATAAGAATGTCCTAAAACTTTCTCCTTTTAAAAAAATTCCTTTTATTTTCACCACACTGACCATATAATGGATATAGTTTATGATGTACATAATACCTCAGGTAACACTCATTTGAATTAAACTATAAACCTACTCACTTGTGAGAAGGAGATAGCACTCGCTTCTAAACTCTGACTGGGGAATATCCATCAGTAGAAGTAAATTTAGCTTAAATAATTTAGAGGTGTCAGGTGAGAACATTACCCCTAAATATTTAACACCTCAAATGATCAAGTCATTCCAAATTCTGCAAGTGATATTATTTTGTTCATGAGTCCTTTGAGCGGCAGAATTGCTGACTTGGCTAAGATTACTTTTAAACCAATGAATATTCAAGTGACATGTGGAGAAAATTCTGAGGTGCTCTCCCCTACTTCTCCACTGATACTTCCTCATCAGCAACACCCATCCAGTTGAGGGGCCTTGAAAGCCAGTGAATCAAAATTTGATAAACTTGCCAAACTATTCTGGACCAGCATGAATATACATTAGGTAAACAGTGGTAACCAGAGAGGGGACATGGTGGTCAAGGTATCTCCAATGCCACCTTGGGTGATCAATCAAACGGTCAATCTTATTTATTGAGAGCATACTGTGTGCAGAGTAATAATAATAATAATGTTGGTATTTGTTAAGCACTTACTATGTGCAGAGCACTGTTCTAAACGCTGGGGTAAATACAGGGTAATCAGGTTGTCCCACATGCGGCTCACAGTCTTAATTCCCATTTTACAGATAAGGTAACTGAGGCATAGAGAAGTTAAGTGACTTGCCCACAGTCACACAGCTGACAAGTGGCAGAGCTGGGATTTAAACCCATGACCTCTGACTCCCAATCCCATGCTCTTTCCACTGAGCCATGAGTATTGTACTAAGAGCTTGGGAAAATACAGTTCAGCAGAATTGGCAGCACGTTTCCTGCCTACAAGGAGTTGACCTTCTAGGGGGAGAGAAAAATGTGGATATGAATTAGAAATATGTACACAGGTGACATGGGGCAGAGGGTGGGGTAAATATCAAACGTTTAAAGGGAACAGATCCAAGATGTTAGGATGCAGAAGAAAGGTGTATGGAAAATTAGGGATTAATTGGGGAAGAACTCTTGGAGGGCTTTGAATGTGGGAAGAGTGATAATCTCATGTATAAGAAGGGGGAAGGAATTCCGGATCAGAGGGAGGACATGAACAAGGGGTAGGTGATAGATGAAATCAAGGTACTACTCTTCTACTTTTACTCTCTGTCCCACTGTTCCTCTGGAGGTATTTCCATGTTTGGCAAAAACTTTGAATAACCACAAGGAACAAGGGGTAGAAGGGAAGCCCAGTGGAAAGTCAGTATACATTATCTGTGGTTATCCTGGCCAATGAGGGAAAGCTCTGATAGCAGGACATTGCAAAGAGTCCAATGGTGAGCTGTCTCTCCCTATCTTGATACCAAGGTAAAGTTTTCATGGGGTGAGACTTGAGGGAACAGAGCTTGGTGACTCTGTTGTTATTGAAGTGTGGGGCAAATTACACCATACTTTATATTAATGTTTGCTTCCCCTTCTAGACTGTAAGCTCACAGCAGGCAGGGAATGTGTCCATTACATTGTTATATTGCACTCTCCCAAGTGCTTAGTACAATGCTCTGTAAGTCTTTAATAAATACAATTGACTGACTGACTATCTACATGCATAGTCCAGCGACCCTATTAGCCACCATAAACATGTTTATGTTTAGATATGTCTGTGTATGTCATTGATTTATTTGCCTACTTCTGGTTTCTTCCATAGCATCTGGGCTTAACTCATTCCTATTGTCCGTTAATAATTGCTCTGGCTTGACTCCTCCATTAATTTGTAAACTTTTTAAATTGGTACATACATACACATACACACTCTTTCTCTCTCTCTCACTTTTTCTGTCTTTGCTGGTTTCGATCTTACATTCATGGAGTGATTGCCACTGAATACAGTATATAATAATAATGATGGTATTTGTTCAGCGCTTACTATGTACCAAGCACTGTTCTAAGTGCTGGGGTAGATACAAAATAATCAGGTTGTCCCACGTGGGCCTCCCAGTCTTAATTCCCATTTTACAGATGAGGTAACCGAGGCATAGAGAAGTTAAGTGACTTGTCTGAAGTCACACAGCTGAAAAAGGGAGGATCAGGGATTAGAACCCACGACCTTTGACTCCTAAACCCAAGCTCTGGGGCCAGGGGTGAGAGTGGAGGAGAAGGAATTTCAAAAAGTGTCCCCCCTGAGTGTAGTTTTTTTTATCTGTCTTGTCTTCATTACTGCATTTATCAGGCAATGCCAGCCATGTGAGGGCTAAAGATGAATAAAAAATAAGCCCCACCTCAGTTGTGAGCTATCCAGAACATGACCAAGCTGGCTTGGAAAGGGGAAAAGTATACTAGCAGAGCTAGGTCCCCTCCCAGAGATAACCTCTGCCTTGTACCACCTATCTGAAAATCAGAGACATAGAAAGTCCCAATAGTGTGGACAGAAATATCCTACAGTTTTCTATTCTGCAAGGAGTAGTGATTCTGAACTGCACTACAGTTTGTCAAAGCTGCTGTAATCTCAGTATTTGTAATACAAAGAAAAATAATGAACCCATCTGGTGTTAGAGCCGCAGATTCTGCCAAATCTGAGAAGCAAGAACTCTAATATTACCTCCCTTGGATTCAGGCATATAGGATTCCTTCTATCATTTTATAATACCTGGTATTCAGTCACCACTAAATTCCAGAACTTCTAGGACCTGTGAATAGGATTATGTATGCTTGTATTTTTAATATATGTGCATATATTCAAGTACCTATGCATATACATTGCATATATACATATGTAATAATGTATAGCACCATGCTGGAAATCTTACCTGTTTTAGAAATTCACATTGTTCAGCACAGATAAATATCTTTGTTCCTTGTTCATCCAACTGTACACTTTGCCTTAGGTAGAATACTAGAATGGAAGAGGGAAAAGATGTATTCCTGGTCAGGTGATGGAGAAGCAAAGAGGTAAAATTACCAGAGGCAACTCATTAGTATTTTCTTTCTTTGCATCTCCCCAGTCGAACACCCTGGATTGCAGTTCCTTTCTCTATTCACCTCTAACCTATCCACTCACTAACATTATTGAGATTCCAGGTTAACTGTAAGGAGTATTCCATGAAGCTGTGTAGCTAGCACACACACAGACAGGCAGGTGGGCACAAACACACACACACACACACACACACACCCATATACACACCCTTCACATGATTCCCTCATTTGTATTCAGCCATTTTAAGCAAGTAAAACAAAATGATAAGATGAAAAATGATGGCCTCTAAACTCCCTTCGCCTTCTAAATGTAACATGAATAAATAAAAATGATTTATCCTTTGTGGAGAGATAGAACAGCGTTTTCAACTCCTGAATTACTCAGTGGAGATTTCTCAAGAAATCCTAATGCAAATACAGATGCCTTGTTATAAGCAGCTGCTTCCTATAATAAATCCATATCAGCATTCAATCAATAAGAAAATAGGATCAGACCCCTGGTGTTCCTTAGGGCCTGTCAGAAGTTTGTGATTCCTCAGGCACGCTTGGGGAATACTGAAAGTTTGGAAGAAACTATCTTTTTTAATGCAGTTCTATTTCCTTATATTCAAAACAATGCTGTTGGAACATTTCACGTCCTCTCCCTAATCATCATTTCTGCAATAACAACTTCACTCTGCCAGAAAAGGATTTAGGGTAGAATAATCAGAACAGCAAAAGCAGAATGAATGACTTAGGAATTTAGGATTATGATTTACGAAGGACTTTCAGAACAGCAATGGCAGAAACTAAAGCAGTGAGAATCAAAGTTCACTAAAAAAACACACTGCTTAAAAACAGTGGTGTTATCTGAATTCCTTAAAAATACTTGGGTTTACTGAACTGGGAAGGGGGTGGTTCACTCTGGGAATCCTGATTGCTCCACAGTGCAATAGGTTACATGCTGCTGAGTACATACTGATCTGGAACCTCTCACCATTTTGCCAAAGGCAAGCTGTGATTCCTGCCAGATGAGTGATGATCATTGCTTATGGCTTTGCTGAACCGAGCATGCGTGAGAACGAATGTCAGCAGGATACCCAAACAGCAGTGAAACTGAAAGGGGAAGCTGTGAGCAGGGGGAACAGAAGAATAATTTGAAAGATTCAGTAAAACCCAAACTCCTTCCCTGAAGCAGAGCTATGCCCTGCTGGGAGACGACAGCAGGGAACAGGCCAGCCCAGCATGGGCCTGTCAGGAATGGGACAGTCAATCGTATTGATTGAGTGTTTACTGTGTGCAGAGCACTGTACTAAGTGCTTGGGAGTGTACAATCAAGCACTTATAACAGACACATTCCCTGCACACAATGAGTTTACAGTATAAGAGGGGAGACAGATATTAATATAAACAAACTACAGGCATGACTTTAAGAAGTAGAATCACAAACAGCACCAAGAATGGCATGTAGCATTAGAACAGTTCTCAGTGTTGGTATTTTGTTAAGCGCTTACTATGTGCAGAGCACTGTTGTAAGCGCTGGGGTAGACACAGGGGAATCAGGTTGTCCCACGTGGGGCTCACAGTCTTCATCCTCATTTTACAGATGAGGTAACTGAGGCACAGAGAAGTTAAGTGACTTGCCCACAGTCACACAGCTGACAGGTGGCAGAGCTGGGATTCGAACTCATGAGCTCTGACTCCAAAGCCCAGGCTCTTTCCACTGAGCCACGCTGCTTCTCACTGAGCCATGCTGGCTTGGCACATAGTAAGTGCTTAACAAATACCATCAATATTATGTAGCCAGAGCCACAAAATCACTTTTACTTGGGGCTCATCAAAATGGCATCTGGTCCAACCTCAATCTTCTTAGCCGTGACTCCACCCATCGATAGTGACCATGGTCAATAATACCATCATGAGAGCAGAGTACAATTATAAATGGTGCAGAACCTCCTGGAGGAAGAGCAGATTGATTTAAATATTAAATGTGTCAGCCAGTAAATTTGGGGAACTTATTATTAGCATCCTCTGGAGCTAGAAGATACCCTACTTCCCCACCTCTTCACTATGACTTAGCTGTACAAAAATAATGAGACGATATTTCACGTGCATCACTGGGGAGTTTAGGAACACTGAACAAGGAATCAGGGCTGGGAGGAACTGAAGCCTTGGTTATACTAGTTCTGTAAAATTCCTTTGCCGATCTCCTGCAAGGCTTAGTTTTAGTCCTTTTATAACATTTTCAAGTGAAGTGTATTTCATTTGCTTCAAATTTTGAATGAAAATCTCAAATCTAGATGCCAAGGTTGATTAGTTTCACACCAGAATACCTCTTAGAGGAGACTGTGAAGAATATATTCCTCCTGAATAAAGCAGTCTAGCCCAAAAAAGGAATTCAGAGTGAGGTATAAAGGATCTGCAGTTCTCATTTCTCTCACGCTCCTAACCATGTGTAGCATGCAATTCAGTATGTGGCCCAGGGGATTCTTTCAGATACCTTCAAGATGTGTCAGCATTTTAAGCTGAGATGTCAAAACCTGTTGATGAGCAGATACCAGGACAATAGAAACTCAACACTGAAAATAAATCTTAGGCTGAAAGGATTTCAGAATGGAACAAAGTGAAAAAAGCTGAATAAACAATTTCCTTCTTTGATGAAATGCTTTAAGATCTTGGAGATGGGGATGGACCGGCAAATAGATAGTAACTATAAAGTGTTACCAGCAAAAACTTTTAACATTTTTTCTGAGTTTGTGTGGTGTGTTGTCTAGATTTCCTTAAATGGTTTCACTGTCAACATTTTTCCTATTAGCAGGATCTCTACCGTTTTGAAAGTCTTAGCCTTCTCTTAGATGTGACTCATTTTTGTTTGGTTAAGCAAGTCACCAGGTTATCTTACTGTAATGGCTTCTAATCAAACTGCTGTAGGGGGTAATAAGAGCTTCAGACTCCTGCAATGGTAAAAACAAAATTACTCACCAGAGGAAAACCATTATTCTGCTGGCGGGATGCTTTATCCTTTAAACAAAGGTTTATTCAATGTCAAATCTGATAAAGGTTCAAGCTTCTCTCTCTCAAAATGAAGGTAACAAACCGAGAATCCCATCCTTGACAAATCTGTTACTTCCTTCCAGAAGGGATGCTTCTTCATTTTCTTTTCTTATTCTGATAGCCCACTCGCTATTTGTAAGACACACAGTTTAGATTCGTTCCTCCTCGACTCTGAGAAGGAAATTAAAAAAAAATCCTCCCCAAAGGACTGCTGTTTTACCTCTCTCCTTTCTCATGTCAAGCTGAACCACAGGAACTAAGGTCTTGGTTAACTGAGGCACTTGGAGGAGGGGAGGTGCTTCAGAATCCGCCCCCAGAAAAAAGGTGTTGCAGTTAACCTTTAGCCCACATCTGGGACCTGCAGTGGCCAGATCAGATTGATTCTTCTCAAGGGAAGCCCGCCCGCCCATCCCAGCCCCTTAACATGAAGGTGCTCAAAGGAAACTTCAGGCACCATGACCTTTAGACGGGTTCCCCAGTTGGGAGGAATTACCCTGAGAGCATTCATGTGGCCCTGGAGCTCCAGTGGGTGGGGTGGGGAGGAGGGGAGGGGGCAGAATTCCTCAGATCCATTGGGAAGCCCCAAACCAAGCACTCCCCCACCTCACCCAGTAATCATCCCCATTTACCCAGCAGATGGTAAGCAAAGGGAATTCTTTGCCCCAGGAAGTTGATTGGGCAGGCACTTTCAACAGATCTGTGGAGGGTTTGAATTCACGGATAATAGGTTATTAAGGGCGGAAATGAAAAATGTTGAGGGAAAATTTAGCAACAGAGCCTCAGGAAGTATTTCAATTCATGGAAAATGAGTCTGGGTGGACTATTAAAGGGAAAGGTTAGGGGTGTTAAAAGGAAATCCCTAACCACAGGAATGCATATAAGGAGAGAGATCTCTATGCCACTCTCTCAAGCATCCTTTCTTGCCACTAATGGAGACAAATTCTTAGCTGGATGGGCTGTTAGTCTGACTGAGGAGGGCACTGCTTACATTTCTATGCCCCTGATGAACCTAGATGAACCTAGAACAGAAAGCGAACTCAAGGATATTGCCTGTTAGTGGATAGAGTTAGTATCACCAACCTCATTATCATCCAAACAATGGAGCCTATTTACCCAGTGCATTTTGGCATCGTTATAGGTCTGGAAAACACTAAGTTGGGTTTGTGGAGGCTGGTCAGATGTACTATATGGGAATGCATACAAAGGCTTACCTCCTGATTGGTTTGGATGTCTACCAACCTGAGAGCTATTGCCTGGCACACCAGTGGCTATTTTCCCCCAGTTCACATTCAAAACAATATCTCTACTGAAAAATTATTTCCCCAAAATTATTTTTAACTCGATATGTCTTGGGAGACTGGATAGAGAAAGAGAAGGGAGGCAGTAGGCTCAAGTAGGGAAAGGGAGGATGGGTGGTTGGGTGAGACAGAGAGACTGAAAATGACACTACCGTCAGCCAGGATTAGGTATCTGCCTGAAGGAGAACATTATAAAAATTGTTATGATTGTGACTGATTGCAAGGAATGTAAAGCCGCCATTCACAAGGCAGCATCCATGCGGGCACTTCCCTTGGACACTGGGTTGGGAAAGGAGTGTGCCATGCATTGCCCAACTGCAAGCAATTCAGGTACGATGATTGCCTTTAAAAAGGGATGCAACAAGGGGCCCTATTTCAGTTAAGGGTTCTTGTTGCCAGAGGGAACTAAAATCATACCAGGAGTAAATATAGATTGTTGTGTTCTGTCCGGAGGCCAGAATGCAGGCACGAGGAAGAGCAACCACCTCAACATACTGTGCGGAATAATGGGAAGGCCAGTCCTGGGGTTCTAGAATAGCAGACTCAGAACAGACACAGAACTCACCTGTACTGGGCAGCTGCGGCATGAGAGAGAGTTGAGGGAGGAGACAAAAGTTTACTGCATGGAAGAAGGTAATGGTAAGGCACTTCTATATTTTTACCAAGAAAACTCTATGGATACACTACCAGAAGAATTGCAGATGGAGGTGGGGCATTCTGGGAGAGATGTCTCTCTAATACAGGTATGGGTTGGAAACAACTTGACAGCATAAGACAAGACAAAGTCCCTTTGTCAAGTAAGATGTCCCACTCCCGGACCTTTCCCCAAGAAATTTGTTAAACCCTATAGGACTCCCCATGTCTAACGCACATCCCCTAGGCTTTCCTTTAATTCCCATCCATGAAAAACCCAAATTCAGTTATTCCAAATTTTCCTCTAATATCATTTTTTTAACCTAGGACATTTATTTACACCAAAATTCATATGCCCATTTACAGATATAGAGGTACGTCTATATTTATGGATATAGATACAGATATAGGAAAGGAACATATATTTTCTTTACATTCATTTTTTTTTTTCTGGGATAGGGGTAGGGGCTGTGTCAGACTTGATTAACTTACCTCTATTCCAGTGACTAATACAGTGCTTGGAATTAATCAATTAATCTATCAGTGGCAATTATTGAGCACTCCTGTGTGCAGAGGACTGTACTAATGCATGGAAGAGTACAACATAACGGAGTTAATGTCATGAGCCCCGCTCCGAAATTGCTCCCTTTTATTATCAGGGGCTCAACCTATGAGCTCTTCCTCAGGAATTTGATTCCCTTTTTAATTTGGATGCTCAAATGGTATGTTCTAAAATTGAAACCAAATACCATACTTACAACGGAAAGCTTTATTTTATAATAAAAACAGGGGTTAGGTGCATATACACACATGCACACACACACATACACAAATCAACAATAATAATGATATTTGTTAAGTGCTTACTATGTGCTAGGCACTGTATTAACTGCTGGGATGGATACAGGCAAATCCGGTTGGACACAGTCCCTGTCCCACATGAGGCTCACCATCTCAATCCCCATTTTGCAGATGAGGTAACTGAGGCCCAGGGAAGTGAAGGGACTTGCCCAAGGTCACATAGCAGACATGAGGCAGAGCCTGAATTAGAACCCGTGACCTTCTGACTCCCAGGCCTGTGCTCTAGCCACTATGCCAGGCTGCTTCCTTAATTGCAATACCTAGAGTTACCAATCCAACTAGTTTCCCCAAGTCTTTGTGAAGATGATCCCATTTTGGAGGAATTTCAAGGAGTCCAACTACCTGCAGCTTGCCATCATCCTGATTCAAGTCTTCGGTGCTTTTTTTGGCCATGGAAATAGTAGGTGCCTTAGTATATGGCTTAGGTGGTTTCACGCCGCATGAAGCGGGCCAGTTCTTTCCCCCTTTTATCCATTGCTTATGCAGGGGTGGATTTGCAGCAGCGGGCAGCTCAGGATTACCTGCCGTCTTCCGCTCGCTACTGGAAAAGCCGGGGGGAGAATGACTCGGTCTGCCCTCCACCCCCATGCTTAACCCCTACAGGCATAGCCCTATCCAGCAGTATTTTTCCTATCTAGAAGAGCAATTTAGCCCCTCTTCAAGCCCTCTGCAAAACAATTCACTTCCTTTCCAACAATTCAGGTCCTCAAAACTCCTCAGAAATATAATACGGTTTCTCCTCCAATTATTCCTTCAGCCTTGTTGCTCCTGAGGTCAAATAATCTGCTATGTGACAAAATGGAGTCGCTCTTTTCTCCTCCAAATCATTCTTTGGCCTTGTTGCTCCTGGGGTCAAATAATCTTCTATGTGACAAGATGGAGTCATTCTTTTCTCCTCCAAATCATTCTTTGGTCTTGCTGTTCTCAGGATCAAATAATACAAGATAGAGTCACTCTTGCTCACCACAGTTAATAATAATGGTGGTATTTGTTAAGCACTTACTAAGTGCAAAGCACTGTTCTAAGCACTGGGGGGATACAAGGTGATCAGGTAGTCCCACGAGGGGCTTACAGTTTTGATCCCCATTTTACAGAAGAGGTAACTGAGGCACAGAGAAGTTAAGTGACTTGCCCAAAGTCACACAGCTGGCAAGCGGTGGAGTGGGGATTTGAACCCATGACCTCTGACTCCTAAGCCCGGGCTCTTTCCACTGAGCCACCCTGCTTAGTAGACACATTCCCTGTCCACAATGAGCTTACAGTCTAGATGACAGACCGACATTAACATAAATACATAAATCACAGATATGTACAAAAGTGTTGTGGGACTGAGGTTGGGGCAAATACCGAGTGCGCAAAGGGTAAAGATCCAAGTGAATAGACGATTCAGAAGGTGGAGGGAGTTGGAGAAAAACATGCTGAATCAGGGAAACCCTTTAGGAGGGATGTGATTTCAATAAGGAGGCTTTGGAGCAGAGTAAGTATTTAATAAATGCCATAATTATTAAGTATTTCATATTCGACTGGCTGACTTTCTCTTAGGGTTCTTGCAACAACCTAGTGATGGACCATATTGTCAGACTACTGGAGATGTTGAAAGTCAAGGTCAGCCTTGTTGTCATATTATTGTGGAGATTGCCTCTCTGCTATCCCCATGTGGCTTTAACTGATACTTGTTTTCCTGACAACTCTTTTAAGTCCCTGTTTCATTCAATCCTTCATTTGATCATATTTATTGACTGCTTACTGTGTGCAGAGTACTGTACTAAGCACTTGGGAGAGTACAGTATAACAATGATCAGACACATTCCCTGCCTACAACAAACTTACAAAGGGGGAGACAGACATTAGTATAAATAAATTACAGATATGTACATAAGTGCTGTAGGGCTGGGAGTGGGGATGGTTGAAATCGGTGGCAAAGTCATTAGGAACAAAATACAGGGTAAATCAGGGGATAAAGCATTTGAAAAGGTGTTACATGTCTGAAACAACTGGTGTGGGCAGTGGTCATGAGTATCAGTAGGATGGAAAAGTATTATTGCTGGGCAGAGGAGAGGGCGGAGTTAAGCAGGTGAGGATGAGGTTGAGAAGGATGAGGTCAGCCTGATTTCTGGATCTCCACCAACAAATAGTTTATCGCTCTTCTTCCCAGTTGACAATGTTTCATTGTTGATGCTGATGAGCTACAAATCTGATGTTGAAAGATTCCTCTTTGCACTTCTGAGTTTAAGTAATTTGAGTTCCTACTTTTTCCTTCTTTTTAGGAAGAAGGATGTTATTTTTACTTGGTTATCAGTCAACAAAACTGCTGAAGGGATCTTTCACTAAGTCATTTGCTAAAGTAATGACGGTGATATTCAGTGCATGGTTTTTTCTAATAGCCTGAGTGGATGCATGACATTGGGCTATAATTGTATACAGCAAACGATGTAAAGTCATTAGCACTGGTCTGCCAGTCTAGTTATGGAAATGTGGATGTTCTCTGATATTACTCTCCCTTGTCTTCTCTTTTTAAGATTCTCTGCCATGCCAATAAGTATTTGGGCCACGTATTCTAACCAATTCTGATGTATTTTTGATACAGAGAGTTGTATCCTCTGTATCCTCCTCTTTACTCCCCCTCCCCACACACACACACACTAGGAGGATAAAATTCCTGAGCTATGGAGGGGAAAGTTTTTCCAGTCCCTTAAAAATGCTAGTTTTCAAAATGGCTTCCAAGGTCTTGTGGGGAAAATATGCATCAGGGCTCAATAGTTACTCCTACAGAGCTAGAATGATCAGTACGCCCTGCTCCTGGCTAACATCCATATGTGAATATGAGCTCCTGGGTTTATACTGTTGCAGAACCTCTTGCACAGAAAGTGTGGTTGGACTTCTCCAGGTCTTCTGTCCCAAGTAAATTCCAAGGGGTGAGACGAAAGGAGAGAGGATAGGAGGGGAGCGGAAGGGAGAGGAGAAGGGAGGGAAGGAGAGGAGATGAAAGGGGAGGAGAAGAGACAAGAAGGGAGGGGAGGGAGCAGAGAGGAGAGGGAAGGTGGGGGAGGGGAGGAGGAGTAAAGAGGAGAAGAGGGAAGATGAAAGAAGGGGAGAGAAGGGGAGAAGAGACTGGAAGATAGGGGAGAGAATAGGGGATGAGAGGGGAGAAGTGGGGAGTGGAGTGGAGAAGTGGGGAGTGGAGTGGAAAAGTGGGAAGAGGTGGGGAAGGGAGTGGAGATGGAGAGGTGGGAGGGGAGGGGAGGAAAGAGGAGCAGAGAGAAGAGAGAAGAGATGGAGGAAGGGGAGGAGGGAACTCTCTCCCTCTTTCCTTGGAAGGGGGATGAAGATACTTACATTTGCATTTACATTCCCTTAATACAGTGTACTATCATCTTTTCTGCCCTTATCCCACCCATTTAAGCACACAGGCCTGGGAGTCAGAGGACCTGGGTTTTAATACCAGTTCTGTGCTATATCTGCTGTGTGACCTTGAGCAAGTCACTTCATTTTTCTGTACCTCAGTTAACTCACCTGTTAAATGGGGTTTCAATACGTGTTCTGCTTCCTACTTAGATTGTGAGCCCCACGTGGTACCTAATTTTCTTGTATCTACCCGGGTGCTTAAAGCAGTGCTTGGCATATAGTATGCACTTTACAAATACCATTTCAGGAGGAGAGGGTCCTTGAAAACACAAAAAATACAACCCTTAATTATTTAGGGGCTGATTGGCAGGGTTTGTATCTATCTGTTGCCGAATTGTACATTCCAAGCGCTTAGTACAGTGCTCTGCACATAGTAAGGGCTCAATAAATACTACTGAATGAATGAATGAATTATCTATTATCCAGGCCTTTTCAACCATCCTTTGGCCACATTATAGCTCATGAGAATCTCAGTCAGAAAGTGAATAGAGGAAAAATTAGGAGGCAAAGTTCGAAAACACTGTAATGTTCATCTTCATTAGCAAGTCTGGAAAAGGTTGAACAGAAAGAATCTAATAGTGAGGGGATGATTTGTGGATTTTATTAATCCAGACTCACCCTGCTCTACAAACACCTGGTAGAATCGAGCACATGTGTGTACTGTGTTTTAGCCTTTCCAAACACACAAAGGAGACGAGTGGACTTACCAATAAAAATGGGAACATATTTTTCTCTGGTATTTGAAATCTATGCATCATTTTATTTCAATGAACGAATCTGTGGTAACTTGAATGCAGTACTTCCAATCTGGCACTTGAAAGAATCTTTTCTCAATTTTGTGTCGGTCCAAGGAACGAGCTTATGCTTCATCTCAGCACACGAGAGCCTTCATCTCAGCACACGAGAGCCTTTGTTCATCACTTGAAATTGAGCTCTGTTCGATTTCCAAGAATTCATTTGTTACGTTCTGATCTCAGCTCTTTCACTCAAACTTCCTCAGAGACACTTATGGGAGATAACTAAAAAGAGGCACTATCAATGATAGTTCATACAGAAATAAAAACACAAATACACACTTGCACACACACATACAAACATATGCACGTGCAAACTGACACACATATATACGCTCCTCATATTCTTGTTGCATAAATCCCTCTCCAGAGTTTTTAAAGAAATATGGATAGATCTTCTTTATGTTAAAGAGCCCTTGGGATGCTTCCTTTAATCTTCAATCACAAGGCAAAAAAGATTGATTGAAAGTAGATACGTGAAAGAGACGAAGGTACTTTGTGCTCTCACTCTACTTCCTCCTATGCATATGCCTCACAGGAATTTCAAGTTTAGCTTTTCATGTGCATTAGCGTTGCTAAAGCCATAAAGTCATGCCAGTGCATCTCAGTGGGTTACAGTAAGTGAATATTTGCTTCAATCTCAAATCCCAAATTGGGGGAATAGTCTTGAATTTTGTAAAATCTCAGAAACCGTCTCATTCTAATTTTCAATCTAGGAAAATTAAAAGTGATGCAGTAACAGTCCTGGAAATTTACCAGTGTGAGAGTTGAAATATGTAGGAAATAACTGAGTGGAGAAACCCCTATTGATTAAAATTAGTGGATTATATGCTTAAAGTGAAAGAGAATTAAAAAGTCACCATCTGTTAGGGGAAAAAATGTCTAGTGTATCTAACATTGAACTCTGAGTTTGGCTATTATCCATTGATAAATTACCTATAGTGGTCTTGCTCCACCAGATTACCTCGTGACTCCTCACTCACTTCCTTCCCATTACCTCAATCACTGAGACTCCTAAATCCTCAGTCCTAAATCCTCTTTCACCACATGGTTACCACCTTGCCTCCCCAGGATCCCACACCGGCTCTCTTCCACATCACCATGGAGTCTCCATCCCAACCTGCCTCCACCAGCCTGGAGGGACAGAGAAAAGCAGGCATAGCCTGGCAGAGCCTCCACAAAGCCTCAGTTCCACAGTACATAGTCCACCTTTTCTGGCCTCTTGCATTTAAGACTGAGTATTGTTCAGACACCAAAGGACAGTTCTCTATATAAGATTCAGGACTATTCGCTTAATATCTTAATACTCTCAGAGCAGGTGCGAGCCTCCATTTCCTCCCATCATCTGCCATGCTGTACCACCCACAGTCAACTAATGAAGGAGCAGCGTGGCTCAGTGGAAAGAGCATGGGCTTTGGAGTCAGAGGTCATGAGTTCGAATCCCAGCTCTGCCACTTGTCAGCTGTGTGACTGTGGGCAAGTCACTTAACTTCTCTGTGCCTCAGTTCCCTCATCTGTAAAATGGGGATTAAGACTGTGAGCCCCACGTGGGACAACCTGATTCCCCTGTGTCTATCCTAGCGCTTAGAACAGTGCTCTGCACATAGTAAGCGCTTAACAAATACCAACATTATTATCCCCCTTGGCTCTTATGAATGAGGGTTTAACCCTTTCCCATCATCCAGGCAGGTCACTGGATTGTCATCCTCTAATGAGTGCTGCATTTATTATTTACTATGGGTCACACATTATGCCAATAGCTGGAGTTACAATACAGTAAGATTTGGCAAAGTGCCAGCTCCATATGGGGCCTAAGATGCCCTCCACCATTTTGCATTATCTGCTGCTTTGTATTATTCCCCCAGTGAACAAGGACAGTGAAGAATCTATTTATGTACAAATGTACATTTTTATTTATATATCAATCACTCAACCAATCGATCAGTGGTATTTATTGAGTGCTTTCTGTGTGCACAGCACTGTACTAAAGTGCTTTGGGGAGCACAATATGATAGAGGTGGTACAATTGTTCACTCTCACAAAGACTTACAGCATAGAGGGGGAGGCAGATATTAAAATAAATTGCAGATATGTACCTAAGGGCTGTGGGGCTGAGGGTGGGGGCGAATAAATGGTACAAATCCAAATGCAAGGGCAGCCCAAAAAGGGAGGGAGTAGGGGAAATGAAGACTTCACTGGGAAAGGCCTATTGAAGGTGATGTGATTTGAATAAGTCTTTGAAGATGGGGAGAGTGATTATCTTCTGGATACAAAGGAGAAGGGTGTTCTAGGCCATTATTCTGTAATTTCATCCTGATACAGTTGTATTGGGTTATATTTTATCCCTTTTCTTCCCTCTACTCTATTTGGATATCATTTTTCTGTATCTGTTTCCCCCATTAGATTCTAAAATCTTGAAGTCAGGAAACAAATTTCTTGCTTCTGCCGAGGTCTCCCAAGAGCTTAGTACAGCGCTTTGCACTCAGTAGGCAAACAATCAATGTCACTGACGGATTGATTGATTGAAGATGCTAGTACCATGCTGCTGGCAGTCTCTACCTGATTTAATTATCAGAATGGGTGAGAGGATGGAACTTTGAGGAAACGGAGAAGGCTCTCAGGAATTTAGACAGAACTATTCCGTAGGAAATATTTCCTCTCTTTCATTTTAGAGCTCCTATGTCCTACCTGAACATTTTTTATCACTGGCCAGAGAACTATGAGAGGTGAAACTATATAGCAATTAGCGTGACACATCCAGAAAGTGCACAAGGTTAACTGTGCCATCTGTTGGTAATGAGAATGATTCCTCGGAGGAGGCTAAGAACTGAGGGCCAGATTCCATCTGCAAATCCTCACTCACAGTTCCTGTTGGTGTCATTAGAAACAGAGAATCATTACCTGTGCCTCCCTCCTTCCCTCCAAGTATAGACTAAAAGCGATGGTTAAAAACGAATAAAAAATAACAAAAACACAAAAATGGGGGAGTCACAAATGCTGTTCAGGGGATTACCTTTAAGACAGAATCACATCTCTCTCACCAGGTATGTTGGTAGTTTAAAATTCTAAAATGGGAGCAGCCTGGGAAACACAGAGTAGCCCACCTTTGCTGCTCTCTGTTGCCCTGTGAAAAATCTAAGGAGAGGTTGTTATTTATGCCAGTACTATCATTTCAACTAGAGAAGTGACAGTGCACAATAATTAGTCAGCTGTCTTCCAAACTTGATCTTCTTGTTCATGTATCATACAGAGATTTAATTTGTATAGCCTTTTCAACTGAGATAAGCTCCAACTGCAGGGAGCTTTATAATGAATTTTATTTATTTTCAATCCAGCTTCTGCAGCAATGCTCCTTCTCAGTGGTATTGGATCCGTATATTAATTTACAGTATTAAGCATACATCAGTATTAAATATGAAGCATTTTCTTGATAGGTGATGCATATTGTTTAAACCTCATCTACCTGACTAAGTTAGATAAATGCTTCTCCTGTTAAATTCAGGCTTATTTTTAGAGCAACATAATCTTTTAAAATCCCATATATTTTCTTTGAGTTGTAACAAAATATATTAAAATACATTTCCTGCCATAAGGTATGTAATGAGGTAAAGTATGGCTCTGCAGTAATATTTATGTTGACGGTTTCTAGGAGAGCACAATCTGGAGTCTGCCATTAGTTTGCCATTTGACTCTGAGGCCAGGACTGTACTTTTATGATTTTTCAAACGATTCAGTCAAAAACGCTAACTGCTTCAGTGGTCCAGACTCTTAGAGAAAAACTTGGTGAGAATGGTGCGGACAGGCTGGCTGTCCCAAAGCCTGATAGGTCTGAGGCAGCAGGTTGAATTCCACTTAGGGGTTTCATTCCAATTGAGGGATAATCCGTTAAATGCTAACTGTCAAGGTCATTCTTGATAATCAACTCCTAAAAGTTGATTAACTGTTAATCTCTTTTTGAGAGCCTGTTCATGCACTGCTAAGTAGCTATTGTTTTCCATGGAGAGGATTGACAAAGAAGCTGCAACTGAGTTGCATCAGTGCAGCCTTCTGGATCATTGAGTCATCACTGCCAATGATAATAATTCCGCCAGGGATGGCCACTGCCAAGGCCAGATATGCCAGGTCTGACAATTGCCAATTTCACAGGTGCTGGGACTAGGAATTCTCAAGCCAGAGGTGCAAAGCAGGGCTCTTAACTGTCAGTTCTAGAGGTGCCATTTATAAACCACAGCAAAGTCTGGCAAAAATTAAACCCCTCAGTAACCATATACACAGACCCAGTCTATTAACTGTCTCCTTTTGTGTTTTTAGAGGTGAATTGTCCTAGAAACTAAAATCTGCCATAAGAGCTAGAACATTCGATGCAGAATAAGTTCCTTAATTTTAAGTAAATCCATTCTTTTGATCACTTTTCTACAAATGAGGTGTTTTTTTAAAAATTTCTGTAGCTAAATCTGAAGTGTTCATTCATCCAATAGTATTTATTGAGCGCTTACTATGTGCAGAGCACTGTACTAAGCGCTTGGAATGTACAAATCGGTAACAGATAGAGACAGTCCCTGCCCTTTGACAGGCTTACAGTCTAATCGGGAGAGACGTGTTGGGAAGCTGTAATTATTTTCTCCCTTTCAAACCATAAGAAACATTCATTCTGGCTTTTCACTTATAGATCTTCATGTCCAACTGAATGCTAAGTTTCTCCCATATTCACCATCCTTTTTATTCTAGCCTTCTTCCTTTCTTTGTCTTGCTTCCAGTTTCCATTTTGTATCTGGGGTTTTATCTTAGCAATCACCTTTGGTAGCTGGATCCTCCCTCCTCTCTGACTTCTTAGTAATTAAGAAAGTCTATTCCATGTTTCATGTGTTCCCTGTTCTTTTTCTGCACTATCCCAAAGGTCTAAGGGGTAGTCCACTCTCTCATCTTTCTATTCATTTTTTTCATTAGTCATTCTAGTTCTGCCTAACGCCAACACATTTAGGCAACCAGACCATCCCGCTAGGTAACCATTTCAGGAGGAACCACACACAACGGGATCATGACTTACCAAATATTCTCTTTATTTAAGTGACCCACTGGCTCCACATGCCAGGGGGCACCTTCCTAAGATCACCAGGTAGACACACACCTTTACGGCAAAGGTTTGTGCCTTTTTTTAGCTATCCTAACTCCCAAATACTTCCCGGACTCCTCCCCTTAGGTCCCAGTCCAACATAATGTTCTTCAGGCTGAGCAATTTCCTCCTTTCTTTTTCTTTTATGAGAAGCAGCTTGTGTTAGGGGTTAGAGCATGGGCCTGGAGCAGAGAACGTTATGGGTTCTAATCTTAGTTCTGTCACTTGTCTGCTTTTGGACCTTGGGCAAGCTAACTGCATGAACCTTCTCCTTGAGCAGTTCCAAAGATGACCAGACTGTCCTCTCTGAACGTGATGTAAGCTCAGTGCAGGTGTCTTGCTGTGATTATTCTGCCGATGGCATGCCTTGTGCCTAGTGAACACTTGGACTTCTGGTAACACTGCCCAGTTGGTCCTGACCTCTTGACAACCTTTCTCAGATACACTCACTTCCCCCCCGACTCTTCCTTTGGTGAGCTCTAATTTATCATGTGGTCCCTGTTGAGGCAAAAGTCTTGGCAAACCACCTAGGTGCTCTAAAACCACCTAAAAAGACACTTCCTCCATTTGGCATTCTCAGGCTAATTCATTCATTCAATAGTATTTATTGAGCGCTTACTATGTGCAGAGCACTGTACTAAGCGCTTGGGATGAACAAGTCGGCAACAGATAGAGACAGTCCCTGCCGTTTGACGGGCTTACAGTCTAATCGGGGGAGACGGACAGACAAGAACAATGGCACTAAACAGCGTCAAGGGGAAGAACATCTCATAAAAACAATGGCAACTAAATAGAATCAAGGCGATGTACAATTCATTAACAAAATAAATAGGGTAACGAAAATATATACAGTTGAGCGGACGGGTACAGTGCTGTGGGGATGGGAAGGGAGAGGTGGAGGAGCAGAGGGAAAAGGGGAAAATGAGGCTTTAGCTGCGGAGAGGTAAAGGGGGGATGGCAGAGGGAGTAGAGGGGGAAGAGGAGCTCAGTCTGGGAAGGCCTCTTGGAGGAGGTGATTTTTAAGTAAGGTTTTGAAGAGGGAAAGAGAATCAGTTTGGCGGAGGTGAGGAGGGAGGGCGTTCCAGGACCGCGGGAGGACGTGACCCAGGGGTCGACGGCGGGATAGGCGAGACCGAGGGACGGCGAGGAGGTGGGCGGCAGAGGAGCGGAGCGTGCGGGGTGGGCGGTAGAAAGAGAGAAGGGAGGAGAGGTAGGAAGGGGCAAGGTGATGGAGAGCCTTGAAGCCTAGAGTGAGGAGTTTTTGTTTGGAGCGGAGGTCGATAGGCAACCACTGGAGTTGTTTAAGAAGGGGAGTGACATGCCCAGATCGTTTCTGCAGGAAGATGAGCCGGGCAGCGGAGTGAAGAATAGACCGGAGCGGGGCGAGAGAGGAGGAAGGGAGGTCAGAGAGAAGGCTGACACAGTAGTCTAGCCGGGATATAACGAGAGCCCGTAATAGTAAGGTAGCCGTTTGGGTGGAGAGGAAAGGGCGGATCTTGGCGATATTGTAGAGGTGAAACCGGCAGGTCTTGGTAACGGATAGGATGTGTGGGGTGAACGAGAGGGACGAGTCAAGGATGACACCGAGATTGCGGGCCTGCGGGACGGGAAGGATGGTCGTGCCATCCACGGTGATGGAGAAGTCTGGGAGCGGACCGGGCTTGGGAGGGAAGATGAGGAGCTCAGTCTTGCTCATGTTGAGTTTTAGGTGGCGGGCCGACATCCAGGTGGAGACGTCCCGGAGGCAGGAGGAGATGCGAGCCTGAAGGGAGGGGGAGAGGACAGGGGCGGAGATGTAGATCTGCGTGTCATCTGCGTAGAGATGGTAGTCAAAGCCGTGAGAGCGGATGAGTTCACCGAGGGAGTGAGTGTAAATGGAGAACAGAAGAGGGCCAAGAACTGACCCTTGAGGAACTCCAACAGTTAAAGGATGGGAGGGGGAGGAGGCTCCAGCGTAGGAGACCGAGAATGATCGGCCAGAGAGGTAAGAGGAGAACCAGGAGAGGACAGAGTCCGTGAAGCCAAGGTGAGATAAGGTACGGAGGAGGAGGGGATGGTCGACAGTGTCAAAGGCAGCAGAGAGGTCAAGGAGGATCAGAATGGAGTAGGAGCCATTGGATTTGGCAAGAAGGAGGTCATGGGTGACCTTAGAGAGAGCAGTCTCGGTAGAGTGGAGGGGACGGAAGCCAGATTGGAGGGGGTCTAGGAGAGAATGGGAGTTAAGGAATTCTAGGCATCGATTGTAGACGACTCGTTCTAAGATTTTGGAAAGGAAGGGTAGTAGGGAGATAGGACGATAACTGGAGGGGGAAGTGGGGTCAAGAGCGGGTTTTTTTAGGATGGGGGAGACGTGGGCGTGTTTGAAGGCAGAGGGGAAGGAGCCCTTGGAGATTGAGTGGTTAAAAATAGAAGTTAAGGAAGGGAGGAGGGCAGGGGCGATGGTTTTAAGAAGGTGAGAGGGAATGGGGTCCGAGGCGCAGGTGGAGGGGGTGGCACTTGCGAGGAGGGAGGAGATCTCCTCTGAGGATACTGCAGGGAAGGATGGGAAAGTAGGGGAGGGGGTTGTTGGGGGGGGAGGGGAGAGGCAGAGGGGTGACTTTGGGGAGCTCAGACCTGATCGTGTTGATTTTCGTGAGGAAATAGGTGGCCAGATCATTAGGGGTGAGAGATGGGGGAGGGGGAGGAACAGGGGGCCTAAGGAGAGAGTTAAAGGTCCGGAACAATCGGCGGGGGTGACGGGCATGGGTGTCGATGAGGGAGGAGAAGAAGCTTTGCCTGGCGGAGGAGAGGGCAGAGTTAAGGCAGTTAAGGCAGTTAAGGTAGTTAAGGCTAATCTCCTCATCCCTGGGCAAACCACTCCATTAGCCATGCCAGCTCTCGAGTATAACAGGCGATGCTATTTATTGAGCACATACTGTGGGCAGAACACTGTACCAAGTCCTTGAGAGAGTACAATACAACAGAAATGGTAGATATGTTCCCTACATCTTTTTATGGCACTTGTTAAGAGCTTACTATGTGCCAGGCACTGTACTAAGTGCTAGAGTAGATACAAACTTATCAGGTTGGACACCCTCCATGCCCCACATGGACCTCACAGTGTTAATCCCCATTTTACAGATGAGGCAACTAAGGCACAGAGAAGTTAAGTGACTTGCCTAAGGTCACAGAGCAGACAAATGGCAGAGGTGAGATTAGAGCCCAGGTCCTCCTGACTCCCAGCCTGTGTTTTATCCACTAAAACACACTGCTCTTCAATCTGTATCTTTTTAACTATTCTCAGTTATTTAAACAATTATTTAATTTCTTACTTTTTATCATTTAAATCTATGTTCTCATATTTTTATCTGATATATTTGACATTTTATGACCATTTACCTTTCCCATTAGATTTTAAATTTCTAGAAACCTTGGACTACATGTTCTGCTTTATAGCCTGGGCCCAAGCATCTGGTACAGTGCTCTGCACACAGAGTGGGTACTCAATAATGTTTCTGTTGAGGGTGATGATGATAACAATCCCTGCCAATCAAGGAGAATGGAGAGCAGTCAATATCCAAATAGCCACTCTATGATGAAATGGAAAAAAACACAAATTAGGTGGCCAAAAGAAACTCTTTGAATCAAAGAATAACCTAAAATGATGAGACATAGCAAACTGCATCCAGAAACCCAGTAATTAGAAATAGATTAATTCTCTTTGAAAAGTGGCTTTGAGGATATCACAGTACAAGGAAGAAAAGAAAAGAGTCTGGGGCACAGTGGGCAATCCATGCATTGGTGCAGAAAGGGCAAGGGGAAAACTTTCGATGCTTTCCCTTCTGGGGAAGGAGATTATTGCCCATGTGTTTATTTTATGAGGAACACACCTGCACATGCACACAGATACATGCACATACAATATATCCACTAAAAATGTCAACTCTAACCGCAAAAGATAGCTATATAGGAGGCAAACATGAGCCATAATACTCATTCCTGATCCAGCCCTTTCAAAGAAGAGCCCTTCTCATCTTGCTCATAAAAAGAAAATTAATATTTCTAGATCCTTGGTGGCACCTTAATACCTATTAAAGCCTTCAACAACAATGACCTTTTCAGACATTCTGTTCTGAGCAGCTTTCAAATGTAGAAGGATTAAGAATCCCTTTGGTTAGAAAGTGAAGCTTGTTTACATTACAGCACCATAGTAAAAGCAAAAATAATATGAAGAATTGTGATCCCCACAGATCTATTAAGCTAAAATCTTCTGAAATCCAAATCCTTTCTGTTTAATAAATGGCCTATTAATTACCTCATATAATGATCTAGTAATTGCTTCAATTATGTTCTAATTTTTGGCTTGAAGAAGAGCAAACAATGGAAAATGCTGCCTGGGTTAAAGAGATATAATAGCAAGAATATTAAAATCTGCATCATGCAGCCTTCCTGGAGATGTCAGTCAGTCAGTCAGTGAATCATATTTATTGAGTGCTTACTGTGTGAAGAGCACTGATCTAAGTGCTTTGGAGAGCACACTGTAATAATAAACAAACACATTTCCTGTTCACAATGAGCTTACAATTTAGCAAGAAGAGGAAGGAGAGGAAGTCATAAGGAAGTTGTGAGGAAGGAGAGATGGGAAAACACTAAGGGATATCCCTGGAAATTGTTTCAAAATAAACTCAGTGTTGTATCAATTTTCCATGTTGCAATTCCATTTCAGGCAGTTCTTCTGGATATGTATGTGGAAATCCATGTCCAAATCTCTGGGTTCATTCATTCATTCAATAGTATTTATTGAGCACTTACTATGTGCAGACCACTGTACTAAGCACTTGGAATGTACAAATCGGCAACAACATCCCTAAAATCCACCTTTTCCACTCCATCCAAACTGTAACTATGCTGATTAAAGCACTTATATGTGATCTGGACTACTGTATCTGCCTCCTCTCTGCCTCCTGTCTCTCCCCACTCCAGCCCTTATCTCATTCTGCTGCCTGGATCATTTTCTAAAAAACATTCAGCCCATGTCTCCCTACTTCTCAAAAACCTTCAGTGGCTACCCATTCACCTCCACAGCATTCAGAAACTCCTTACCTTTCTCTTTAGAACACTCAGTCAACTTGCCCCCTCCTATCTTACTTTGCTGATCGGCTACTCCAACCCAACCCAAACTGTGCTCCGCTACTGCCAAACTATATCACAGTCTCATCTATCTCAGTGCTGATCCCTTACTCATGCCCTCTCTCTAACCTGGAACTCTCCCTCCATATAAGACAGACCACCACTCTCCCCATCTTCAGAGCCCTATGGAAAATCATATCTTGAGAAGTAGCATGGATTAGTGGAAAGAGCCCAGGGTTGGGAGTAATAGGTCATGGGTTCTAATTCCGACTCCACCACTTGTCAGCTGTGTGACCTTGGGCAAGTCACTTAACTTCTCTGTGTCTCAGTTACCTCATCTGTAAAATGGGGATTAAGGCTGTGAGCCCCACGTGGGACAACATGATCACCTTGTATCCCCCAGCACTTAGAACAGTGCTTGGCACATAGTAAGCACTTAATAAATACCAACATTATTATTATTATTATGTCTTCTCCAAGAGGCTTCCCCAAAAAATCCCTCGTTTCCCCTACTCCCTCTCATATATGTTACCTATGTACTTGGTTCTGCACCCTGTAATCATTTGATATTCATCTCACCCTTAGCTCCACAGCACTTATATCTTGTCTTGTTTTATGCTGTCAAGTCATCTCTGACCCATAGTGACACCATGGGCACATCTCTCCCAGAACTCTCCACCTCCATCTGCAATCGTTCTGGTAGTGTATCTGTAGAGTTTTCTTGGTAAAAAAAATAGAGGTGATTTACCATTACCTCCTTCCATGCAGTAAACTGGAGTCTCTGCCCTCAACTCTCTCCAGTGCTGCTGCTGCCCATCACAGGGGAGTTTTGATTTGCAGCAGATTGTTTACCACTTGCTAGCCACTGCTCAAGCTAATGATGACACTTCTTGACTCTCCCTCCAATAATCAAGAGTGGTAGAGTATTGCAAATTCTCCAGGTGCAACACTTAGGGGACAGCACCTAGATACAGATCCATAATTTATTTTCATGTCTGTCAGTCCCTCTAGACTATAAGTTCCTTGTGAGCAAGAAGCACACAACACGGTTATTGTACTGTAACAATAATAATAATAATAATAATAATGGCATTTATTAAGCACTTACTATGTGCAAAGCACTGTTCTAAGCTCTGGGGAGGATAGAAAGTAATCAGGTTGTCCCTCGTGGGCTTGTAAAATCCCCATTTTACAGATGAGGTAACTGAGGCACAGAGAAGTTAAGTGACTTGTCCAAAGTCACTTTGGGCTGTACTTCCCCAAGCTCTTAATACAGTACTTCAAACACAGTAAGTGAGCTCGTTTGTGGCTGGAAAAGTGTCTACCAATTCTGTTATACCGTACTCTTCCAAACGCTTAGTACAATGTTCTGCACAGAGTAAGCGCTCAGGAATTAGGAATTATTAATAAGGAGGATAGAAAAGGGCAAGAACAAAGTGAAAATGAAGTAAAAATATATTCTTTCCTGGAACAAAGAAGGAAGCATGAAGGATAGACACAAGAGAAAGTGAATAAATAAAACAGAGGCAGCATTGTGGTTCTGCAATATCTGCCTACAAAAGGTAAAGAAGAGGAATAAGAAAATTATCCAGACAACTCAGGAACAAAGACCAATTTAAAAGGAAGATGACCTTTTGAGGGCATGAATCATTCAGTCTGTCTCCATTTCCCCAAATCATATTATCACTTTCCTTTTAGCTTTCTTCCTTTTAGGATCATACCTACCAACTCTTTTGGATTATATTTTCCCAAGTGTTTAGTGCTTAGAGATGCAGCATGCCATAGTAGATAGAGCCCGGGCCCGGGAGTCAGACCTGTGTTCTAATCCCAGCTCTGCCACTTGTCTGCTCTGTGACCTTAGGTAAGTCACTTCACCTCTCTGTGCCTCGGTTACTCATCTGTCAAATGGGGATTAAGTCTCTTTCTCTCCTCTCTCTCCTCTTTCTTCTCCTTCCGCCCACCCCGCACGCTCCGCTCCTCTGCCGCCCACCTCCTCGCCGTCCCTCGGTCTCGCCTATCCCGCCGTCGACCCCTGGGTCACGTCCTCCCGCGGTCCTGGAACACCCTCCCTCCTCACCTCCGCCAAACTGATTCTCTTTCCCTCTTCAAAACCTTACTTAAAAATCACCTCCTCCAAGAGGCCTTCCCAGACTGAGCTCCTCTTCCCCCTCTACTCCCTCTGCCATCCCCCCTTTACCTCTCCGCAGCTAAAGCCTCATTTTCCCCTTTTCCCTCTGCTCCTCCACCTCTCCCTTCCCATCCCCACAGCACTGTACTCGTCCGCTCAACTGTATATATTTTCGTTACCCTATTTATTTTGTTAATGAATTGTACATCGCCTTGATTCTATTTAGTTGCCATCGGTTTTTACGAGATGTTCTTCCCCTTGACGCTGTTTAGTGCCATTGTTCTTGTCTGTCCGTCTCCCCCGATTAGACTGTAAGCCCGTCAAACGGCAGGGACTGTCTCTATCTGTTGCCGACTTGTTCATCCCAAGCGCTTAGTACAGTGCTCTGCACATAGTAAGCGCTCAATAAATACTATTGAATGAATGAATGAATGAATGAAAGTCTGTGAGCCCTAAGTGACTGTGTCTAACCCAATTTGCTAGTATCCATCCCAGTGCTTGGTACAGTGCCTGGCATATAGTAAGCACTTAAAAGTCACCATTAATGTTTTTAGGACAGTACTCTGAACCCAGTAAAAACTTAATAAATACGACTTAATGTCCCCAAACTGGAAATTCTACTACCTTACAGGAGTTGAATACACATTATCTGAATTCCAACTTTTGCTGGGCATGACTGGATTAGGCCAGGGTGCTCTTTTGAAGGGATTGTTTGAAATAAATTATAGTTTCTCAATTGTCTACAAGGAATGTCCATCTGCAATCGTTCTGGTAGTGTATTGTACTGGATGATTTACCATCCTGTCTCTGTTCTGTCTCCTTCCCATATTGTACTAGGCAATTGACCATCCTGTCTCCGTTCTATCTTCTTCCAATATCGTACTAGACATCCTGCCTCCTTTTAATCTCCTTCCTGTGGTAGATCAATCAGTTAGGTTTGGGTAACGATGTGTCAATTGCGTTACCTTATAAGGACCACTCCTAAGAACTGGTTCTAAATGGAGGGTGGGCAATGCAAGGGGATTGGGTAGGATTTTGGGTGCACGCTGGAAGGGTTACGATTGAGTGGATCATGGGAATGCTTGCAAATAAAGGTATCAGGTTCGGGATGGCTCGTGGCTGTTCGTCACTCGTACCCCGCCAGAGTGAATGGGCGGCAGCAACTTTCCGCCCTTTCCTGCTCTCTCGGCTGGCTCTCTTGAGTCTGTTCATTTCTACACCAAGGTCACGAAGCCCTCTCATGCAATTGAGAGATCAGAGTCGTTTCTCTGATAAAAATCCATATCAGTATCCAATACTAAGGATCATGTTGGTGACAATTTGCAGACAGTAGAGTCACATAGAGTGCCGACCAACCGACAGTTATGCCAGCACCATGCACTACCTCATCAGTGTCACCATCTAATTGGCAGATGAGATATTTCAGGCTTTCCCATTTCCATATCCCCTCTGCCCACCCCATTCCTAGGCTGGAAAAACGTGAGGCTGCCCAGCAGTTTGGTGAGGGAGTCCCAGGATAGTTGCTCTCAACTCTGCAGCCAATCAGGAGTCATGCAAGAGGAAGCGCCATGTCTTTTTGAACCTAATTCAGTGTCCCTAAAGGCATCAACGACCAAGGCATCTTCTGATGGCTAGAAATGTTTGTATTTGTTAAGTGCTTACTATGTGCCGAGCACTGTTCTAAGCGAGTGAGTCTAAGTTAGAAATAAGCAGTACCTGGTAAGTCTTTTTACATTAGTTTAAACTTGCCATCAGCTTTGCCTAGGGCAGACAATTTCATTCAGTAAATTGTCCCTTTTGGAATAGAAAGCAGTATTGTTTCCATGTCAGGGTTAATTTACCTACTGTAGAAGTAGAGATTCCTCTTAGGCAGCTTCTCACTCTCTGGGGTTCACAACTCATTAATTATCCAGCCTCTTAAAATGATACACCTTGACAAAAGGAGATGCTTCTTCAAAAAATGTGACTCTTTTATTGTGCTATTCTTGCTTTGCAAGGAAGCTGGGACGGAAAGGCGCTCATAGTCAATTATTGGATGGAGATGCAGAGGCTGACTGAGTTGTTTAGCAGATTGCTTACGGTCAGCATTACTCTGCGATACCGAAGGTCTTGACTTGTCATTTAAGCATGCACTGTAGTTGTTCAAGCATTATAGGTGAGGCCGTCTCTTCATTTTTCTAACCAGTACATTAAAAAGTTACTTAAAAAATTTAAAATGTTGCTTAGGCCACTGTTTGTGTTCTATTTCTCCAAATCAATGATTTAGGTCCCTTAGTGATTGTGTTTGAAGTGGAGAGTGTTGTTTTTCTCAGCTGCAGTCCTGCCTTGAAGGAGGGGCATGGATTAGATAACTCCCAATTCTGATTCCATCTGAAAGAAGCGATTCCACACCCCCTT
This sequence comes from Ornithorhynchus anatinus, assembly GCF_004115215.2. NCBI lineage: Eukaryota > Metazoa > Chordata > Mammalia > Monotremata > Ornithorhynchidae > Ornithorhynchus > Ornithorhynchus anatinus. Next base: position 19,560,274 of record NC_041745.1, on the reverse strand, counting down.
ATTTGAGTCCCCTAAATTCTTCTTCAAAGGTATGCTTCCTGGTCATATCTCAGGCTTCCACCCAACAACTGAGTCCCGGAGATAAGTACTATCCCAAGTGAAGACCGCTGACCTTTTGGAACCAACTGCTCTTTCTTAAAATTCTCCGAGTTCACTTGCCTGCTGTGTGATCTTGGGCAAGTCACTTAACTTCTCTGTGTCTCATTCTCTACATATGTAAAATGGGGATATAAAACCTATTCTCCCCTACCCTTAGATTATGGCCAATCTTCCTATCTTTTATCTTGCTCCAGCACTTATTGCAGTGCTTAGCACAGAGTAACAACTTAACAATACTACTACTACTTGGGCAGAAGCGAGTTCTCAAGAGAGTACAATACAACAGAAGTGGTAGCTCTGTCCCCCGGATCTTTTTTATGGCACTTGTGGTCCTTGCTTTTAATCAAAAAGAACCTAGCGACCCAGCGCCATCCTCCTCTGATCTACACAGTGGATTAAATCAGACAGTTCAACACTGTCAGAAAGCGGGGAGTGAAAGCATGCTGGACTGGAAACCCATATGAATTTCCTATCCTGGAGGAAACCTAAATCACAAGCCCAGTTTTGGCCATGAAATGCAGATTTGAGGAAAGGAGTATTTAATCAAGGTGAGAAAGAAATAGAAAACCAAACTAAATTCTCTCTTGTTTTGGGACTGTTGAGGACAGTTGTGGGGAAACAGTCTGGGATCAGTTCTGTAGCTGGAGTTTATTTACCAAGAATCAACTCTTGGTTCTTGTCATTAGGATAAACACACTCTTCTCCATCAGCTGGGTAATGCTAGTCTCCCATAATAATGAAATTGTGATGCAACCATTTTTCTGAACCTCTTTGAAAGACCCTTTAAGAGTTGAGGACAGTAATCTCTCTTACTATTGTGCACACAAATGAAATAATATGTTGCCTTCCAGCCAGTCAAATTAGTCCCTTTCATGAATTTTGATTGGTTTCCATAGTAACTGTGACATAGATGCTATTTAATACTTCAGCTTTTGTCTGAATTAAAGAACCAGAGATAGTAGACACTGGCAGTGTCTCGCCCACTCAGGAAACGCTGGCTCAGAACACAAGGGGCTAAACACGTAGATATGCCGTTGGGGAATGGATGCAGCTGCCTGTACTTAGAAAAACATCAAACCCTAATGCTCCTTGCTCAGGCCAAACTCCTCAAATGGAGAGAGCGTAGTTCTTTCCCTTCTGAAGATGACAAAAGCAGCTTTCAATGTGTGGAGGGGGATTCTAGGGTTTAGAAAGTCAGTCTGTCAGTCAGTCTTTTTCATTGGTGTGTAGACCACTGTACTAAGTGCTTGGGAGAGTACAAAATAATATTAGACACGTTCCCTGCCCACAACAAGCTTACAGTCTAGAGGTTTAGATTCCAGAGGATGGGAGGGAGGGAGATTATATTATAGGTATGCCCAGACCTAGGGTATACTACAGCCCAGAACTGGGCCTAGCACTAGCCTGGCCTCTTGCGCTTCGCTCTGTTTGGAAGAGGAAGCCTGTGTCAGGGCCCAGGCACACACCTCTCTAAGAATTCTTACTCTGGCAAAAGCATATCCTACTATCTTCAGGAAGATTATTTCCTAAGGATCTGTTAAGCAACTGGCAAACCAGGGTAAAGTCTGAGTTGGGCAGGGAAGACTCATCCCTCCTCCTCTGTTGTCTCTTAAACCAGAGACATGTCAATGTACGGTTGACATGGAGAAGGTGGGAAGGTTAGAGAGAGAGAGAGATTTCACCTTTCCACTGAAAGTAAAGGAGGGTTAATTAGCATGAACCAGCTCATACGGTTCTCTAGTGATTAGTAATAAAAAATCATTATTATTGTAATTGTGGCATTTGTTAAAATGTTAGAACTGCCCTGATCTGCTCCCTTTATTCACCTTATCTCAGGTCCACAGGACTTATGTATATATCCATAATTTATTTATTTATATTAATGTCTGTCTCCCCTCTAGACTGTAAGCTTGTGGGAAGTGAATGCATCTGCTACAATGCTAAATTGTACTCTTCCTTGGGCTTAGTACAGTGCTCTGCATATAAATATGATTGATTGATTAATTGATTGATGTTGGTATTTGTTAAGCGCTTACTATGTGCCGAGCACTGTTCTAAGTGCTGGGGTAGACATAGGGGAATCAGGTTGTCCCACGTGGGGCTCACAGTCTTAATCCCCATTTTACAGATGAGGGAACTGAGGCACAGAGAAGTTAAGTGACTTGTCCACAGTCACACAGCCGACAAGTGGCAGAGCTGGGATTCGAACTCATGAGCCCTGACTCCAAAGCCCGTGCTCTTTCCACTGAGCCACGCTGGATTGATGGTTAAGTGCTTATTGTGTATCAAGCTCTGTACTAAGCACTGAAGTAGAAAGAAAATAATCAGGTCACACAGAGTAACATGGGGTTCCCTGCCTAACTAGCATGGAGAATTGGCATTTGCAGATGAGGAAACTAAAAGACTTGCACAAGGTCACACAACAGCCAAGTAGAGGAGCCTGGATTAAAACCCAGGTCCTCTGACTCTCTCTGGTCTTTCCACTGCACCACACTTCTTCTCTGGGACTTATAGAAGCATCTACTGAGCATGTAAATGAATGTTTCGCTGTGGGTTTATGGTCTTGGCCTCCACCCTGATAAAAATCTCACCTTCCCTTCAGTACCTAATAATAATAATGTTGGTATTTGTTAAGCGCTTACTATGTGCCGAGCACTGTTCTAAGCGCTGGGGTAGACACAGGGGAATCAGGTTGTCCCACGTGGGGCTCACAGTCTTAATCCCCATTTTACAGATGAGGGAACTGAGGCACAGAGAAGTTAAGTGACTTGCCCACAGTCACACAGCCGACAAGTGGAAGAGCTGGGATTCGAACTCATGAGCCCTGACTCCAAAGCCCGTGCTCTTTCCACTGAGCCACGCTGCTTTTGGAAAAACTGGTATCCCTGTAGCGATGGGAGTATAGAAGACACCTTGAAGGAAAGAGATAATGAAGTAGAGGAAGGGACGTTATCCATAGTTTTCACATGACATTTGTAACTCTGTTTCTGTCAGGAGGATTTAGAGCTATTTCGACTCTTCAGAGTCCTCCTGAAGGGAAGGGCAGTTTTCACCTATCCCCAAGGAGCTGTCTAAGGGCAATATATTCATTCATCCATCAATTTGGAGAGCCTTTTCCCCTTAAAAAGGAGCTATGTCACTTATGTGGACAAGGGAAGCCTGGATTGGGTCTCTTTCCCATCAAGAGTATCTTATGGGAAAAACTGAAGTCAAGAGTGGATAGAGGAGGTGAAGCTAAGGAAATGTTGACCCACATTCTCCCATTGCTTAAGGAATCTGTGGAGTATTTGGAAGTTGAAATGTCTCTTACAGATCAATAGAGGACACATTTCTAAACTGAGTGAGCAGTCCATTTGTGTTGTTAACAACAGTACCCAAATTCAATAGTATTTATTCATTCAATAGTATTTATTGAGTGCTTACTATGTGCAGAGCACTGTACTAAGCGCTTGGAATGAACAAGTCGGCAACAGATAAAGACAGTCCCTGCCGTTTGACGGGCTTACGGTCTAATCGGGGGAGACGGACAGACAAGAACAATGGCAATAAATAGAGTCAAGGGGAAGAACATCTCGTAAAAACAATGGCAACTAAATAGAATCAAGGCGATGTACATTTCATTAACAAAATAAATAGGGTAATGAAAATATATACAGTTGAGCGGACGAGTACAGTGCTGAGGGGATGGGAAGGGAGAGGGGGAGGAGCAGAGAGAAATGGGGGGAAAAGAGGGTTAAGCTGTGGAGAGGTGAAGGGGGGGTGGTAGAGGGAGTAGAGGGAGAAGAGGAGCTCAGTCTGGGAAGGCCTCTTGGAGGAGGTGAGTTTTAAGTAGGGTTTTGAAGAGGGGAAGAGAATCAGTTTGGCGGAGCTGAGGAGGGAGGACGTTCCAGGACCACGGGAGGACGTGGCCCAGGGGTCGACGGCGGGATAGGCGAGACCGAGGGACGGTGAGGAGGTGGGCGGCAGAGGAGCGGAGCGTGCGGGGTGGGCGGTAGAAAGAGAGAAGGGAGGAGAGGTAGGAAAGGGCAAGGTGATGGAGAGCCTTGAAGCCTAGAGTGAGGAGTTTTTGTTTGGAGCGGAGGTTGATAGGCAACCACTGGAGTTGTTTAAGAAGGGGAGTGACATGCCCAGATCGTTTCTGCAGGAAGATGAGCCGGGCAGCGGAGTGAAGAATAGACCGGAGCGGGGCGAGAGAGGAGGAAGGGAGGTCAGAGAGAAGGCTGACACAGTAGTCTAGCCGGGATGTAACGAGAGCCCGTAGCGGTAAGGTAGCCGTTTGGGTGGAGAGGAAAGGGCGGATCTTGGCAATATTGTAAAGGTGAAACCGGCAGGTCTTGGTAACGGATAGGATGTGTGGGGTGAATGAGAGAGACGAGTCAAGGATGACACCGAGATTGCAGGCCTGAGAGACGGGAAGGATGGTCGTGCCATCCACGGTGATAGGGAAGTCTGGGAGAGGCCCAGGTTTGGGAGGTACAATGAGGAGCTCAGTCTTGCTCATGTTGAGTTTTAGGTGGCGGGCAGACATCCAGGTGGAGACATCCTGGAGGCAGGAGGAGATGCGAGCCTGAAGGGAGGGGGAGAGGACAGGGGTGGAGATGTAGATCTGCATGTCATCTGCGTAGAGATGGTAGTCAAAGCCGTGAGAGCAAATGAGTTCACCAAGGGAGTGAGTGTAAATGGAGAACAGAAGAGGGCCAAGAACTGACCCTTGAGGAACTCCAACAGTTAAAGGATGGGAGGGGGAGGAGGCGCCAGCAAAGGAGACTGAGAATGACCGGCCAGAGAGGTAAGAGGAGAACCATGAGAGGACGGAGTCCGTGAAGCCAAGGTGAGATAAGGTATGGAGGAGGAGGGGATGGTCTACAGTGTCAAAGGCAGCAGAGAGGTCAAGGAGGATCAGAATGGAGTAGGAGCCATTGGATTTGGCAAGAAGGAGGTCATGGGTTACCTTAGAGAGAGAGCAGTCTCGGTAGAGTGGAGGGGACGGAAGCCAGATTGGAGGGGGTCTAGGAGAGAATGGGAGTTAAGGAATTCTAAGCATCGATTGTAGACGACTCGTTCTAGGATTTTGGAAAGGAAGGGTAGTAGGGAGATAGGGCGATAACTGGAGGGGGAAGTGGGGTCAAGAGCGGGTTTTTTTAGGATGGGGGAGATGTGGGCATGTTTGAAGGCAGCGGGGAAGGAACCATTGGAGTTTGAGTGGTTAAAAATAGAAGTTAAGGAAGGGAGGAGGGCAGGGGCGATGGTTTTAATAAGGTAAGAGGGAATGGGGTCCGAGGCGCAGGTGGAGGGGGTGGCACTTGCGAGGAGGGAGGAGATCTCCTCTGAGGATACTGCAGGGAAGGATGGGAAAGTAGGGGAGAGGGTTGGTGGGGGGGAGGGGAGAGGCGGAGGGGTGACTTTGGGGAGCTCAGACCTGATCGTGTTGATTTTCGTGAGGAAATAGGTGGCCAGATCATTGGGGGTGAGAGATGGGGGAGGGGGAGGAACAGGGGGCCTAAGGAGAGAGTTAAAGGTCCGGAACAATCGGCGGGGGTGACGGGCATGGGTGTCGATGAGGGAGGAGAATAAGTTTTGCCTGGTGGAGGAGAGGGCAGAGTTAAGGCAGGAAAGGATAAATTTGAAATGTGTGAGGTTGGCTTGGTGCTTGGACTTTCGCCAGCAGCGCTCAGCAGCTCGAGCATAAGAGCGTAGGAGGCGGACAGAGGAGGTGATCCAGGGCTGTGGGTTAGTGGAGTGAGAGCGGCGGAGGGAAAGGGGGGCGAGAGAGTCGAGATGAGTAGAGAGGGTGGAGTTGAGAGCGGAGACCTGATCATCGAGAGTGGGAAGTGAGGACAGGGCGGCAAGGTGAGGAGAGATGCTTTTGGAAAGACGGATGGGATCAATAGAGCGGAGGTCTCTGTGGGGAAGATTTGCAGGGGGAGGGAGTGTGAGAGATGAGGCAGGTGAGAAGGTTATGGTCAGAGAGGGATTTCAGAGTTGGTGAGGGAGGAGATAGTTCAGCGGTAGGAGATGACGAGATCAAGGGTGTGACCGAGTCGGTGAGTGGGCGCGGTATGGTGGAGGAGGAGGTCGGCAGAGTCGAGGAGGGATAGCAGGCGGGCGGCAGAGGAGTCGTCGGGAATGTCCATATGGATGTTGAAGTCTCCGAGGGTCAGAGTGGGCAGAGAGAAGGAGAGAAGTAAGGTGAGAAAGGGGTCAAGGTGGTTGAAGAAGTCGGAGGTGGGGCCAGGAGGGCGGTAGATGACAGCGACAAGTATCTGGAGGGGGTGGTAGAGGCAAAGGATATGGGCTTCGAAGGAGGGGAAGGAGAGGGAGCGGGGAGGAGGGATAGTGCGGAAGCGGCAACGGGGTGAGAGGAGGAAGCTGACGTCTTCTCCCTTACCGGTGAGTCTGGGGGAGTGGGAGAAGGAGAGGCCTCCGCTGGAGAGAGCAGCGGCGGAGACCGTGTCTTCAGGAGTGAGCCACGTTTCTGAAAGGGCGAGGAGGAGGAGAGAGCGGGAGAGGAAAAGGTCATGGATGAAAGGTAGCTACCTGTAATAGAGCGGGGGTTCCAGAGGCCACACTTGAAAGTAGCTGTGGGTGCAAGGGGAGAAGGGGGGGAAGAGCGGGGGGAGGGGAGGGTTTGGATGGGAAGGAGGTGGTGGGGCCCTGGATGGGGAGAGGGAGATGAGGGGTAGCGGTGGGACAGGAGGACTGGGATGGGGCGTGGGTGGGGAAGAGAGAAGGGGAGAGGGGGTGAGGAGGGGGTTTGGTGGGGGGGAGAGTGGGGGAGGGGGAAGGGGGTAGCGCTGGTAAAGTGGGGTTCTAGGGCGGGAGAGAGGAGGGGGGGAGGAGACAGAGGAGAGAGCGGGAAAGAGCTGAGCGAGAGAGGGGAAGGGGAAGAGGAGGATAGGAAGGGGCGGGACGGGGGAGGGGGGGAGGAGGGACATGGTGAGGCCAGAGAGGTGGGTGGCAGCACTGACAACAATAAACAGTAACAAACGAAATCGGTAATATAGCAACATGATACAGTATGATACAATACAGTAGTGTTAATAAGCGGGCGATGACCAGGGTCAGGGGTAGGCTCGATTAAGGGGCGACCTGATCAAACTCAAAGTCAGGAGGCTGGTGAGGCCAGAGAGGTGGGTGGCAGCACTGACGACAATAAACAATAACAAGCGAAATAGCTAATATAGCAACATGGTTCAGTAAGACACAATATAATAGTGTTAATAAGCAGGCGATGTCCAGGGTCGGGGGACGACCCGACCTTACCCGATCAGACTCAAAGTCAAGCGGCCATAACTTTTCTGGAGTGCCAATGTGAACCGTCAAGACAGTCCCCTACCTTGGCCATAAATATCTGAGCTCCTTAAGACTCTGTGAAAAACCTTAACCATCCAATCTCAGAAGTGGCATAAGTCAACCAGTGGTATTTACTGAGCATTTACTGGGGGCAGAGCACTGTACTAAGTGCTTTGGAGAGTACTGCACAAAAGAGTTGGTAGACTTTATCCCTGCTCTCCAAGAGTTTACGGCCTGGTTGGGGATACAGACATTAAAATAGGGGAAGCAGCAGAATATAAGTAGACTGAGAATTATCGTGGAGTAATAGAAAGATCATGGGCCTGGGAGTCAGAAGGATGTGGGTTCTAATCCATATCTGCCACTTGTAGACTGTTTAACCTTGGGAAAATCACTTTATTTCTCTGTGTTTCAGTTACATCACCTGTAAACTGGGGATTAAAGCTGTGAGTCCCATGTGGAACAAGGACAGTGTCTAACCTGATTATCTTCTATCTAACCCAGCACTTATAACAGTGCCTAGTACATAGTAAGTGTTTAACAGATATGATTAAGAACAAAATAAAAAAACAAAAGTATGTATAGACAAATGCTGTATTGTTGGGGGTGAGGTGAGGATCAAAGTGCTTAGGTACAGACCTAAATTCATGGGTGATACAGCACGGGGAGGGCAAATGGGGTAGGGAAATGAGGAGTTAGTCAGGGAAGGTCATTGGGAGGAGATATAATAATGGTGGTATTTGTTAAGCACTTACTATGTGCAAAGTACTGTTCTAAGCACTGGGGGATACAAGGTGATCAGGTTGTCCCACATGGGGCTCACAGTTTTAATCCCCCTTTTACAGGTGAGGTAACTGAGGCACAGGGAAGTTAAGTGACTTGCCCAAAATCACACAGCTGACAAGCGGTGGAGCCGGGATTTGAACCCATGACCTCTGACTCCCAAGCCCGGGCTCTTTCCATTGAGTCAAGCTGCTTCACTAAACTGATTATCCTGTATCTAACCCAGCACTTATAATAGTGCCTAGTACATAGTAAGTGGGAGAGTGGTGGTCTATAAGGGGAAAGGGAATTTCAGGCTAGAAGGAGGATATGGACAAGGAGTTGGTGGTAAAACAAGTGAGATAGAGGTCCACTAAGTAGGTTGGCATTAGAGGAATCTGTAAAGGGGCTGGATTGTAATAGGAAATCAGCAGGGTGAGTTAGAAAGAGTAGAGCTCAATGATTATCTTATTGCTGATGGTAAGGAATTTCTGTTCAGTGGGAAGCTGGATGGGTCCCCAGTGGTCACTGGAGGTTTTTAAGGAGTAAGGGAAATTGTACAGAACTTTTTTTAGAAAATTGTTTCAAGCAGCACAGTGAAGTGAGGACTGGAATGGAGAGAGACTGGAGGTAGGGAGGTCAGCAAGGAGGTTGATGCAATAATCAAGGTGGGACACAGTAAGTGCTTGGAACAGCATGGTAGCAGTTTGGATAGAGAGGGAGGGGCAGAGTCTAGGCTTGTTATGGAGGAAGAATAATAAGTATTCAAGGCAGCAGATCGAGACTTGCTGCAGCAGATTGTGTGTCACCTCTGCCTATAGTGTGAGATGTCTACTTTGTCTGCACCAAGTGAAGAGCAATGGGACATGTGAATGTAATAGAAATAATAATCATAATTGATAATTATGGTATTTGTTAAGTGCTTTCTATGTGCCAAGCACTGTTCTAAGCAAGGGGCAAATTTCTTCTGGTTAGGCTCTTTGAGTTACAACATTCGGCCAGCCCCCAAAGGCCCCTTTGGAAGCATTAGATTGCCATGCTCCAGGGTGGCAATAAGCAATGTCAGTAGCACCCCTGATAAGGCTGAATGTGTTGAATCAGTAGCTCCATATCTGAAAGAGTGAGACGATAGGGGATTGTAACAGAAGGGAAGATTGTCAAGCCAAACCCTTATGCATATTTCTGTAAAATGTCCATTTATGGTTGTATGACATTGATAATTGTCAGTTTGTGTGTGTCCTGTCTGACCCATTAGCCTATAAGCTCCTTGAAAATTCTGCTAATCAGCAACCCTAGGATCTAGTCCAGTTCAGCCACTCATCTGAGCCAAGACTTCAGGCCAGTTATGCAACAGCTTATTGCATCAGTGTACTTATCCTTAAAATGGGGATAATAATATCAAGGCTTGCTTATCTCACAGTGATACTGTGAGGAGAAAATTAGAGGTCATGCAAAGCTAACTTCCCAGCTCCATGAAAGCTTTAGACAGTTTGCTTTAGAAAGTTAGGTCCCTCAAACATGAAACCACTTGCTTTGGTGTTAATCCAAGGCAAAGCCACATCTCAGAGAAAAACTCCTGCCTTTGGTCCCAGATGCCGTCCAGTGGGACCCACATCTTTACTTTCTTCCACTGACCCATTTCTTCACTCTATTTCCAGAAAAAAAGACCCGTTCTAGGTCCATTACAGGAAACCCTTGTAGAGGAATGTAAGAATGTCATAGCTGGGGGATTAATCCAAATATGCTTTTCATAAATTTTGAAAACATGGCTCAGGTATAAAAGAATAATTTGAGATGAACTGATTATTTCATGAGTTGAAAATGAATTCATCCTTGAAAGAAGAATTTGAGATTTTTCACTCTCCATCAAATCTTATATCTTCCCTTCAGAGATAAACAATTTTGGAGGGAAAAATTCATTAAATAATTCCATTTTTTTATCCATCTATTCATCTACTCCTCTATCCATCTGTCTATCTGTCCATTCATTCATTCATTCATCCATCCACTCATTCATTCATACATCCAAAGGCATTTTGAAGAGCCAGTAGGTGCTGATTTGGGAGGAGTTGGCTACCTGATTGAAGATGAATCCACACTTTGGACTGCCAAAAAGGAATCAGCCAATTAGATTCCTCCAGGGTCCTGGGTTACCTAGCTATGTTTTATTGATGTCAATTTTCAAGAAAAAAAAATCCTTCCAATCTGTGTATCTAATTATGCCACGAAGTTTTAAAAATCAACCTGTACACTAAATGGATCAATTTAGGCTTTAAAATGATAAAACACCAGTTTTTGAACTTATATGTAGTACGCATAACTTATATGTAATACACATTCAAGGCCCAAATTTGTTTTTTGTCATTCAGTCAATTTATGATGATTACTGAACCCTTGAATGTGCACAGAACCTTACTAAATTCTTGGGTAAATGCAATACGATAGAGTATGTTGACAAGATCACAGCCCTAAAGGAGCTTGCAGAATAGAAGGAGGAGTTTACAGACTTGACGGTATTCTCAGTTTCTGTTGCCTCCTCCCTTTCTTTCTCCTGGATCAACATCTTTAAACATTTACTTTCTTGTTGTTTCTGCCCGTTCTCATACACGCTCATACTCATGTATCCCCTTCCTTAAAACCACTCTTCCTTGAACTCAAAGCTTCTTCCAGTTATTGCTCTACTTCCCTTCTACCATTCCTCTCCAAACTCCTGATATGAGTTTTCTGCACCCACTGACTCCACTTCCTCTCCTCCAATTCTCTGCTTGACTCCCTCCAATCTGATTTTTTTCCCCCTTCACTCCATGGAAACTGCCCTATCTAAGGTCTCCAATGATTAAATCCAGTGCCTCTACTCCATCCTAATTCTCTTCAACCTCTCAGCTGCCTTCAACACTGTGGACCACACTGTTCTCTTGGAAGCCTAACCTTAGCTCTCCTTGTTCTCCTGCTATCTCTCTGAACACTCAGTCTCAATCTCTTTTACAGGGTCCCCCACTTCCCACTCCCTTACTCCTAGGAGTCCCTCAAGGCAAAGTTCCTAGCCCCCTTCTATTCTCCATCTACACTCACTTCCTTAGAGAATGAATTAATTACTTAATAATAGTTAAGAGTTAATATGTTTCAAGCACTGTTCTAAGCACTGGGGTAGATACAAGTTAATCAGGTTGGACACATGGGGCTTACACTCTTAATCCCCATTTTACATTTGAGGTAACTGAGGCCCAAGGTCATACAACAGACAAGTGGTGGAGCTGGGATAAGAACCCATGACCTTCTGACTCTCAGCTCCATGCTTTATCCATTATGCCATGCTGCTTCTATAAAGAAAACTCAATTATTCCTATAGCTTCAACTACCATCTCTATGTAGATGATTCCCAAACCTACTTCTCCAGTCCTGACCTCTCTTCTCTGCAGTCTCATGTTTCCTCCTGTCTTCAGAACATCTGTACTTGAATGTCCCACCAACACCTCAAACTTTACATGTCTAAACTAGCACTCCTCATCTTCTCACCCAAGTTTTGTCTTCCTCCCGTCTTTCCCATCACTGTTGACAACTCCTCCATCCTCCCTGTCTCCCAAACATTTAACCTTGCCAGTATCCTCAACTCATCTCTCTCATTCAACTCACGTATTCAATCTGTCACTAAATGATGTCATTTCTACCTTCACATCATCACTAAAAGCTTATCCTGCCTTGCCTACTGCTTCAGCCTCTTTACAGAACTCCCTTCATCCAGCCTTTCCCCACTCCAGTGTTGATTTCACACTGCTACCTGTATCATTTTTCTAAAAAGAGTTTAGTCCACATTTCCCCACTCCTCAAGAACTTCCAGTGGTTGCCCATCTACCTCCACATCAAACAGAAATTCCTTATGATATGATTTAAAACATTCAATCAGTTTTCCCTCTTCTATATTACTTCATTCATTCATTCATTCATTCATTCATTCAATCATATTTATTGAGTGTTAACTGTGTTACCTTGCTGATCTATTACAATCCACTTTTCTCTTCCATGACCAACTTATTCACTGTACCTGGATCTCATTTATCTTGGTGCCTAACCCTCTTCCATATCTTCTCCCTGGCCTGTAACTCCCTCCCCCCTCATATATGATAGACCACCACTCTCCACATCTTCAAAGCCTTATTAAAATCACATCTTCTTCAAGAGGTCTTCCTGTACTAAACACTCATTTCCCCAATTTCTGCCTACTGTGCCACTTATGCAGTTGGATCTATACCCTTTAAACACCTTATATTCACCACCCTTTCTCCCCAGCCAGCTCTTACATATGTATACATAATTATTTTAATGTCTGTTTCCCTAACTTAGGCTGTAAGCTTCTTCGGGGCAGGAAACTGCCATTCAATTCTGTTGTACTGTACTCTACCATTGTTTGATTGATTGATTACAGACATGTGCTCAACTGTATTTCTGACAGTTGTCAGTTGTGCTCTAGCCAGACAAATGCATGTCAGTGGAAGAATATCCCAAATTCCTAAACAGAGTATTATCAATCAATTAATGGTAGTTACAGAGTAACTACAGCATGCAAAGTATTGTCCTAAGTGCCAGGCAAATATAACAGCAATCCTTGCACTCCACGAATTCACTCTTCACTAATATGTGCAAGCATGCATTTTGAGAGAACTAACTGTACTTACTATTATGACCTTGAGAGAGCATGGCAACTGTTTCAGGCTAATAGGGTGCCATTCAGCCACATTGGCCTGGTTCAAACCTAAGATCAAACTGAAAGAAAAGTCCTAGAATTCTCCTAATCTCAAGACTGCTCAACTGCATCTAACTTGTTAGCGTGTAACTAGCTGCAGGGGCATCTGCCACAGCACTGGGTTTTTTTGTCCAACTTTGGTAAATGAAGGTTGAAGAAGGGTGTGTTGAGCTGGGGTATTAGGGCATTTGTCCTGTAAGATCATGTCCAGTTGTCCATTGAGCGGTTGTGGCTCAGTGGCCTTCTTGTCCTTCCCCACAATTTGCCAGGCACCATCCTCATTGGATTCTAGGGCTATCTGGGGTGCCTATGGGCTGTGGGGAAAGAACTGGGAGGGGTGGGACTGGACTGAGATGATATCTACTCTTCAGGAAGTTCTGGTGGTGTCAGAGTTCCAGGTGGGATGAATGTTGCCTGGCTCTAGAAATGTTCATTTGGTCTGCAAGGTCAAATCACTGTTGTCCTGTCTAGATTCAGGACCCAAATGGATGTCCTCAGTCAATCAATTCATCAGTCATATTTACTGAGCACTGTACTAAGCACATGGGAGAGTACAATATAACAATATAATGGATATATTCCCTGCCCACAATGAGTTTACAGTCTAGAGGGGGAGACAAGCATTAATATAAATAAATTAAATTAGAGATATTTACATTAAGTGCTGTGGGCCTGAGAGAGGGGATGAATGAAGGGAGAAAATCAGGGCGACGCAGAAGGGAGTGGAAGAAAAGGAAACAAGGGCTTAGCAGGGAAAGCCTCTTGGAGATGTGCCAATAAACCTTTGAAAGGGGGAGAGTAATTGTCCGCCAAATATGAAGAGGGAGGTCATTCCAGGCAGGATGTGGGTGAGAGATCGGCAGTGAGATAGATGAGACTGAGGTACAGTGAGTAGGTTGGCAGTGCCCCTCTTCCCAGCCAAATCGGCCACCACATGGACTCGGGAGGTAGCTCTCCTCCCAGGCGGCGGTTCCTTGGGCTGCCTGCCCCCCATTTCCAGGCTAGCTCTTTAGCAGCCTTTTGGCCACCGACCGTCGACTTTAGCGGCTTTTGGCCACCGACCGCCGACTCATCCACGCCGAGACCGCCCCTCTCTCCCGGGAAGCTGAGCCTTGTCATCGCCCGGAGCCTTGCAGCCACTACCGCGTGGGCTGGGGATCTCTGCTCCCCTGAGGCGCAGCCTCGGCCCGCCCGGCCCCGATTCCCAACAAGCCCCCCCTTTCTGCCTGCCGCTCGCCGACTCATCTGCGCCTCCTCCGCCTCCCCCGTGGAGCTGAGCCTTGGACGGCCCGGACCCGTGCCCGCCTCATCCTTTCCCAACCTGGACCTCCGCACCCTTGCTCGGGAACTCCGACACTACGGATCTTCGCCCCCACAGACCCCCAGCCACCAGCTCCCATTCCACCCCCCCCCCCCACCTCCGCTCGGGCCCGGGGACATTGCGCTCCCCTTCTCGACCCTGGGGACATTGTGCCCCCCTACTTGGGCCCGGGGACATTGTGCTCCCCTGCTCGGCCCTAGGGACACTGTGTCCTCTGGGGACATTGTGTCCCCCTGCTCGGCCCGGGGACATTGTGCTCCCCAACCGCTCCCACTCCGCCCGAGGTGGCCATTTTGGGAAGCCCCCACTCCGCCTGAGGCGGCCATTTTGGGAAGGCCTCACTCCCTCTTCCCCCTTGAGGTGATTCATCTCCCCCGCCCCCGCCCCGGGCGACCATGTCCTTGTTCTCACCGTGTTACTTTACCTCAGCCGCCGCCTACCGCCGCAACCCACCCCGGACAACCTCAGGGCGCCCCCCGCCGCCACAGGGACATTTGGTCATGAGCTCTGGGACTCTACGGCCATCATTACACAGCTGACAAGAATTATAGATATAAGCACATCATTAATAAAATTAATAGAATAATAAATATGTACAAATATACACAAGTGCTGTGGGGTGGGGAAGGGGGTAGAGCAGAGGGAGGGAGTAGGGGTGATGGGGAGAGGAGGAGGAGCAGAGGAAAAGGGAGACTCAATCTTGGAAGGACTCCTGGAGGAGATGAACTCTCAGTAGGGCTGTGAAGGGGGGAAAAGAGCTGGTTTGGCAGATGTGAGTAGGGAGGGCATTCCAGGCCAGAGGTAGGACATGGGCCAAAGGTCGAACGAGGCACAGTTAGGAGATTAGCAGCAGAGGAGCAGAGTGTGTGGGCTGGGCTGTAGAAGGAGAGAAGGGAGGTGAGGTGGGAGGGGACAAGGTGATGGAGAGTTCTGAAGCCAATAGTGAGGAGCTTTTGCTTCATGCGAAGGTTGATAGGCTAGGCAACCACTGGAGATTTTTGAGGAGGGGGATGACATGCCCAGAGTATTTCTGTAGAAAGACAATCCGGGCAGCAGAGTGAAGTATAGACTGAAGAGAGGAGAGACAGGAGGTTGGGAGGTCAGAAAGGATGCTGCATCAGCAGTAATCCGTAGGGATAGGATGAGTGACTGTACTAATGTGGTAGCAGTTTGGATGGAGAGGATAGGGCAGACCTTGGTGACTTTGTGAAGATGAGACCGGCAGGTTTGGGTGACGGATTGGATGTGTGGGGTAAGTGAGAGAGCGGAGTCAAGGATGACATCAAGATTGTGGGCTTGTGAGGTTGTGGGTTGTGCTGTCCACTGTTATGGGTAGGTCAGGAAGAGAACGGATCTTGGGAGGGAAGATAAGGAGCTGAGTCTTAGACATGATGAGTTTTAAATGGAGGGTGGACATCCAGGTGGACGGGCAGAAGGCAGAAGGAGCTATGAGCCTGGAGGGAGGGGGAGACAACAGGGGAGGAGATGTAGATTTGGGTGTCATCTGCGTAGAGATGATAGTTGAAGCCTTGTGAGCGAATGAGTTCACCGAGTATAGATGGAGAACAGAAGGGCATCAAGAACTCTCCCTTGAGGAACCCCTACAGATAGGGGATGGGAGGGGAAGGAGGAGCCATTGAAGGAGACTGAGAATGAACGACCAGAGAGATAAGAAGAGAAGCAGGAGAGGGCGGAGTCTGTGAAGCCAAGGTTGGACAACGTGTGGAGAAGTTGATGGTTGACAGAATGCCTACACACAGAATACAACAGATCACACTTTGGTTATAAACAGGTAACTCTCTTTAGCTTATTTAAAGATTTATATGCTCAGTAAGTATACAAGTCTCACCCCAAATCCAATAATAATATCCTGTCCCGGATCTAGTACTTTTTTCTAGCTTCAGCCCAGGGGTAGCTGCACCACAGGAAACAGATTGCCTAAATTCCATTATCAGTTCTCATGTATCCTCAAGTTCTGATAGCTCAAACCTGTTCAAGGCATAGTTTTTAAGGAGAATACTAAGATACTTTTTCCTGCCTTCTCAGAAGCCTGGTATGGTCAACTCGAGAGCTTAACCAGGAATTTTCTCTCCCCAGACCCCTTCCCTTAGGAACAGCCTCTAGGAGGGTGACTCTCTCTCCTCATAGCTTACTGAGTTCCCTCTGCTTCTTCCTTGACCAAATCCCCCTCTGTGACTGGCTATGCTGATTTCACTAAGTGGGTGATTGACATCCTATGCCAGTTATAGGCTTTCTCTTTTGGAAGGCTATTTAGTAGTGAGCAGCTCTGCTGCTCTAGAAACGTCTGGTTCCTTCCTCCCTTTCTATGTGTGGGCTAGTCTAATTTGGACCAATCCAAGTCTCTGTCCCTGCTCTGCCCTCCAAGGCTTGGTGCTGCTCCTGTTAGATGGGAAGTGTGAGCCGAACATTCGGTGTGCCCAGCAAATTATCCTAAACTCAAAGATTCTTCCTGGACATAACAGAAACACGTAGATGCTGCTATAGAACAGAGGAGACAGCTAAGCCCTGGGAAACCTCATGTGGCCCAATTTATACCTCTTTTCACATCCTTAGTGAGGGGTGCAAAATCACTGATAATAAATATTCAAGTATGGAAAGCACTGCATCATTTAAAGGAAAGTTCCAATTAAAAAAATAGAAAGATTCACTTGCTAACTGTCCTTTTCTGGCAGAGAATTCCACTATATTTTTCCTTAAATTCCTTGGTGGTTTTTTTTTTTAGAAATGAGGATCTCATGAAAGAAGTTAAAATACTGTACTCATTTGGTTTTCTGATTACATCTATGTTATATAAAAGATGATTGCTTTATATCTTTTGTAAGAAATATATATAAAGAGGTATCATACAGCAGTATTCCACTTTAATAAATTATCTGGATTAACATTTCAAAAACATTTTTCATGTTTCACGTCTTATCCACATTAAATAATATTTTAAATCACTTCTAGGAGTGTTTGGGAGACTTTAAGATGAAAAATAATTCTAATTTACTTTCTTTCAGCTCTGGAGTATATTATTCACCTCAGCCTTTTAGAAAACAAACAAAAAAAGC
Organism: Ornithorhynchus anatinus; assembly: GCF_004115215.2. Lineage (NCBI taxonomy): Eukaryota > Metazoa > Chordata > Mammalia > Monotremata > Ornithorhynchidae > Ornithorhynchus > Ornithorhynchus anatinus. The sequence goes on along the minus strand of NC_041745.1, from coordinate 19,542,984 downwards.
TATAGATGACTATCTCCATCTAGAGTCCATTTTGTAAAAATATAATTGTTCACTAAAGGATAATCCTGCCCACTAAAGATGGAAGGAATGCAGAATCTGTCAGTACTCCAAGGAAAAAATAAATAAATTGACTGAACTAGGATAACAGTAGAATCACTCACTACCCCATGCAATGTGAATTGAGGGGAGTGTTCAACATAGAACAACCCAAGCCTGAATTCCAGTGCTCCATTTCCCCTGAGTGATGCCAAACACATACTCAAAGCTAATCTCAGAGGGTCAGTTGCTGTGTCAATGGAGTTTTGAGCTACATTTGGTGTGTTGGCATCAGGATTCTGTTCCACAGCTTCAGATCATGTTCTTTAGAGACTACTGATCTCTACAGAGCAGAAACTGTTGGGTTCAACTTCTGGGCAGTTACTAATCCATTGTACAGGTTTCAGAATACCAAACCACTGTCATCTGGGGAAATCCGATTATCCCACAGGGAAGAGGGGGAAGACACAATGGCAACATGTGGCCTGAAAATTCCCCACATTCAGGAGTCCAGAATTCACAAAGAATGCCAAAGGTCTGGGCCTGCCACATTCTCTCACCTGCCACTGTGAGAGACAAGCAGCTGCCAATCAATCAATCATCAGTCATTCAAACAGTAGTATTTATTGAGCATTTACTGTATGCAGAGTCTAGAGCACGTTGGGAAAAGTATAGATATCATTCCTACCCTCAAGGCTCTCTTACAACTGCATGGGGGAGACAGAAAATATTATAAATTGAAGTAATTGATTTTATAAGAAATAGGCTATAAGCGCTACAGAGAATTGTGAGTGTTTAATGCTTATGTGGTTGGAAATTGCGGGATCTGGGGAATATAAAGTGGGGAGATTAGAGCATATAGAACATTGAGAAAGCTACAGGAACCCAGGATAGGACAGAATGGTCTAGGGGCTGAGAAGCTGCTGTTCTTTCTGAAATATGGAATTAGTCAACTGTTTACATTGTTAGTCTTCCTCCCACTTAGTGAATTTCTGAGGAGCAGTGACTGAGTATAAATCAGTGTCTATTGATTCTCCTCAGTGCTTTGTACAATGTTTCACATGCCATAAATACTTATGGCAGTCAGGGGAGAGACTCCTCTGCCCTGCCACACATAAAGCAGATGAATTTGTCACCCAGAGATTCTTAGCATCCCTCAAAAGTGTTCACTTGTGCTTTCTATCAACTGCAACAACTAAAAATTCCCCTGACCTGAACCATTGGAATCCTGAGGTTCTTGATCAATCAGTAGCATTTATTGAGTCACTATAGTGTGCAGAGCATACAATAGTTGTGGGAGCATACAGTAGAAGTAAAATTCCTTCAGAGGAGCTTACCATCAAATAAAAATACACAGTCATGGAATAATAAATAAATAATAAACACAGAGGAGGTAAAAGAGATTAGAAAATGGCTAGGTGAATAAATGAGTGCTTAATAGAATATATGAAATCATATTTTTGTTTTAATGGTATTTTAAAACACTTTGTATATGCCCATACATACAGTCTCCCTCCAGACTGTAAGTTTCTTGTGGGCAGGGAATATGGCTACTAATTTTGTTGTACTGGACTCTCCCAAGCGCTCAGTACAGTGCTCTGCACACAGTAAACACTCAGTAAGTTCCATTGATGGATTTATTGATTATGTGGACAAGTTTCCAGAACATGAACATAGACTTTCCCCTCTCTATTTTAGAAGGACATATAGAATATTTTCCTAAGCTAAAGAAAGATATTTCCAGTATTAGAACAAAATCTTAAACAACAACTATACTTGTACAAACTTACAATAGACCACAGGGTTGCATCAGTACAAGGTCAGAGATGGATATGAACAAACCAGTTTCCAACACACATCTCACTTAACTTAGCTGGAATGATAGTTCTGAATTTGTCAATTACTTATCTGTCCATGGATCCCAAGGCTCTTCACCTGTCTTCCTTCAGCTCCTCAGAGGTGAGGTCTTTTCAATTTTCCTTAATAGTCAAAAACCCTCTTGTATTACCTTTATTACCATGTGTTTTATGCCCAGTGTCAGCTTCAGACATATGGTTGCACTGAGGCTCGAAAAAAACAGCCATGCACCCTTATAATAATACTAATAATAATGATGATGGTATTTGTTAACCCCTTACTATGTGCCAAGCACTGTTCTAAGCGCTAGGGGAGATACAAAGTAATCAGATTGTCCCACATGGGGCTCACAATTTTAATCCCCATTTTATAGATGAGGTAACTGAGGTACAGAGAAGTTAAGTGACTTGCCCTAAATTACACAGCTGACAAGTTTCATAGCTGGGATTAGAACCACGACCTCTGACTCCCAAGCCAGTGCTCTTTCCACTAAGCCACGCTGCCTTATCCATGTTCTACATTACTATTGTATTTATTAAGCATTTACTCTGTGTAAAGCACTGTGCTGTATCCTGGGGAAGATACAAGATAATCAGTTCCAACTTAGTCTCTCTCTCTCACATGGGACTCACAGCCTAAGTGGTAAAGAGAATTGGGATCTTTTCATCACTCTACCCATGGGGAAAATGAGACCAATAGGGGTTAAGTAATTTTCTAAAGTCATCCAACGGAGCTGGGATTAAAAAACAGGTTTTCTGACTCCCAGTCCCAGGCTCTGTGCAGTAGCCAAAACTTCCATATAATGTCATTATATTATATTCCACTCCAACATTATTTGGCATTCATGCAGTGCCTCACATGATGGCTAGCATAATGATGTCATAATGTATATAACATTATGTAGCAGTCTAACCCATGACCGTATCTTTACTGATTCCTTTTGACTGAGAACATCAGGAAACTTGGCTCTGAGAATCCAGTGTGTGTTCTACTAGGACATAATTTCCGTCAACATGACACACAATCCTGATCTCACCATTTTAGAGAGGGACAGAGGAACGTATACACTTTGGCTCTATCATCTCTATGAAAGTCGAGCAGCCACCATCTTTGTGAGGAGCATCACAGTACTCCCCGTGCTGTGCCATGAGGTGTTTGCCAGCGTGGCTTAGTAGCAAGAGCCCGGGCTTGGGAATCAGAGGTCATGGGTTCAAATACTGGCTCTGCCGCCTGTCAGCTGTGTGACTTTGGGCAAGTCACTTAACTTCTCTGTGCCTCAGTTATCTCATCTGTAAAATGGAGGTGAAGACTGTAAGCCCTACATGGGACACACTTGTATGTTTGTATCTACTTTGAATCTACATACTTTGTATCTAATCCAGCATTTAGAACAGCACTTGGCACATAGTAAGTGCTTAACAAAAACCAATATTATTATTATTATTATTACCTTTATTGTCACCTGAAGCCAGTCCTATTTATTCTCTCATCTGTTTGTAATTTCCTGACCACTAGCTCTACTTGTCTATTCTGAGTAAAAGAATAGTATTGAAATTTCCATTTAGGTATTTACCCCTAATCTGCAAATATTTATTTATTTTTAAACGTCATTCAACTGAGGCCAATTGGCCAGCTCTCAGGAAGGATGCTAGCCATTGGAGACCAGATTTCATGACCCATGAAGATCCCAAAAGTGAATTCACTAGCAAGTCTTCTTTCCATTTAGAAAATGGAAGACTGCCAAATAACATGCCATGTTACACTGGGGACATTTAAGTAGCTATTTGCTTAATGTAGATAAAGTATTTCATATAAAGTTGGAAGCTTCTGCAATAAATAAGGTACATTTTTGCTGTTTTGGCTTAAAAAAATCAAATGCTCAATCTATAAAGAATCAACATTTCAATTTAGGTTCTGAAGATCAAGACTCAAGGAAATATAGTGATGACTTTGCTCACCTCTGATTCTCAGGGTCATATTCAGTTTGAAATTCTCGGGAAACCACTCCACTTCTGGAATCAGATTCCCTCAACATCTAGGTTCCTTTCAGATGGTAAGGAAGGTGCTGATGGAAGTGGTATCTATAAAAGCAGGGCAAGGGACAATAGAGAATTTAGGGAGCAAGGGTCTCAAGCAAGGCTCAACTGGTGTTCTGTGCTGGATGTTATTTTCCATTGCAGGCAGGGTGACTTCTTGTCCTGCTGAGTTAATTACCAAGCATCTCCAACGTGGTGGACCTTGTTCTTCAAGAGGTGCCCATAAAGAAAATTCCCTGTCTCCATGAGACAACTTCATTTAGCAGAAAAGTAAGGGATTGGGTGTTCATGCTCCCTGCTTTCTGGATCTAGTTTTGCCACTAATTTCTGATGTGATTTTGGACAAGTCACCTTAATCTCTTTGGGTCTTGAGAAGCAGCGTGGCTCAGTGGAAAGAGCATGGGCTTTGGAGTCAGGGCTCATGAGTTTGAATCCCAGCTCTGCCACTTGTCGGCTGTGTGACTGTGGGCAAGTCACTTAACTTCTCTGTGCCTCAGTTCCCTCATCTGTAAAATGGGGATTAAGACTGTGAGCCCCACGTGGGACAACCTGATTTCCCTATGTCTACCCCAGTGCTTAGAACAGTGCTTGGCACATAGTAAGCGCTTAACAAATACCAACATTATTATTATTATTATTATTATTATTATTATTCCCTAATCTGTATAGTGGACCTCACGATGTCTTCCTCAGAGGGACTAAGCATTTGGGAGAGTACAACACAACAGAGTTGATAGACACCTCTTCTTCCCACAATAAGCTTACAGTCTAGAGCAGGGGACAGAAATTAATATAGATGATTTATAATATGTATCTTATACATATGTACCTAATGTGAAAAGTGCTTCAGAAAGATCAAAGTACTTTAAAAATTTGAGACATTATTAATGTGTGCAAACCAGTGGCCTCTAGGTGGATACAGCTCACTTATGATGAGAAGAAATAATAGTATCACTCTACAGAACATTAGTCTGAGTAGGGAACAGAAAATTATTTCAAAAGTCCTCTCAGATACCTGGTTTGTTTCAGCTGTGGAGTTTGCAATAATCAAATGAACATCAGGTAGACATTTACCTAACTTTATTATTTAAGTTTTTTAGCAATGCTCTGAACTAACCTCATTTCCAAATAATTCTCTTTCTCCTATTGTGAACGGAGCCTTAATCATTTGTTCCTCAAGTACACTGTTTTCTTCTACTCAGTTCACAAACACTACTTGAAACATGCAGGGGTTTTCTAGCCCTGAAGTTGGATAACAATTAGGGATCATGTGCATAGGCAAAACTTCTCAGTCCTGAATTCCTCACTAGGGAATGTCATCTATATTCTTTCTAAAAATTGAGGCATGCAGAAAATCAGGTCACTTGCATTTTAAATTGCAGAGAAACATTGACCCAAACAGGTTTATTCAGAAAGAACCAAGAGGTATTTCTCACCATGTCTCTTACTAAGTAGTTTTTATTGATGCATAGACCATTTAAATTTCAGTCGATCGGATCCTGCACTAAACTGTCCTGTAGGAATTTCTTCAGCATGTTTGATCTGATTTAATGTGAAAAGCCTGCTTATTCTTTCTGGATTGACTATGAATAGATGGAGACTCCTGTTGTAAGTGACAGATGAGTCTCTGTCACTTCTGGTGCCTGATGAGATGTGCAAAGAGGCCATGGTACAAGACATTTGGCCAGCCTTGGACTGAGCATGCGAAGGCTAGTTTTGGTTGTTTGGGAATCCTATCTTTCATCTTCTACCATATGGTTGAATTATTAGACTACACGAAGGCTTATTCCTTAGGAGATCGAAGTTAAGGTTCTTTATCTCTATATCCCAGAACTAGGGCTAAAATTACTGGCTGCCCTATGTTCAATATTATCTAAGTCAAATATGGAATCAAAAAACTCCCTCTGGGATCTGGTTATGAAGAATATAAAGGTTCCAGCGACTGTGGCTGAATCAGATTCCCAAACCAGAAAAGACTGAAGTTGGGATTTAATTAATACCACAAATTGGAAAATATAACAGAAAATTATAAAGTTGTAGCTTACAGGGTAAAATTTACCTACTCTCAAGTTCAAGATTGCCAGGCCAAGTGGATCACCTTCAGCCACATGAGTTGCTATTGTAGCCCTCAAATTAACTCGTCCTACCTTCCCTTTACTTCGTATATGTTTTAAGCTAAATGCTCATATCTCAGCCACTAAAAGACCCAACTGCTTAACTTCCCTTCTGTCTGTACTTAGGAGAATATGGCTCTACCCTAACATTTCCCTCTATTGAAAAAGAAGCCAGCCTCCTTTTTTTTTTTCCTTTTTATGTGGTATTTGTTAAGTGCTTACTATTTGCCAAGCACTGTACTAAGTGCTGGGGTAGATACAAGTTAATCAGGTTGGACACAGTCCCTGTCCCACATGGGGCTCAGTATCTTAATCCACATTTTACATATGAGGGAACTGAGGCACAGAGAAGTTAAGTGACTTGCCCAAGGTCACACAGCGGACAAGTGGTGGAGCTGAGATTAAAACCCAGGTCCTTCTAACTCCCAGGCTTATTAGGCCAAACTGTTTCTCTGCTTCTTCTCACAATGCTCCAGCTGATTCTGTGGGTGAAGGCCAGCCTTCAGCTAGCTCTGTGACCTTGCTAATGTGTATCATTGCAACTGACCTCTGGTCATCAGGATCTCAGTGCCCAGGACCCCGCAGGGCTGATGCATGACCTCAGTGTTTGGGATGAGAGGTCGTTTATTCATACTAGCTATTTCCCTCAAAGAATACCAATAGACTCAGGTAAGTTTTTGATATGTTACAGGCTCATTGTCCCATATCAGTGTTTTAACTGCAGAAGCCTGTTAGATCTTAGTCTTTAAGCAGACTTCTCTTTCCTTTCAGGGACAATGCTTCAGCTTTCCAAATGCTGCTCCAATCGTGCTGATGCACCCACTGCGTTCATTCATTCAATCATATTTGTTGAACACTTACTCTGTGCAGAGCACTGTACTAAAAGCTTGGGAGAGTACAATATACCAATCAACGGATACATTCCCTTCCCACAATGAGCTTACAGTAGCATGGCTTAGTGGAAAGACCATGGGCTTGGGAGTCAGAAGACATGGGTTCTAATCCAGGCTCTGAAACTTGTCTTCTGTGTGACCTTGGGGTAGTCATTTAACTTTTCTGTACTTCAGTTACTCATCTGTAAAATGGGGATTGAGACTGTGAGCCCCACATGGAACATCTGATTACCTTGTTTCTACCCCAATGCTTCGAACTTGGGAAATAATGCTTGGCAGATAGTAAACATTAAACAAATACCATAATTGTTATTATTATCAACAAGATCAGCATTCTGAAAGTTGAGCTCCCCAAGTAGCAGAATATTTTGATGGCTTTACATCGCACACCATCTTTACATACCACTGGAGCACATGCTAGGAAGTTGGGTTTTGATTGGGCATGACTTTAGCCATTTCCAGACTGATTTTCAGCCCAAAATGTCTAGCAACTCATGCAAAACATTCAGCAAGTATGTCTCCAAAAGCAATCAGTCAATTAGTCCATCAGTCAGTCAACTGTATTAATTGAGCGCTTATTGTGTACGGAACACTGTCCTAAGCACTTGGGAGAGTATCATATAACAAAATAACAGACACAGTCCCTGCCCACAATGAGCTTATAGTCTAGAGAGGGAGACAGACATACATAAGTGCTGGGGGGCTGGGAGGGGAGATGAATAAAGAAGCAAGTTAGGGTGACACAGAAGGGAGAGGGAGAAGATGAAAGGAGGGCTTAATCAGGGAAGGCCTTTTGGAGGAGATGTGCCTTCAATAAGGCTTTGAAGGTGGAGAGAGTAACAGTCCATCGGATACAAAGAGGGAGGACGTTCCAGGCCGGAGGCATGTTGTGGGCAAGAGGTTGACAGTGAAATATACAAGATCGAGAAGGTTAGTATTAGAGGAGTGACGTGTGTGGGCTGGGTTGTAGCAGGAGAGTAGTGATGGGCAAGGCGATTGCCTTAAAGTCAGTAAACGAGCGCCATGGCCTAGTAGGTAGAGCACGGGCCTGGGTGTCAGAAGGACCTGGCTTCTAATCCCATCTCCACTACCTGTTTGCTTTGTAACCTTGGGCAGAGCATTTCTCTATGCCTCAGTTACCCCGTCTGTAAAATGATGATTAAGACTGTGAGACCCATGTGAGACCTGATTACCTTGTATCTAACCCAGAACTTAGAACAGTGCTTGACACATAGTAAGCATTTCACAAACACTATTATAATAATTATTATCACTACTAATGCACAATCATCTGAAAACAGTATCCAGTGGATGAGACTCTCCGCCATTGTTTTCTTTGCACAAAGGTGCTAAAAATTTAAGAGTCCACTGTCAAGGCAATATTGTATGTAGACCCCATGTTCCACATCTCTCAACCCATTAGTCGGGAAGCTGCAAACATTATGATGAAAAGCAGTTGTGGAGAATGTAGTTTTGATCGATGCCATCTGCAATTGTGAAGGGTGTCTAGAAGCTACCATGCTCCAGAACTGTGACTGTTATTCCATCATGAAGTAATCTTGTAATGTTAACAAATAATTCCAGACAGCTAAATTGATGAAGAATGACCCATAGGCCATCACAGTTTATCGAGATCCAAAGTCCAAATGATGAAGACCATATACATACCCTGGTTCTGCCATCTGCATTCCTCCTGCAGCTGTCCAAAGGCAGAGATCATAACAATAATACACTTCCAGATCAAATGTCACACTGACTTTTAGTACATATTTTTTTTCTGCCATCTGGTCAGTTAGTTAGTTCAGCATTACTCTGGCTAAAACTTTCCAAGCAGAGGCCAGAAGAGAGAACCTATGTCAGCTGTTGCATGAGGCATAATTACCCCTCTTCTTATGCAGGCAGGCGATGTGCAGGTTTTTGAAAGACCTGTGGCATTTCTCATTCCCAGATTATGCTCAGTAGATAGGTCAGATTTTGGTGGGCTTGGGGAAGCACTGTTACCTAAGCACAGGATTGGGAATTGGGAAGCCTAAATTCTAATACTGGCTCTGTCACCTGCCTTCTCTGTGACCGAGGGGATGTCATATATTTTCAGAGCCTCAGTTTCCTCATCTGTCAAAAGGGGGGTTAAATACTAGGTCTCCCTTACTCTTAGGCTTTGAATTCCATGTGGGAAAAAGACTGTATCTATGCATGGTATGCACTCACTGATTGAAACCATTGTTTGAAAGGAAAAGGAAATGAGAGTATAAAGATAACCGCAACAGGGATGGAGATGTGAGTGTCCAAATCCTAAAATGGCCATCTCCAGCCCTCATGAACTTATTTATATTCATCCTTAGCACTTTTGAATAAATATTATTCAAACCCATATATTCGATTATTTACTTTGATTCCAGTATTTGCAAATAGTGTAATGTCTATCTCTCCTATTATAGGAAGTTTCAGAGGGTAGGTTGGTGAGGGAAATAGGGTGGGAAAAATTGAAATTAATTTGGGATGGCCTCTTGGAGAAGATGTGATTTCAGAAGGACCATGAATATGGGGGGATGTTGGATATAAATGGGGAGAGATTTCCAGGCACTGGAGAGGGCATGAGCAAGAGGTGAGCAGTGGGAGCAATGAGAGTGAGCCAAAGTGATTAGGTTGTCTGGAGAGGAATGAAGCATGCGAGCTGATAGGTCATAGGCAGTTATAGATAGGCAGTGCTCATGAAGGAAACCCAAAATCAAAATTTCATGCCATGGCCAAGGAAACCTGAATAACTTTTCTCCTGACTGATAAATGTGTTGTCATCTACACATTCCAACAATAGACCTTTCCAAACTCAAACTGCTTGTCAGAATGAGAGAAAAGATGTGTCAGGGGTAGATTTCTTTCTGCTAAAGGTGATCTACCTATTTTCCTAAATTTTGAAGATGAACAGGATCAGTTCTGCAAACAGGTAAGCCTGGAATTCTCGGGTGAATTAGCTAATTGATGCTTTTCCTGCCTATTGCTACCACTCCCAGTGAAGAATAGCATAGAGAAGATGTGAACCAGTAGCTCATTACAGGTCAAGGGTTTTTGCAACCATTCCTTCCAGGGAGGTCTTAGCAAGTGTCCCTTAGCCCAAGCACTAAGCCCAAGTGTCCTGCAGATCTGGGCTTTGGTCAATTTGCTCACACCAAACCACCTCTAGCTGAAGCAGTCAGTTATTCCATCCCTCTTCCAGGTGATTCCATCTGCATGAATTTTTCTTAGTCCATTATTTATCTCTGAGCTGTCAGTCAGCTCTCCTCTGTTCAAGCTACCCATGCATCATTCGTCAACCCTCCTTGAATGTTACCCTATTCATTCATTCAATTCATTCAATCATTTATTGAGCGCTTACTTTGTGCAGAACACTGTATTACGTGCTTGGTAAGTACAATTCAGCAAACCTTACCCTACCACAAAAATTCCTCCAGGTCTCCCTTAGAGACCTAGAAACTCCCTCCTAGGTTTCCTCTCTATGGCCAAACCCATCATCTTGGAGTCACTGGCATCAATCAATCAATCATATTTATTGATCACTTACTGTGTGTAGAGTACTGTCCTAAGTACTATAGAGTACTATATAACAGAGTTGGTAGACATGTTCCCTGCCCACAGTGAGCATACAGTCTAGAGACACCACCAGGGAGAGGGTCAAACCCTTAGACTGTGAGCCTCTTGAGAGAGAGAGACCATGTCTGACCCAGTGCTTAGTACAGTGCCTAGCACATAGGAAGTGCCTAATAAATACCATTTTAAAATTAGCTTATATTTACCCCAGATCTTAGAACATAGCACAGATGCTATGTGCTTAAGAAATATTATAATGATGATGATGATGATGGTAAAGCAATACTTTGGGGCCAAGGAACTGGGGGAACCCAGGGTGCTAAGATTTGGCCCCAAGACCATGGAAGGAAGGATGGCCTGGAGCTATGCCATTTTGGCAGTGGCCCCAAGGTTTCCTGCAGAGCTCATACGTACCCTGGGGCAGCGGGGTTGAACAGGTGGCTTGGTGCAGCAGATATAAACCAATGCTGCTAAGCCCAACCTTGAAACTGGGAGGAAGGAGGAGGGAAAGGGGGAGGGGTTGGAGGTACACCATGACTCCAGGCGCTCCACACTATCCAGCAGACTCCAGTTCCATGCCTGGAGACGTGGAGGTATACTTTGGAGCACTCAGCATACAGTAAGCACTCCTTAAATACCAGTGTCTCAGGTGCTCCATAGGGTACAGCTGTGGAGATCGGGGCAGCTCAAAGCTTCATGCTGAGCCTCCAAGGCCATTCCTGGAGGTTGGGGAGAGAGGGAAGGACTGCAGGTAGAGTTGCTGCTGGAGATAGCTGGATGGAGCTTGTCTGCAGAGGTTAGAGCCATCACTGATCCAGTCCCCCTAACAGATGTCAGTGTGTGCGACACTTAACGCTTTAAGTCACATCTCCTCAAAGAGGCCTTTCACGATTTAGCCCTCTTTTCCCCAGCTCCCTTTCCCTCTGCATCACCTATGTACTTGGATATGTAACTTTTGGACATTTGGTATTTGTCCCACCCTCAACCCCATAGAACTTACGTCTGTATCTTTAAATTTTATATTTTAAATTATTTACAGTAATGTCTGTCCCTCTAGATTGTAAGCTCACTGTGGGCAGGGAACTTGTTAACTCTATGGTACCATACTCTTCTATGAGTCTAGTACAGTGCTCTTCACTTAGTAAGTGCTCAATAAATAACATTTATTGGTGGATCGATTGACTTGAACTGGACGGCACTGGGATGTGGTGCAGCACCCAAACACTTGGGATGAGGAAGACAACCCTTTCTCCTCCTCCTCTTCACTTGTCCCCATCCCATAAAGCAACACTGTGTCCTCTTCATTGGCTGAGAGGAACACATCACCCCTGTCCAAGGAGGAAGGCTAACAGAGAAGACAGGAGGCATTTAGAAATGGTCATTTCCTTTGCTTGACTACCTCATGAACAAGACCTCTTGGAGTAAATGCAACCAGAATTCACTCCTCTCCCTTTAGCAAAAACACTTTTCTACCTTGATCATCAGATAGAAGAAACAAATGAAAAATATGTATTCTCTGACTGGAACTCATTCCCAGTTCCCTTCTCTCCTCCTCATCTGATTTTTCTTTCAAATGACTCTAAGAGACAGACACAGTGGTGATCAGATTCCATGCTCTCCTGAATCCTAGTAAACAAGCTGGGATGTTGATTGGCAATCTAGAGTGTAAAATTAAGGTTATCAGTTGCTCTACATAAATGGTCCCAAAATAGCCATCAAATTCATCTAGGTTATCTTGAAAGTATTAAATCAATTTTTCACATGCAGCCAGTCCTGGGAGTGTGTTGTTAATCGATCTGTCATGGTCATTTACTTTACTTTCTAATGCCGAAATATGAGGATCTCTCCCTTCACCATCATTAAATGGAGATGTATCCACTGCAGAATCTCATTAGATATCTCTCTCAGTCTCTCTCTCTCTTCCTTTCTCTCCTTCTCTCCTGTCTCTTGTTTTCTTTCCCTCTCTCTGTCTCTCCCTCCCTCTGCCTCTCCCTTTCTCTTTAAGCTAGGTGTCAACTGGAAGACAGGCACATGCTGGGCCAGTGTCTGGAAATATTTCCAAACTTGGTCTAGGGTCAGGAAAACAATTATCTGAACCCTAGGAGTAATAAGAGAAGTGTTTGCCTTAATCAATTAATGATATTTATTGAGCATTTACTGTGTGCAGAGTGCTGTACTAAACACTCGCATTGTAATAATAATAATGATGATGATGGTATTTATTAAGGCCCTACTATGTGCCAAGCACTGTTCTAAGCACTGGGGTACAAACAAGGTAGTCAGGTTGTCCCACATGGGGCTCACAGTCTTAATCTCCATTTTACAGATGAGGTAACTGAGGCACAGAGAAGTTAAGTGACTTGCCCAAAGTCACACAGCTGACACTGTGTACTAAGCACAATGCAACAGAGTTGGTAGACGTACCCTGTTCACAAGAAACTTTGTCTAGAGGGGAATAACAATAATAATAATAATTGTGGTATTTGTTAAGCACTTACTATGTGCCAAGCACTGTTCTAAGCCCTGGGGTAGATACAGGGTCATCAGGTTGTCCCACGTGGAGCTCACAGTCTTAATCCCCATTTTACAGATGAGGTGACTGAGGGTCAGAGAAGTTAAGTGACTTGCCCAAAGTCACAGAGCTGACAAGTGGCAGAGATGGGATTAGAACCCACGACCTCTGACTCCCAAGCCCGTGTTCTTGCCACTAAGCCACACTGCTTCTCAGACAGACACTAATATAAATAAATGAATTAAAAACATAATAAATAATTTACATAGTGGCCAACCAAGTGTAATGGTGCTCCCTGGATCCCCAGACCTTCAATCACCTACAGTCTAGAGGGGCAGAGTGCTTTGACCACAATGCGAAGATCCCTCTGCAATGGGAGAAGTTGGGCAAATGTAAACTAGTTAAAACAGGAGGTAGTTGATTAGCATTTAAATTAGCACTTTGCCAAAAACATTTGAAGGTACTTAGAGAATTTAGTTCTCAAAACAACCTGTGAGATAGGGAGAGGCATGTATTATCACCATTTTGCAGAGGAGAGGACCAAGGCATAGAGAGGTCTAGTGCCATGCCCAGAATCATGCAACAAGCCAGTGAAAGAGCTGGGATTAGACTTCCAAGGCATTCCATTTTGCCACATTCCTATTCAAAAGCCATCTATGCTTTGGGCACCATAAAAACTGTCTTGTGGAGAGCACAGCAGAGATGTTTTGGAGACAAACAGCACTATTCCCACCTCCAAGCTTGTTCCAGAAACCTAGACATTAGCACAGTCATGTGACTGAGAGAGATCAACTCTTCTACAGTGTCCAAGAGGACTGTTGACAGCAGGAGGGGAAAGAGTTGGAAGATGGAGGCCAGAAACGCCTCTTGAGCCACTTCTCAAAATCTGGCTGCCTTATCTCACAGGATTGTTTGAGCAACCTCCAGATAGATTTATGGAATTGGCTAGAAAAGTAGCCATGAACAATGGCATTCAGCTCTTAGGTGCTCTGAGAAGCAGAGGAGTTTAGTGGTTAAAGTACAACCCTGGGTGTCAGAAGGATCTGGGTTCTAATACTGACTCTGCCACTTGTTTGCTGGACAAGTTACTTAACTTCTCTGGGCCCCAATTTCCTTATCTGCCTAATGGGGATTAAGATGGTGAGCCCCATGTGGGATATGGACTGTGCCCAACCTGATTACCTTGTATCTACCCCAGGACTTAATACAGTACCTGGCACATAGTAAGTGCTTAATAAATGCTATAAAAAAATTAAAACCCTCTGAGAGATTCTAAAATGTGAAAAATAATGTGAAAACCTGAGATTGATTATAATTTTTCTGCTTTCCTTTATGACTGAGCAGGCTTCCTTGTGTGTAAATTACAAAATTAATAGGGGATCAGGAGGTGATCCAGGGCCACATGTAAGATGGGAGGCTAGAGGGTAAGGTCCCAAGAAAAAGAGGTATCATAGGAAGATCAGATGTCTCCAAGCAGAGAGAGGAACCTAGTGTGTATGTCTGATGATAGCAATATGGGATGCAGAGAGAACCTCAGGCAGAGGTTCCAGGGATCTAATATTGAGAGATTTGGTCCACATGAAAGAACTACAATAGCAAAATCATTCTGACAAACAAATGCAGATTGCATTCTTTCATGGGAGAAAGTAATTATTAGATACATAATGAGGTTGTTAACTGTGATAGAAAAGTTTGAAAGTAAAGATGAGGAATTTGGTTTGGAGATATAGAACTTGAGTTTCTGACAGGACGTCCCTGTAAGAGGAAATGCAAGACTGCAGAGAAGGAGAGAGCTTGTAGCTTGCAAGCTGGATTTGGCAGTCATCCACAAAGAGGTGATAGGTGAAGCTGTGGGAGCTAATAAATTTCCCCAAGGAGTAACTGTAAACTAAGAAAAGCAGAAGCAGATCACAGCCTTGAGGGGAACCTACAATTAGAGGGTGGAAGAAAAGGGTAGAGAAAGAGATTGAGAAGGATGGACCTGAGAGGTAAGAGAACCAGGAAGCAACTGTCAGCAACCCCGGGTTAGAAAGTGTTTCCAAGAGCGATAGGGAAAGAACTGCATCAGCAACTCCACGTTAGAAAGTGTTTCCAGGAGTGAAAGGGGTGGTCAAAGGCAGTCATGAGTACAAGGTGTATTACAATTAAGAGGAAGTTAGTTATGACCTTGGGTGAAAGTGATCTCAATGAAGTGAAGACAGAAACTGGACTGTAGAGGATCAAACAAGGGACTGGAGGAGGGGAAGGCAGTAGTTTTACACTACCCATTTGAGGAGATTAGACAGGAATAATAATAATATGATACTTCTTATCCACTTATTATGTGCCAAGCACTGTTCTAAATGCTGGGGTAGATTCAAGTTAATCAGGTTGGACACAGTCCCTGTCCCACATAGGACTCACAGTCTAAATCCCCATTTTACACATGAGGTAACTGATGCCCGGAGAAGTTAAGTGCTTGGCCCAAGGTCACACAGCAGCCATGTGGTGGAGCCGGGATTAAAACTGAGGTCCTTCTGACTCCCAAGATAGTGCTCTATCCACTAAGCCACGCTACTTCTCAGTGTGAATGTGAGGAGGAATGTTAGGATGGAGACTGGGAGACAGTGGGATGCAACAGTGAGGTCCGGAGAAGGTATTTTTGGATGGGGGAGATGTGGGTATGTTTGAAGGCACGAAGAGAAGGAGCTAACATGCTGTGATACTGATGATGAGGATTCATCAGAAAAGGTTGGTTGGAGGTAATGATTGTTTGGGGTGCTACCATTCCTCTAAAGGAGCACAGTGTAGAAAACATCGTGGCTCAGTGGAAAGAGCACGGGCTTGGGAGTCAGAGGTCATGAGTTCAAATCCCGGCTCTGCCACTTGTCAGCTGTGTGACTGTGGGCAAGTCACTTAACTTCTCTGTGCCTCAGTTACCTCATCTGTAAAATGGGGATTAATTGTGAGCCTCATGTGGGACAACCTGATTACCCTGTATCTACCTCAGCGCTTAGAACAGTGCTTGGCACATAGTAAGCACTTAACAAATACCAACATTATTATTATTAAAACATGTTTCATTCATTCATTCAATCATATTTATTGAGTGCTTACTGTGTGCAAAGCACTGTACTAAGCACTGGGAATGTACAGTATAACAACAAGCAGACACAGTACCTGTGCACAAAAACCTCACAGTCTAGAGCAACCATATAGTAAGCAATTAACAAATACTATTAAAAATGCTTTTAAAACTTTGATTTATTGATTGATTGATTTAAAATAGGCATTGAAGCCCCATTTTGCAGATGAGGGAACTTTCAGTACAGTGCTTAGTGCAGCACCTGACATAAAGAGGCAGCATGGCTTAGTGGCAAGGGCACAGGCTTGGGAGTCAGAGGACATGGGTTTGAATCCCATTTCTGCCACTTATCTGCTGTGTGGCTTTGGGCAAGCTACTTAACTTCTCTGTGTCTCAGTTACCTCATCTGTAAAATGGGGATTAAGACTGTGAGCCCCACATGGGACAACCTGATTGCCTTGTATCTACCCCAGCACTTAGAACAGTCTTAACAAATAGGTCTTAACAAATAGCATAATTACTATTATTATAAAATAATTCATTTACTGATTCAATTGTATTTACTGAGTGTTTACTATGTGCAAAGCACTGTACTAAGCCCTTGGAAGAGTACAACATAACAATAACTATACAATTGTATATGCAATTATATATACAATACATTATTGTATATACAATATACAATACAATATAACAACAAATAGACGCATTGCCTGCCCACAGTGAGCTTGCAGCTGAGAATGCTTAGACTCTGAGGCCATTACTGGGTAAGGTTTGTCTCTATCTGTTGCTGAATTGTACATTCCAATCACTTAGTACAGTGATCTGCACATAGTAAGTGCTCAATAAATACTGTTGCATGAATAGAGGAGGAGGCAAACATTAATGTAATAAATAAGTAAATTACAGATATATACATATGTCTTGTGGGAGGGGAGGGAAGATGAATTAAGGAGGAAATAAGCATGGCACAGAAGGAAGTGGGAGAAGAGGAGAGGGGGGCTTATTCAGGGAAGGCTTCTTGGAAGAGATGTGCTTTCAAAAAGACTTTGAAGTGGGGGAGAAGGCTACCTAGTAGTAGCTCATTAGAGTGCTGAGACAGGGGTGCAATTTGCATGACAATTGTGAGTTTGATTTCCGAGGTTGCCCTATCAAGCCTCCCAACTTCAAGGCAAAGGGGTTGGATTACTCTTCTCCATGATGCCATCTCCCCCACCTCCCCTTCCCCAGCAAGATGCAATCCCCACATGTACCTGTGGGGCTCACCATCAGCAGCCATTGGCAGTCCTGGAACTGTCATGGAGGTGAGGGTGGTCAGGCAGGTGGAAAGACCCATGGGCCTGGGAATCAGAGGTAAATTCTAATCCCACCTCCACCACTTCCCTGCTGTATAACCTTGGGTAAGTCACTTAACTTCTCTGTGCCTCAGTTTCCTGAGATGTAAAATGGAGATTCAAAACCTATTCTTCCTCCTTCCGCTTAGACTGTGAGCCTCGTGTGGGACAGGGACTGGGTCTGATCTGCTTATATTGGTTAGAACCATGCTTGGCATGCAGTAAGTGTTTAACAAATGCCACAGTTATTATTTTTATAATTGTCATTATTCAGATACCATTTTCTTGGGGGAAATACAGTATTGTACATTCCAAGCTCATAGTACAGTGCTCTGCACATAGTAAGCACTCAATAAATACTATTGAATGAATGACAGCATGACCAACACGGCTCAGGTGGTTGGCCCCCACTGCACTCAACATTGGGCAGGGAGTCACCCAGGCAGAAGTGATCATCCTGGGTCACGAGAAGGACTGTGAAGATGGTTTGAGTGCAAAGAGGTTTCATGTGGAGAGCAGAATTAAAGAAATGATCACACTGCCCATGTGGAGAATATAAACCCAACTATGTTAAGAGTGAGGTGCAAAGAGGAGGGCCGCTCACAGTTTAAGGAATGGGGTTCCCGGAGAGGGGTGCCTGAATCTGGAGTTAAGGAGAGAGAAAGTGGTAGGGAAAATGGAGCTGGGAGTGACAGGTCCCTTGTCCAGAGACTCAGCAAGAGCATGAGGACAGAGGGTAAAAAACAGACTGCCTGGAATGAAGGGCTGGAATATCAGGAGAAATGAAGGAGAATTTGTGGGGTGCTGAAGGAAAAACATCTCATGATAACAGTGGAAGGTGCAAGAGAGGGTAGGGGTCTTTAGAAGATGCACCACCCCCGTGCCCATATGTGTGCTTGTCTACTCCCTCAGAGGATAGGCTGGAGAAAATTGATCTTTTATTTTATAAATCAGGAACTTGACTGTATGAGGGAGAGTCAGTCATTTGGCCCCATCTTAGATGATTAATTGAAAAGACAGTTTACATGTACCTCTTTCCCCTTGGAAGAATCTGAGAATAATTCTTCACTTGCTTCACTGTAGGTGGAGGAAACTAGAAGAATACCAGTCAAAAGCCTGACATTTCAATGAAGACTAGAAAGGCTCGAAAAAGACAGTATTTTCTGAATGACCCCTTTTAGGTGAATGGGAAGAAATGAGTCCTGGCCACTTGCAATCTATCATTAGAGAGAGCATGGTGTGGGGCTCACACAGTAGGATACATATTGCTGCGCCACCATAAAGCACTGGCCAAATCCAGTTGTTAGACTCAGCCCCACTGCAGGCCCAGGGAGAGGTTCTGACTAAGAGGGAGCAAATGGAAACAAAAAAGCCAGGATTTGGCTGTGAAGGAAATTGGGATATTGGCTTCAGCCAGCAGAAGAATTGAGAAGACTCACAGTAGGAGGAAAAAAAATATGTCATCTGTCTATATCAGGCTATGTTTATCTGGACAATTCCTAACAAAGGCTGGAGATAAGAGAAGGTAAACTCCTCTCTAGGGAACAGGTCATCACTATTATAGTAATTATTATGATTATGTACCATCAAAGAAAACCAAATTACAGAGAAAGACACAATTTCAGATCCAAGGGTCCTCTGATCCAAAAATTACGTTTTATTGTTACATTTAGCTGTAACCTTTCTTCCTGGGAGCTCAGGTGTTTTTATGGAAGCTGAAATAAGAAGAAAAGGTATTCACTCTCACAAAAGAGCTATGAAGGGAAAAAATGCACTAGAGCTTGTAACAAAGCATTGTCCACCTCACTTCCCTGTAAAAGTATGCCCCCAACCAAAGTGCCAGGGATGGCCCCTACCTTGACTTTGTCTGGGACGGGGGATGGGGAGGTCAGCTTTGGGGAGAGTTGGGGGAAGAAAGTGAGACTGAATTTGGGGGAAGGGAGTCAAACCAAATCCAGGGTAAAAGGTTGAATTTTCCCATATGGCCCCTATCTCTTTCACCCTGGCCAACACCAGAAATGGCACCAGGGCAATGTAGTGCTCTGCACACAGTAAGCACTCAATATATACGATTGAATGAATGAAAGGGAGAAGAGAAGATTAGGAAAAGTCAGTGCTGCTCAGAACCACCTCAATCCTGGGCTAGTATCGTTCTTTATACCTTTTTTGTTCCCATGTGTCTTCTGTCTACTACAAAGTGTATACAGGGCTATTTAGACATTTAAGTCAAGCTTGTCTGTTTTAAGTGGAGCTGTCCAGAAGGAAGGGATCAGATCTATTCACCTGGATAGCCCATGGATAGCGTGATTAAGTTGAGGCAGGAGGGAGGGTGCAATTTTCATAACAAAAATACTTTATGGTATTTTAAAGTGGTTACTAGTACAGCCAAGTACTATACTAAGGTCTGAGGTAGGTACACGATAACCAGGTCGGACACAGTCCCTGCCCTGCATTGACTTTCAGCCCAAGTAGGAGGGAGGACAGGTATGGAACCCTCAATTGACAGATGAAAAAACTGAGGTGCAGAGAAGTTAAGCAACTTGCCCAAGGTCACATGGCACACAAGTGGCAGAGCTGGGATATAGGATCCTGGTTCTCCAGCTCTCAGGCCCATGCTCATTCAACTAGAAGAAGAAAGGATGCTTGAGGAGTCCTTGTGGGATCCCAGGATGGATGTGGCACAGTGCTGAGCTGCGTCCAGTGACTTTCTTTTAAGGGACCACACCAGAGTAAAGGTCAACCCTGACCTAACATCACAAGCTTAGAGAATGCAAGCTCCTTTAAGGTAGAAGTGCAAAGCTTTTTTACTCCTGTTCTTTATCCTCAGGTGCTGGGAAAGGGAAAAAAAAACATAAAAAGATTAGTGAAACAGGTCATAAAGAAAAAAGGGCATGTTTTTCCAGACCCAGGTGGATATCATTTAACAAGTTTATTGAAGTAGTTTGTGGCCGCAGTCAAAATTACAACAGTAGCTTGCAGAAAAGAGCCTGCAGCAGTCTGACTCTTATGCCATTTACAAGCACATTTATCTGCTTCCTTATACCAAGAGTAGCCATTATCCCCCCACCACCTCTCATTTAATACACTGCCAAGTGAGAGGTCTAGTTTCATAGCCATGACCACCAGTGGATACTAGAGAAATGGCCAATTTTTTTCCTGTACTCTGGCACCTTGACCATGTTTGCAAGAGGCCAAGCTTATTTTATTCCCTGGGAATCACTTGAGGGGAAGCAGGTCAACATAGCATTCAGACAATTGCTGGAACCTCTTGAATTTTAAGTTCCTCCATCAGATTGTAGCCTCCTTGAGGCAGTAACATTCTACTTTACTTCGAGTGTTCGCTCCAAAGAGCCCAGAACCGTGATCTGCTCCCAGAAGGCCTTCAATTAACACCATGAATTGATTGATCCCACATCCTTCTTGGATTCTTCCCAAGTGAATTGGAAGAAAAATAGTTGATTCCCCCTACCAGGCAACTACAACTGAATCCAATACCCAAGTTCTAGGTCCCGGTCTCAATTCTACACTAGCAGGAAAGTAGCAGTGATGAAGAGTCTGCAAGGGGTGGGCTAAATTTAAAAAGTCCTCACCTAATCTGTCTCTTAATGGGGTCTCTAATTTAGGAAGTACAAGATTGGGTGCTGATTTAGGACCTGTTTAAACTTCAGGGTGAGGACTTGGAAGAGTCCACAGGAGGTGGTGAATCCCTCCCAAAAGAGGTAAGGCTTAAATAGATGTTGTAGAAATAGAAATAGTAGTAGATATACTAATAATAATAGCAGTTATTGCATTTATTGAGCCTCTAAGGGGAATTACACTGAATTAAGGACTTGAGTGTCCTCCTAATGGGGAAATGCAATGAATGGTGCAGCGATTTCCGAAACGTCACAGTACTAGGAGTAATTCAATCTATGGTTTCCTAAGGAGCCTAGCCCATTGCCAGTGGCTTATTCCCAAAGGAAGAATCTGGTTCAAGGCACACATATCCTCCCACATTTTGCCCTTCCATGCCCGATGAAACTGGATGCCACTATTTCACTTGGGCTGTGGTTTAAAAAGTCTCTCGGTAACCTCATTTGAAAGACAAAGGGTGATCTTTCCAACTTGGGACTGAGACAGACTTTTCCACAGGAATGAGCTTAAGAATGAATAGCTTAATTCTTCTATCACTTGTCCCTTTTCTGTTGATGCCCAGTTTGTCTGCTGCCTTGTTTAATGTGCTGACCTCAGAACTAACAAAAACTATTCTACTTTTGAGAGGGAGATCCAATCTTTTCCCAAGTTATCTTATTTCTCAGTTTCTTACACCTTTACAGGATGGAGTCTTTATTGTTCAGTGTGTAACCGTGTGTACCCTGCCTTCCGTGGATAGTCAGTCCATGAGTTAATCATTTCTTTAGGGAACAGCAAGGTCAAGGATCTCAGACAATGAACTACTGTAGATAAAGAACTCTGACCTCTCGCCTGGAATGCCCTCTTCCTTCATATATGACAGATGATCACCGTACCCACCTTCAAAGCCTTACTGAAGGCACATCTCCTCCTAGAGGCCTACCCTGACTAGGCCCTCATTTCCTCTTCTACCACTCCCATCTGCATCACCCTTGCACTTGAATTTGCACCCTTCATTCACTTCTCTCTCAGCCCTACAGCATTTCTGCATGTATCCATAATTTATTTATATCAATATCTGTCTTCCCCTCTATACTATTAACACTCTGTGGGCAGGAGAAGTGTCTACAACTCTATTCGTATTGTACTCTCCCAAGTACAGTGCTTGGCATACAGTAAGAACTCAGTAAATATGATTGATTGATTGATTGGTTAATGGAAGACTCAGATGCTTCTGGCTTTTTTGGAAGCATTAAATTCCTTCATCAAAAATATGCAGAAATAAGTATTTCCTTGGATGCAGAGAAGAGAGATTCCTCTTCACCCATCTCCTTGATTTTCTATTTCCTCATTCCCGCTAAACCAAAAGGGAGAATTTCTTCCCAGTCACTGGTAGCCCCAGTCCTCAAAGGCCTTCAAAGTTTGTCCAGCACTCTCTGCATTAAGCAGAAGCACATGGCTATTGACTTCAAGGCCTCTCAGTCCATCATTGGTATTTACTCAATATTTGTTGTTTGCAGAGTACTGTACTAAGCACTAAGGAGAGCTTAATAGAGTTGGTAGGCCCTCTCCCCACCCTCAAGGAGTTTACAGTCTAGTGAGGGAGAAAGACATTAAATTGCACTATAGATAAGGGAAGCAACAGATTGCAAGGATTCATACTTAAGTGCTATGGGGAAAGAGGTGGGGTGAGTCAGTCAGCTCTCTCCCCCCTATATGGACAGGCCACTGCTCTCCCCATCTTCAAGGTCCTTATGAAATTACACTTCCTCCAGGATGTCTTACATGATGAATTATTCTCTAATCTCTCCGCTTTGTATTCCTGCCACTTCCTCTTCAGCACATGGTTTCTAACCCTCTTCACTCCCACTGTACGTATGTAGAGATTTTAATACTCTATTGCTTTGCCCTACCTGCAATTTATTTTAGTGTCTGAAATGAAAATAATAATTATTATGGTATTTGTTAAGTGCTTACTATGTGCCAAGCACTATTCTAAGCTCTGAGGTGGATCCAGAGTAATCAGGTTGTCCCACGTGGGGCTCACACTTTTAATCCCCATTTTACAGATGAGGTAACTGAGGCAGAGAGAAGTTAAGTGACTTGTCCAAGGTCACACAGCTAAGTGGCGGATGTGGGATTAGAACCCATGACCTCTGACTCCCAAGCCTGTGCTCTTTCCACTGAGCCATGCTGCTTCTCTACTGAGCCACGCTGCTTCTCTTTATCCAACCTTAGCTTCACTGACACTGTCCTTTCCTAGTTCTCCTCCTGTTTCTCTGGCTGTTCATTTTCAGTCTGTTTCATATGCTCCTCCTCTGCCTCTCTCCCGCTAACAGTGAAAGCTCCTCAAGGCTCAGTTCTGGGTTCCCTTCTTTTCCCCATGTATACCTGTTCCCTTGGAGAATTCATATGCTCTTATGGTTTCACCTATCTTCTCTATGCAGATAATCCCAAACCTACATCTCCAGCCAGATATCTTTCCTTCTCTCCACTTCTTATTTCCTCTTGCTTTCAGGATATCTCTACTTGGATGTCCCACTGACACTTTAACTTAACGTATCCAAAACAGAACTCCTTATCTTCCCACTCAACCCTGTAGATGTTCCCATCACTGTAGACTGCACCACCATCCTTCCTGCCTCACAAGCCTATAACCTTGGCACTGCCATCAACTCATCTCTCGTTCAGCGCTCATATTTAATCTGTCACCAAATCCTGCCAGTTCAAACTTCATGACATCACTAAAATCTGTCCTTTCCTCTCCATCCAAACTGCTACCTTGTTAATCCATGCACTTATCCTATCCTGCCTTGATTATTGCATCAGCCTCCTTGCTGACCTCCCAGCCTCCTGTCTCTCCAGTCCATACTTCACTCTGCTGTCCAGATCATTTTTCTAGAAACACAGTCTGGCCATGTTTCCTCACTCCTCAAGAACCTCCGTTGGTTACCCAACCATCTCTGCATCAAACAGAAACTCCACACTATTGGCTTTAAAACATGCAATCATCTTGCCCCCTCCTACCTTACTTCCCTGATTTCCTACTACAGTATATCCCATTTTAAGAGTGTGGACTGTGGCATTCATGAAGATGGCGGAGCTTCCCAATAAGCATGGCAGATGAGCCTCATTCCTTAAACTTTAGGGCCATGAACCTGCCTGATGGAATTCATTCCATTAACACTGGATTGTGCAGCACCACCAGCATTAAGAGAAGCAGCGTGGCTCAGTGGAAAGAGCACGGGCTTTGGAGTCAGAGGTCATGGGTTCAAATCCCGGCTCGGCCATTTGTCAGCTGTGTGACTTTGGGCAAGTCACTTAACTTCTCATTGCCTCAGTTACCTCATCTGTAAAATGGGGATTAAGACTGTGAGCCCCACGTGGGACAACCTGATTCCCTTGTGTCTACCCCAGCGCTTAGAACAGTGCTCGGCACATAGTAAGCACTTAACAAATACCAACATTATTATTATTATTGTTATTCCCTTATCCTGCCAGTCATGCAGGAAGATGTGGCATCGAGTGCAGTAAAGAAGGAGGGGAACGAGAGTCTCTCACATTGCAAAATGGATGCAAGTCAGCTGTGTGACCTTGGACAAGTCCCTTAACTTCTCTGTGCCTCAGTTTCCTCATCTGTAAATTAGGGATTAAGTGCCAGTTCTCCCTTCTACTTAGACTCTGAGTCCCATGTGGGACAGGGATTCTGTCTGATCTGATGAGACTTGAATCTACTCCAGTGCTCGGCACATAGCTTTCCAAATACTATTATCAATATTATTATTATTATTGTTGTTATTATTATGAGCAGAGTCATTTACAGCTGAATTTCCAGTGTCAATATGATTCCATAGCACCATGACCCAACTGGTAGTTACCTTGGCAGCCTCTGTGGTCTTTGCCACCTAAATGAGCCAGATCGCTACTTGATGTGACAACTCAATGGAATCCACAGTTGGTTTGTCAGCCAGGAACCTTTATCTGGTGACAGGCCCAGCAAGCATTCTGCCTAGGTCTACTTAGGTTGATTAGAATCTAGGTCTTCCATTTCCCAGGGCCTGGCTTTTTCCATGTAACCCACAAATGTATTGAGCCCCCCCAGTGTGTGCAAAGCATCATAGTGAAAGGCTTTCATTCAGTCATTCATTCAATCACTTCTATTGAGCATTGACTGAGTTCAGAGCACCGTACTAAATGCTTGGGAAAGTACAATACAACAATAAAGATTGACATTCCCTGCCCACAATGAGCTTACAGTCTAGACAGGGGAAGACAGACATTAATACAAATATACAAAATTACAGATATGTACGTAAATGCTGTGGGACTGGGAGGGGGGAAGAGCAAAGGGAGCTAGTCAGGGCAATGAAGAAGGGAGTGAGAGATGAGGAAAAGTAGGGCTTAGTCTGGGAAGGCCTCTTGGAGGAGATGTGCCTTCAGTAAGACTTTGAAGGTGGGGAGAGTAAACATCTGTCAGATTCGAGGAGGGAGGGCATTCCAGGCCAGAGGCAGGACGTGGGTGAGGGGTTGGCACTGAGACAGGCAAGATCAAGATGCAGTGAGAAAGTTAACACTAGAGGAACAAAGTGTGCATGCTGGGTTGTAGAAGGAGAGAAGCAAGGTGAGGTAGAAGGGGGCAAGGTGGTGGAATGCTTTAAAGCTAATGGCGAGTTTTTGTTTGGTAAGGAGGTAGCTGGGCAACCACTGGAGTTTTTTGAGGAGGGGTGTGACATGTCCTGAATGTTTTTGTTGAAAAATGATCCAGGCAGCAGAGTGAAGTATGGACTGGAGAGTGGGGAGACAGAAGGCTGGGAGGTCAGCAAGGTTGATGCAATAATCCAGGCAAACTGTGAGAACTACCCTTTGGAAGATTAGGCATGAAGGAGTTGGACCCTACCCAAAATGTGAGAGTGTGTGTGTGTTTGAGTGTGTATGTGTGAATCAATGGTATTTACTGAGTGGTTACTGTGTACAGAGCATTGTACAGAACACTGGGGCAGTGTCAAGGAGAGACTGACTTCCCCCTTGAGATAAACCCATCTGGCTTCCCAGATTGGACCATCCACATGTGTGCGTGCATGCACACACACACACACACAGTCCCTGGAGGACAGTGGTGGGATGGAAGATAGAATGTCAGCTCCCACCCTGTAGGGCCCTGCGGAAAATCTCCAGACTCACAGGTGCATCAGTTATTCAAATGAGTGGAGGGGAATATGAAGGTCTCCAAGCTGAGTGAACTATTCTTCTGAGAGGGTAAGAGGGCTGACCCTTTTTTGGTTCAGAACAATAGCCTCCATTCCGGGAGGTGTGGATCTTAAGACCAGTGACTCCGACAGGCAGAATCTGCCTCAGACTCACAAGACTGGATGAGCCCTGGTATGTTCTCTCAGCTCCATGCCTTTCCTTTATGGAACTTACCCTTAATACTATCCTGTGAAAGTAAATAACCATGCTGGGTTCAAAGATCTACCAAGGAGGGGACTCCAGAACTCCTCCTTTAGTTTCCTCAGGCATTAAGTGCTTCCACTGCTTAGAAATTCTCCTTTATAGCTCAGGCTCAGTGGAAAGAGCACGGGCTTGGGAGTCAGAGGTCATGGGTTTGAATCCCGGCTCAGCCACTTGTCAGCTGTGTGACTGTGGGCAAGTCACAACTTCTCGGTGCCTCAGTTACCTCATCTGTAAAATGAGGATTAAGACTGTGAGCCCCACGTGGGACAACCTGAGTCCCCTGTGTCTACCCCAGCGCTTAGAACAGTGCTCGGCACATAGTAAGCGCTTAACAAATACCAACATTATTATTATTATTATTAATTCTCTCTGGCTCCTTTGGAAGTGGAGAAGGAACAGAGAGGAATCATTATTGTCATCCCCATCATGCATTTAGGACACTGAAAGAGTTAATTCTTCTCCCCAAAGTACTTCCTTTCTTCCAGGCCTAACTTATGCATTAGAGAACCTGCTGGCTTAACGAATAAGGCTGCATTGAACTCAGATTTCCACCAGTGTCAAAGACGCTTCTTATATTTTGAGACTTGTTCCAGGTTTACTTTTCTAAAATCCCACTTATAAAGTCAGGATAAAAGTTCCTCTTCAAGGGATTCTGTTATTTCCTTTCTTCCTGCTTTGAAGAAGCCATGACTCTACCTAATGAGATCATTTAGAATCACTGCACAGACGGCTGTTCAGCAAAGCTGTCTCTCTTCTTTACTCATTGACAGAATAACCTTTTCTTTGAAAAAAAAATCTACAAAGATCAGCATTGACATTAACATCCATAATTAAGCGGCTAATGTAACCTTTTGTGTAGTCTTACAGAAACTTTTCCATGTCGATGATACAGAATTGCACACACTACACTCCCTGACAGTTTTCAGGTTTCCTCTTCAGCTTTGCTTCTGGGCTCTGTTAAGACCATGAAGTGATCTGCAGTGTGGTAAACAGCTATTCAGTCAAGCATCTAAGAAGGCCCCTTTGTGAATTTACCACCTCCACTGGGCAATTTGCTCACGGTGACTTCTCTCTAACGACAGGGAAAATGTGAGCTCAGGATAACCTTTCCAGTCCCTTTAAAAAGTCGCACTTCCAAACCTATGCTGGAGCATGCTCAGAACCTGCCACCCCCTCCACAAACGTTCTCTTGTGGAGAACTTTCACATCTTTGAGATGTTCATCCCCTTGATTCTATTTATTGCTATTGTTCTTGTCTGTCCGTCTCCCCCGATTAGACTGTAAGCCCGTCAAAGGGCAGGGATTGTCTCTATCTGTTACCAATTTGTACATTCCAAGCGCTTAGTACAGTGCTCTGCACATAGTAAGCGCTCAATAAATACTGTTGAATGAAAGAATCTTATAAAAACTCTTTCCCCTTCCCTCTTTAACTATCAATTTCATCGGCTCACTCTCCAGTGGCTTCTTCCCCACTGCCTTCAAACATGCCCACATCTCCCTCATCCTTAAAAATCCTCCCTTGACCCCAGAGCCCCCTCCAGTTATCATCTCATCTCCCCCCTACTTTTCCTCTCCAAACTCTGTGAGAGAGTCATCTACACTCACTGCCTCAAATTCCTCTTCTCCAACTCTCTTCTGGGCCCCCTCCAATCTGGCTTCTATCCCTATCACTCCACTGAAACTGCCCTCTTAAACGTCACCAGTGATCTTCTTGCCAAATCCAATGGCTCCTACTCCATCTTAATCCTCCTTGACCTTTCAGCTGCCTTTGACACCCTGGACTATCCCCTTCTCCTGGATATGTTATCCAACCTTGGCTTCGGTGACTCTGTCCCCTCCTGGTTCTCCTCTAATCTTTCTTGGTTGTTCATTCTCATTCTTCTTCGTGGGCTCCTCCTCCCCCTCCAATTCCCTGTCTGAGTCCCTCAAGGTTCAATTCTTGGTCCCCTTCTATTCTCCATCTACACTCACTCCCTTGGAGAACTCATTCACTCCCAGGGCTTCAACAACCATCTCTATGTAGATGATACCCAAATCTATATCTCCTCCCCTTTCCCTGTTCTCTCTCCAGGCTTGCAGCTCCTCCTGCCTTAAGGACATCTCTACTTGAATGTCCTCTCACTACCTCAAACTCAACATGTCCAAAACAGCTCTTTAGCTTCCCTCCCAAACCCTGTCCTCTCCAAATCCTGTCGGTCTCACCTTCACAACATCGCCAAGGTCTGTCATTTCCTCTCTATCCAAACTGCTGCCCCACTAGTACAGTCACTCATCCTATCCTGCCTAGATTACTGCATCAGCCTCTTTTCTGAACTCCCAACCTCCTGCCTCTCCCGACTTCAGTCCATACTTCACTCCGCTGCCAGGATTATCTTTCTCTAGAAATGTTCAGGGCATGTCACCCCCACTCCTCAAAAATCTCCAGTAGTTGTTTATTCACCTCTTTATGAAACAAAAACTCCTCACTATGGGCTTTAAAGCTCTCCATCCCCTTGCACCCTTCTATCTCACCTCCCTTTTCTCCTTCTACATATCAGCCCACCCACTCTGCTTCTCTGGTGCTAACCTTCTCACTGTGCCTCGTTCTCACCTATCTCATCGCCCACTCCTGATCCATGTCCTACCTCTGGCCTGGAATGCCCTCACTCCTCAAATATGCCAATCACTCTCCCCTGCCTCCAAAGTCTTACTGAAGGTATACCTCTTCCAGGAAGCTTTCCCAGACTAAGCCCCACTTTTGCCATATTGGGAAGACAACCCTTTGATTTAGTTGGCAACAAAAGTGATATGGTCAGTTTCAGTGTGCCTGAAGATGCCACATTATTCCTCACTGCCACTCATTTGGGTATGCTCCACCCAGAGGCTGTGATGCTGGGCCTAAGAAGCGGCTGGCAAGGCAGATACTGGCTCTGGCTTGTGCACAGCCCATACTGTGGGTAACCTCCTCTGCAGAAGAAATTGTTAAATTCTCTTGAAATGAACACAACAAATCTCCTTTACTGCACCGGCCTGAGTGTGGTTTCTAATGAAGCTGGGCCCTCATTTTTCCCTTCTACCAGGTACTGTGGCAGAAACATAATTATCTGGATTGCCTGGCAAATAGCCAGTTCCATATAACCTGTTTTTCTCAGTTTTGTCATCTGTTAAAAGAGGATTAAATATCAGTTTTCCATTCTCCTTTGACTGTGACCTCTCTATGGGGCAGAGTCTGTGTCTGACTTTAGTCATATACCGCTCCCCCCACCTAGGACAGAGCTTGGCACATAGAAAACACTTAACAAATACCACTAAAAGAAAGGGCTGCAAGATTTGTGGAAATTTTTTTAATGGCATTTATTAAGCACTAACTTTGAGCTTTGTGCTGGGATAGATTCAAGATAA
This sequence comes from Ornithorhynchus anatinus, assembly GCF_004115215.2. Lineage (NCBI taxonomy): Eukaryota > Metazoa > Chordata > Mammalia > Monotremata > Ornithorhynchidae > Ornithorhynchus > Ornithorhynchus anatinus. The sequence goes on along the minus strand of NC_041745.1, from coordinate 19,513,109 downwards.
TCAGATGGGCGATAGTTCCTGCTCCATACAGAATCCACACAAGAAAAGAAAGGGAAAGAAGAGAGCTCAGGAGCAAGTAAGTGGTCAGCAGTGGGAGAGCCGAGCACAAGGTAAGGTCAGAAAAATAGGTGTATGAAGATTTTTGTGGCTATGGAGTGATCTGTTATCCAATTATCACTATTAATATCACCATTACTTCCCCCACCTTATTAAGGCCTCCAAGGCACCTTCCCAATGAGGCCCTCTTTTCCCCAGCTCCCTCTCCCTTCTGCTTTCTCTATGCACAGGGATTTGCGTCCTCTGGGCTTTTGGTTTCGCTCCATCCTCAGCCACCCAGTATTTATGTACATAGCTGTAAATTTTGTATTTATATAAGTGTCTGTAAGCTTGTTGTGGGCAGGGGATGTATCTACCAACTCTGATGTATTGTACTTTCCCAGCATGGCGAAAGGGATATAGCACGGGTCCGGGAGTCAGAAGGACCTGGGTTCTAATCCCAGCTCCGCCATTTCTCTGCTGTGTGACCTTGGGTAAGTCACTTAATTTATCTGTGCCTCAGTTACTTCATCTGAAAATGGGGACTAAGATTGTGAGCCCCCTGTGGGGTATGGACTGTGTCCAACCTGTTTATCTTGAGCCTACACTACACTAAGCCTACACTTGCAATGTGGCTTAGTGGAAAGAGCCCAGGCTTGGGAGTCAGAGGTCATGGGTTCTAATCCCACCTCTGCCACTTGACTGCTGTGTGACCTTGGGAAAGTCACTTAGCTTCTCTGTGCCTCAGTTCCCTCATCTGTAAAATGGGGATTAAGACTGTGAGCCCCATGTGGGACAACCTGATTACCTTGTATCTACCCCAGCGCTTAGAACAGTGCTTGGCACATAGTATGCACTTAACAAATACCACCGTTATAATTATTATTACACTAGTGATTAGCACAGTGCCTGGCATATAGTAAGTGCTTAACAAATACCATTTTTAAAAAAGGGCTTAGTACAATGTTCTGCTCACAGTAAGTGCTCTATAAATACCACTGATTGATTGATTGATGAGGGCAAAATCAGTGACCTATTCTGTGTGATGCTTTACAATATAAGTGCTGGGGACAATTCGTTAGGGATTAAACACACTTTACTAAATCCTAAACACCACTGTTGAGTGCACTGTTTTGTCAGTTTTGCAGGAGAGGGTTATAGTATCTTTTAAGTGCTTATCATGTTCCAGGTCCTATACTAAGCAATAGGGTAGACACAAGCTAATCGGGTTGGACACAGTCCATGTCCTGCATGGGGCTCACAGTATTAATCCCCATTTTACAGATGAGGTACCTGAGACACAGAGAAGTTAAGTAATTTGCCAAAGTCACACAGAAGACAGATCTGCTAAAGGGCGTGTTTGGACTAGACTGTTTTTTGTGGCATTCCATGAATTTGGAACTACAGCATTTATACATGTGCATAAGGATGTGTGGGGATTACAATATGCGTTTTCCTTAACACAGGAAAGAATGCCATCCTTGCACAACAGAAGGACTGGATGTTCTAGTTATTGCCTAGAATATTTACTGCATCAGAATAGCATCTACAATTCCCTTAGGAACACTTGGCTAAAAACTTCCTGTCTGATTCACCTCCAGCCATCCCAGGGGTGTGAAGGGATCCACTCTGGACAACAAAACCAATCTCCCTGCCTCTCATGCTGTCAACTTTGGAGCTCTCCTAGGCTGATCTCTCTCATTCAACCTACATATTTAATGTCAACTTTTCTTCTCCTCCACAGGGTCAGCCCCCTACACCGAACTCCAGACTCTCTCCCCACCCCCTGTCTAAACTGTAAGTTCACTGTGGGCAGGGATCGTGCCTACCAACTCTGGTATTTATTGTTCTCTCCCAAGTGCTCTACAGACAGTAAGCACTTAAAAAATAACACCGTTTGATTTCCACACTGTTTCCTCTGTCCCTCCCCTCTTCTCACAATTGCTGCTCTTGAAACAGAAAAGGTGTGGAACTGGTAGTCAGGAGAGATGGAAAAAAACAGTGCTTGATATCCCTTTTCCATGAGTTTCTGCTTTTATTATGGAAAGAGCTCCTAGGCTACCCCAAAACTGTGCTGCTGTGTCTCCCGAACAGTTCCAAATTCTGCACTGGGATGGGGGATTTATCAGGCATATTTTCCCAATCATCAGTAATAATAATAATGATGGTGCTTGTTAAGCGCTTACTATGTGCCAAACACTGTTCTAAGAGCTGGGGCGGGATACAAGGTAATCAGGTTCTCCCACATGGGGCTCACAGTCTTAATCTCCCTTTTACAGATGAGGTTACTGAGACACAGAGAAGTTAAGTGACTTGCCAAAAGTCATACAGCTGACAAATGGCAGAGTTGGGATTAGAACCCATAGACCTCTGACTCCCAAGCATGTGCTCTTTCCATTGAGCCACACAGGCAGAGAGAAATGGATAGCCAGTGGAGGTTCTTGAGGAGCAATGACAACCTGTAAGGTGTTCTAGAAAAGCCTCATAAGCGCTTAGTAGTGCTTTGCACACAGTAAATGCTCAATAAATATGACTGAATTAATGAACAACTTTAAAAAGAAAATAAACTCACCTATATAAGTGCTGGGTACAATTTGTTAGGGACTGAACACATCTTATTAAATCCCAAACACCACTGCTGAGTGCACTGTTCTTTCAGTTTTGTGGGGGAGAGTTATAGTATTGGTTAAATGATTATTATGTTACAGGCCCTATACTAAGCACTAGGGTAGACACAAGCTGCTTCTACCTTGAGAGAACCAATCAGAGGAGGGTGGATCATAAAGTAATATTTAAACTGATGGAATCCAAAACACAAGGTCTCCCGGAGACTATCATTTCTTGTGGTGGTTCATTCATTCATTCATTCATTCAATAGTATTTATTGAGCGCTTACTATGTGCAGAGCACTGTACTAAGCGCTTGGAATGAACAAGTCGGCAACAGATAGAGACAGTCCCTGCCGTTTGACGGGCTTACAGTCTAATCGGGGGAGACGGACAGACAAGAACAATGGCAATAAATAGAGTCAAGGGGAAGAACATCTCGTAAAAACAATGGCAACTAAATAGAATCAAGGCGATGTACAATTCATTAACAAAATAAATAGGGTAATAGAAATATATACAGTTGAGCGGACGAGTACAGTGCTGAGGGGATGGGAAGGGAGAGGGGGAGGAGCAGAAGGAAAGGGGGAAAAGAGGGTTTAGCTGTGGAGAGGTGAAGGGAGGTGGTAGAGGGAGTAGAGGGAGAAGAGGAGCTCAGTCTGGGAACGCCTCTTGGAGGAGGTGAGTTTTAAGTAGGGTTTGAAGAGGGGAAGAGAATCAGTTTGGCGGAGCTGAGGAGGGAGGACGTTCCAGGACCGCGGGAGGAAGTGGCCCAGGGGTCGACGGCGGGAGAGGCGAGACCGAGGGACGGTGAGGAGGTGGGCGGCAGAGGAGCGGAGCGTGCGGGGTGGGCGGTAGAAAGAGAGAAGGGAGAAGAGGTAGGAAGGGGCAAGGTGATGTAGAGCCTTGAAGCCTAGAGTGAGGAGTTTTTGTTTGGAGCGGAGGTTGATAGGCAACCACTGGAGTTGTTTAAAAAGGGGAGTGACATGCCCAGAGCGTTTCTGCAGGAAGATGAGCCGGGCAGCGGAGTGAAGAATAGACTGGAGCGGGGCGAGAGAGGAGGAAGGGAGATCAGAGAGAAGGCTGACACAGTAGTCTAGCCGGGATATAACTAGAGCCCATAGCAGTAAGGTAGCCGTTTGGGTGGAGAGGAAAGGGCGGATCTTGGCGATATTGTAGAGGTGAAACCGGCAGGTCTTGGTAACGGATAGGATGTGTGGGGTGAACGAGAGAGACGAGTCAAGGATGACACCGAGATTGCGGGCCCAAGAGATGGGAAGGATGGTCGTGCCATCCACGGTGATAGAGAAGTCTGGGAGAGGACCGGCTTTGGGAGGGAAGATGAGGAGCTCAGTCTCGCTCATGTTGAGTTTTAGGTGGCGGGCCGACATCTAGGTGGAGACGTCCCCGAGGCAGGAGGAGATGCGAGCCTGAAGGGAGGGGGAGAGGACAGGGGCGGAGATGTAGATCTGCGTGTCATCTGCGTAGAGATGGTAGTCAAAGCCATGAGAGTGAATGAGTTCACCGAGGGAGTGAGTGTAAATGGAGAACAGAAGAGGGCCAAGAACTGACCCTTGAGGAACTCCAACAGTTAAAGGATGGGAGGGGGAGGAGGCGCCAGCGAAGGAGACCGAGAATGACCGGCCAGAGAGGTGAGAGGAGAACCAGGAGAGGACGGAGTCCATGAAGCCAAGGTGAGATAAGGTATGGAGGAGGAGGGGATGGTCGACAGTGTCAAAGGCAGCAAAGAGATCAAGGAGGATCAGAATGGAGTAGGAGCCATTGGATTTGGCAAGAAGGAGGTCATGGGTTACCTTAGAGAGAGCAGTCTCGGTAGAGTGGAGGGGACGGAAGCCAGATTGGAGCGGGTCTAGGACTAGTTAGTTGGTAACCTTTCATGTTACTGTTTCAAGCCCTAATATTGGAACAATAACTACACTAAATTTAGAGAGACCACTGGTCCAAAAACTGTGGTCCCTCTGCTGATTTCCTGAGTTTTCCTGGCATTCAGAATATCAATATGCAAGATTTTTCTCTATGCCACTAATTGTGACTCATTGAGAGGTGTGATTTTACACCTCCCTAACACCTGCCAAGGATTATGGGAACATAGTGAATGGTAGTGTTGGCCACTGTTCTGAATCAGTGTTCTGGTCAGAATCTGACCAACCCTTGATGGAATAATGTTCCTCAAAAATTACAGACCACTTTTGCTTCAGGAAACTCTTGCTTTTCAACAATTAAAGGTATTTATTAAGTGCCTGCTTTGTGTACAGCACTGTACTATGGACTTGGGGGAATAAAATAGAGTTAACAAACATGATCTGTGTCCTCAGTGAGTGGAAAAGACAGATAAGGAGGAAAAAAAGGAGGAAAAAAAGGAAAATTGGGACCATAAGTGAGTGAGTTCTTGGAAAGTTGGGTTTCATAGGTTATTATGCACAGAATTGGCTATACAATGGGATCTGTGAAATTTGGGCACTTGGGCCCCACCGATAGCCCTGCAGCACTTAATGTGCTTATCTACAAATTATATGTTACAAATTATTTATTTATAAGAATATCTGGCTCCCCTTCTAGATTATAAACTTGTTGTGGGCAGGGAACATATCTACCAACCCGATTTTATTGTGATCCCCCAAGCACTTAATACAATGCTCTGCAATCAGTCAAGCAAGCAATTGTATTTACTGAGCACTTACTGTGTCATAACATTTTGGCATTAGAGGAGTGAAGTGTGTAGGCTGGGTTATGTAGGAAAGCAGAGGTAGGAGAGGGAGACTTGACTGAGTGCTTTAAATCCAGTGGTGAGGAGTTTCTGTCTGATGCAGAGATGTATGGGATGCACAGATGGAGGTGGTAGATTTTGAGAGAAGGTGGGAGCTCTTTTCTGATATTGCTGGGAAAGATGGAGAGTTGAAGAAGGGGCAGAAGGAGGGAAGGACTGGAGAGGAGTAAGGGAGATTTTAGGGAGATTGTTTGGTACTTTCAATTTTCTCAGTAAAGTAGGTGGCCAGGTCATCGGGGCAAGAGATGGGGAGGCAATCAATAAATACCATTGATGATGATGATGAGCTGCTATAGGAGTCAGGAATACCCAGTGCCGAGTTGGCCCAGAGGTACTGAGATGGTATTTGTTGATTTGTACCCTTCACTTTTCTATAGCTAAAAAAATCTAATTTGCTAAAGTAAATTTCATCACAAATTATTTTTTCTCAAACCTAGGTTAGGAAGCTTTTTGCTATACAGATACCTGAGGCACTCAGTATCACTCACATCAGTTCTTATATAGCTCGCATCCAGCACACAATCCCTGTTTTTCTTGAGCTAATAGGCATATTTGTTCTTTCAGTAGGATGTCCTGGGATGGTTTCACCGCTTCCATCTTTAACATGGAAATAAAAGAAAAAAAATCTAACTTCTCCAAAATTGAAAGGAATAACACTGACAGATTGTTACAGGCTAGACTTTGGATACACAAAAAGTAAATAAAACCTAAAAACAGCAATAAGTGATTCATCTTATGACAATTCAACCCTGAGTGGCATTAACACCACTGTCATTCCTGTTTAATGACTACATAATTGCATTGTATTTCATATGTAATTAAAATTTTCACACCAACGTCAAGGTTGGTGTATTCACAAAATAAATAATTGAAATTAGTTCTCATAAACAACAAAACAAGAAAGCCACATTTTAATGCTTTGGTTTAATGGGATAAGAATAATGTTAAAGCTACAGAGCAAATTGAATATAGTTCCTTGTCAGGGTGATTGGATGGGGAAACTGGAATTTTTCACTTCCTCGTTCCCCAAATTCACCTTTGCTTCACTTCATTTAAAAGACGATAGATGAAAAATGAAGAGCAGAACTGCCTTACCAGCCAACTGATAAATTCATGAATAATGTATGAGGCAAATTGCTAAGCTTCTTAGAAACAAATACTTTCAAAAGTAGGAAAGCAAGAATGGAGGTTGTTGGGTTTTTTTTTTCCTGCTACCTTCTGGAGCTAAGCCTTTTTTAAAAAAAGAAACACTTTATATAACCAGGTCAAAATAGAATTTGAGCTGGGTCTACACTGCTGTAAAAAGTACACCATCCCCATCTGAACTATTTATCATGCCAGCTTCTTCTGGGTAGGCAGCATGTCATTTCTTTGTTTTGTATTTACTAAGTGCTTAGCACAGTGTGTTGCACCAAATGGACACTTGATAAGGAGTACTAATATTACTATTTCCCCATGATTTGCATTTAGGAAGAACTAAATACCATGCCTAATTAACTAGAATAGTGAGTGTAATACCTTGGAGAGGAGGTAGGCTCTCACTGGAACCCCCAGGTAAGTGGGATAGGGTTGGGTTTCTCCATTAAGAGAGGACTACTTTGGGATCCTCCTAGTGGTTTAGTTTCCCCTGCACAAAAAATGCTTCTATGGATCCAGCTTTCCCATTTTGAAAATGATTCTCAAGGCAGGGTTTGTTGAGGCAGCAAAAAGTCTTTCTTGTTCTACCCAAGGATCAGTTGTGAACAAAAACTCCTCACTATTGGTTTTAAAGCACTCCATCACCTTGCCCCATCCTACCTCACCCCACTTCTCTCCTTCTACAACCCAGCCCACACGCTTTGCTCCTCTAGGGTTAACCTTCTCACTGTGCCTCAATCTTGCATATCTCGGAGCCAATCCCTAGCCAATAACCTAACTCTGGTCTGGAATCCTGACTCAAATCTGAGAGACAATTACTCTCCTCTCCTTCAAAGTCTTATTGAAGACAAATCTCCTCCAAGAGGCCTTCCCAGCTCCACCTTTGCCTCCCTCCCTGCCTCACAGCACTTTGTATATATCTGGAATTTTATTTATTTGTATTGATGTGTGTCTTTCTCCCTCTAGACTGTAAGTTAGTTTTGGGCAGGGAATATCACTGTTTATTGTTGCAATGTACTCTCCTAAACTCTTGGTACAGTGCTCTGCACACAATAAGCACTCAATAAATACTAATGAATGAATGAATGAATGAATGAATGAATGAATGAATGAAGTAGCTCCAGCTTCTCCTGGCTTAGCAACTGTGCTTCTAAGGCTCATGAATAGGGAACACTCACTTTAAGTGAGTAGGGGATTTTACTGCATATCTTCCTGACAGGAAAGTCATCATTCTAATTCTGCCCCTTCTCCCCTCCTCCCCGCCAGCGTCCCTCTGAGATGCACCCCATTGCTTCCATATTCTCTGAGACTGTGGCACACAGGAGAGAAAGTCCCAGGGAGGTGGACATGGCCAGCACCCTTCTTCTTTCCACCTCCCGGATTCTCCCAGAATGAGTGATTTCCCTTTCTTTCCCACACAGCCAATTCCTCATTCATTCATTCAGTCGGTCAGTCACATTTATTGACTGGGGGGAGAGAGGCATCAAAAAAAGTGAAAAGGCATTAATAGCATCAATAGAAGTAAATAGAATTAGAGATATATCTATACACATCAGAACAAGTAAAGCAGGCATTAATATAAATAAGTAGAATTATAGATATGTATATATATACACAAGTGCTGTGGGTTGGGGAGAGGATTTGAGCAAAGGGAGTGAGTCGGGGTGATGTCGGTGGGAGGGGGAGCCGATGAAAAGGGGAGCTTAGTCTGGGAAAAGGGGGCCTTAGTCAGGGGGCTCATCTGCCCCTCCTCAAGCCAGTCACTGAGGACAAAGATTCCAGACAAAAGCCCTTACTATCTGTCGATTCCCATGGGGAGGGGAAATTTTGTAGATGGGGACTGGGGATGGAAACAAGATGGATTTAAGCTCATTATGGGCAAGGAATGTTTCTACCACTTCTGCTATATTGTTATATTGTAATAATAATAATATAATAATAATAATTGTTGCTTTATTTTGTTATCTGTCTCCTCCATTTAGACTGTGAGCCCATTGTTGGGCAGGGATTGTCTCTATCTGTTGCCGAATTGTACATTCCATATGCTTAGTACAGTGCTGTGCACATAGTAAGTGCTCAAATATGACTGAATAATTACGGTATTTGTTAAATGCTTACTATGTGCCAGGCACTGCACTATGCACTGGGGTAGATAAAGCAAAGCATGTTGAGTGCAGTCCCTGTCCCATGTGGTGCTCACAGTCTCAATCCCCATTTTCCAGTTGAGGTAACTGAGGCACAGAGAAGTAAAGTGACTTGTCCAAGGTCACACAATGGGCAAGTGGCAGAATGGGATTCAAACACATGACCTTCTGACTCCCAGGCCCATGCTCTATCCACTACTCCATGCTGCTTCCTTATTCATTGTCTCCTTCCCCAAAGGACAATTTGTTCAGTTTGACTGTGATTTTGACATTTTTGACATTGTTGATCTCTTCTGGTTAATTCTTGGTTATTCGGAATGCAAGTTTCATTCACTGGTTCCAGCCTTCATTTCCTGGGACCCTCAGTGAATTACTTGCAAAGCTACTGTGAGTGGATTACTGCTGTCTGCTAAAGGCTTTTTCTAGTTGAAAATAGGGTAAACACATAACATGTGATCAAAATAGATTTATTGCTTCAAGATGCTCATAGACCTGTACTCTGGAATTTACTTAATAAATTTGTTCACCCTAAAAATGTTTGTTAAGATTCAGCCTCAGTGCCCTTGTCAATCCATTCCCTATCGCCAATGTAGTAAAGAAGGAATGATATTTATAGATTCTATCTGTGCAATATATTGTACTAAGGGCATGGGAAAGTACTACAGAAATGCAAGGCATATTTCTTGCCCAGAAAGAGTGTACACTCATCTGGCTAAACCAGAGGGGCATAGTGGGCCTAATTCTGTTCAATTTATTCTATCAATCAATCAATGGTATTTATTAAGCACGTATTATGTGCAGAGCATGAAACTAAGCACTTGGGAAAGTACCATACTATAGAGTAAGAAGATGAAATCCCTGCCCACTAAAAGCTTATAGTCTACAGGACTATATATGCAGCAGTGTTGTAAAATGCAGTAAGGATTCCGCATATGCATACATGTATACACTTGTGCAATGTCTCTCAATCCTGTAAGCTCCTAGAGGGCAAGGATCATGTCAACCTTCTCCATTGTATTATACCACATTGCTCCGTGCACCAGTTAGCACCGCTGATTTATTGAAGGGTTAGTCCCTGAAATTATGGATACTGCTCATTTAGCTCATCCCAGGAAGAAGATTTTGTCATCACAGATCTCTCTTAGAATCTAAATTAGGCCCATGGATTGAGCTCATCATGCCCGGAAGAGCAAGCAGGGCTATTCATGTAGTTTTGCCAGAACGAAAGAATAGATTCATCAATTAAAGTCTCTAACTGCTTTATGTGGATAAAGGATGAATTGGGCCCCTGAAAAGACAATCTGATGGGGGCAGTTTCCTCCCAACACTTCATTATCAAAATTAGTTTAGAAGGAGATGCTGGGAGCACCCTGTCCTTGAGAAGGGATATTCTGGACCCTCCAATTTAACAAAAATCCCAGGGGAACCCTTGATAGTTTTGCTCATTCCAAGCACTTAGTACAGTGTTCTGCACATAGTAAGCGCTCAATAAATACTATTGAATGAATAGTCTGAACACCAAATTCAAACCCAGATCACCTTTCCATATACTGAGCAGAAATATGGAGTGTTCTCAATTCTCCTGTCTCCGAACTCTAGCTCATGCTTTTTCTGCTGTCTGTAACTCCCTTCCCTTCAAATTCACTAAACCACAGATCTCCCAATCTTCAAATCCCTCTTGAAAACTTACTGAACCGCTCAGGGCCGGGGACAACCCAAGGGACTCTGAAGCCTGAAATGTGGTGGCCCTAGATGGCCATTCCCCAGTTGCAAGGAGGATCCTGCAACCTGGGGTGGGTAACCGAAATCCTTGAATTCCTGAGCCAGGCCACAGGCTATGTCCATAGGCTTCCTAGCTCCAAGAGATGGGGCAGGCTCATTTCAGCTGTACACCATGTCCAAAAAGCTAAGGAGATGGATCTTTGCCCTCATGGCTACAACCCCGTAGGGATGATGGACAACCATAATCTTCAATGGTCTGTGGCTCCCACAGTATGCGCACCATTTATATCTGCCAGTCTTTCCTGTTGAGAATGGGAGCTGTATCTTCTACTCATATTGCATGTTCCCAAATACCTCAGCACTGTACACATTTCACACACAGCAAATTCTTTTCAAGGAATGAATGAATGCCTGCATGATTGAAAGTAAATATTAAACAAAACCCAAATTGTGATTACACTGGGACACCAAACAGAAGGTGAGTCAGAGACTGACAAAGCCCAGGGGAGATGAAATCTGGAAGGCTTCCAAAACAAAAGAAAAATCAAATGGACATCAATGAATGCATCCCTGCCCCACCAATGCACCTTCCTTTCCTTTCCTCACATCTTTCCCCTCCACACAGAAAGGAGAAAAATAAACCAAGACAAACACATCAGTCTCTGAAAATAAGTCCATTCATTGTCTAGCCATAGGTGATGCGTATGTAATTCAACAAAAGAGTGATAGTTCAGTTCTAAAAAAACTTTGAAAACTGCTTCCATTAGGCCCCTGAATTCCTCTCTGAATATGCAGTTCTACTCCATTCTTTTGTTTGTTTTTGTTTTGGTTTGGTTTTTAATGGCATTTGTTAAGTGCTTACTTTGTGCTACACATTGTTCTGAATGCTAGGTTAGATTCAAGCTAATCAGGTTGGGCACAGTCCCTGTCCCACATGGGGCTAACAGTCTTAGTCCCCATTTTACATATGAAGTAAATGAGGCACAGAGAAGTTAAGTGCCTTGCCCAAGGTCTCGTGGCAGACAAGTGGCAGAGCTGGTCTTGGAACCCAGGTCTCCTGATTCCTAGACCTGTGATCTTTCCCGTTGGCCACACTGCTTCACACAATACTTCTGGGAGGGAATTCAGTCAATCAATCATTAGAACGCTTAGACTGTGAGCCCGTGATTGGGCAGGGATTGTCTCTATTGCTGAATTGTACACTTCAAGTGCTAGTACAGTGCTCTGCACATAGTAAGTGCTCAATAAATACTATTGAATGAACTTACTGAGTTGCTACAGTATACAGAACCAGATACTAATCTTTTGGGAGAGTATAAAAGTAAGAGACAGGGTCTCTCAAATTCTTTCCAAACTAATGGGGGAGGTAGACACAAATTACTTTCAAATGCAGTTGTTGGAGGGAAAGGAGACAGAAACAATGTTACAGCAGCAGAGAATGGAAGAATAAATAATAATAATGATAATGATGTTGGTATTTGTTAAGCGCTTACTATGTGCAGAGCACTGTTCTAAACACTGAGATAGATACAGGGTAATCAGATTGTCCCACGTGGGACTCACATTTTTTTTTTAATCCCCATTTTACAGATGAGGTAACTAAGACACAAATAAGTTAAGTGACTTGCCCAAGATCACACAGCTGACAAGTGGTGGACCGGGATTAGAACCCACAACCTCTGACTCCCAAGCCTGTGCTCTTTCCTCTAAGCCATGCTGCTTAGAAAAATAGAAGTGGAAATTAATGTAAATTGAGAATATGCGTAAATGTTAAGGGAAGATGTTAGTTTAAGGCAACTTGGAAAGATAGAGCTAAATTGGCAAATACCTCAGGGTGGCCTAGTGGAAAGAGCACTGCTTTGGTAGTCAGAGGACATGGGTTCTAATCCCAGCTCTTCCATTTTTCTGCTGTGTGACCTTAGGCAAGCCACTTAACTTCTCTGTGCCTCAGTTACCTCATCTGAAAAATGGGGATTAAGGCTGTGAGCCCCACTTGGGACAACCTGATTACCTTGTACCTACCCCAGCACTTAGAACAGTGTTTAGCACGTAGTAAGCACTTAACAAATACCGCCATTATTATTATTATCATTACCACTTGCTTTTATTCTTTCTGGCCAGTCTCCCCTGAAATTAGGCTGAGTGCAAAGTTGGAATTGGCCAGATTCTCCCAGGAAACTTATGTTTCCTCTTGGAATAAGTTAGGGAACTTTGAAAACTGCGCGAACCCATGGTCCTTTAGGGTACCATTTTGTAAACACAGTTTCTTGTAAGCTCCTGTGCTGGGAAATAACTCACCAAGGTGCCATTGCAGGAGTGGTTTACTGTTTTGGGAATAGTTGTCTCCTTACTGCATGTACTTCCACCCGAGACTGTCGCTTCAGTACTTTGAAACTTGAAAATGAAGGCGTACACCTTACCTTCAATACAATAATAAAATGTTAACTTGTCAAAATATGCTGACATATATGGTAATTTATGATCATGCTAAACTTCTGCGGAGATGTTGGGCTGAAAATGATACCTTTGTATTAAAATACCAATATGAGTCACTCAATTATAATAAATGACAAGGTAGCTCTTTCAACTGATCTTTCTTAACAACGGTGCTGGAATTTGCACATCTGCCAGTTTTCTCCAGATTACCTGTCTTTATTAATATGAGTACTGCATAGTTTGAAATATATCCCTCCTCTCTGATTTTGTTTTCTCTGACCTCATTTGATTTTTGCACCCAGCGGGTTATATAAAGGGATGGCTACATAGAATATATTATCTAAAATGCTAATTAGCCAAGACCAGGGAGAATGGGCTTAATAGGGAAATAATTGTATTTCAAAGAAATAGATGTATTAATCATTATGATTGGAAAGCATTTTAAATTTGGCTCAGATTTGACTAATACACACTTGGTAGATTGCAAGAGGCTAGTCTTTAATTAATGAATGAAATTAAATGGGACATTATATTAACTCTGCTATTATTCAAATTTATTTGAAAAAGATGAAAAAAGTTCAGATGAGATGATACTGATGCTTCTGTCTCCTCTGCGATCCAATGGTAATTAAACATTTTATTTTAAATGACTTACTATCGACCAAATAAGGTGCCTTAAAGGAGTGAATTGTAGGACATACAAAAGTCATTATGTCTGTGTCAACTGCCTGGGGTTAATTAAAACACAGATAATCTGCCAGGGAGAGTTATAATAGCACTTTTCAATTAGTGACATTAGAACTTTTACCTTTTAGACAAAGTTTTATAAAACTGGAAAAAGAAAATCTCTCCCTATCATTGTTAAGGAAACATATGCTTTATATTGTGTGTCATAAAAATGATCTGAGTTAAATCATTCAGAATGACTCTTATTCTCCCAGGGTATGTGCTACTTCCTGGCTGTACTTGAGACCATCTGAAACTGCAATGACTTTTTCTAGATTATTATTATTATCGTTATTGTATTTGTTATAATCACCTATTATGTGTCAAAGACTGTTGGGAAACAGCTTAGTTCAGTGGAAAGAGCATGGGCTTGGGAGTCAGAGGTAATGGGTTTGAATCCCGGCTCTGCCACTTGTCAGCTGTGTGAACTTGGGCAAGTCACTTAACTTCTCTGAGCCTCAGTGACCTCATCTGTAAAATGGGGATTGACTGTGAGCCTCACATGGGACAACCTGATTACCTCGTATCTACCCCAGTGCTTAGAACAGTGTTCTGCACGTAGTAAGTGCTTAACAAATACCAATATTACTATTATTATTCTAGACACTGGGGTAGATACAAGTTAATCAGTACGGACACAGTCCCTGTCCCACGTAAGGCTCAGAAGCTCCTATAGACTTTAAGCTCGTTATGGGTAGGGGACATGTCTGCTAATTCTGTTGTATTGTACTATCCCAAGCACTTAGTACAGTGCTCTGTACATAGTAAGTGCTCACTAAATGCCACTTATTGATTGATTGATTGAAGTAGGAGGAAGAGCAGGCATTGATGCTCCATTTTACTGATGAGGAAACAAAAGCCCAGCTAAGTTAAGCAATTTGTCCAAGGAGAGAAAGCCGGCAAGATGGTAAGAATCAATTTACCTAACCACAGATTTTGGGGGCATATCTTTACCTATCTACTCTGCCACCTGGAGACTTCTGCAGGCCACAGTGCATGTGATATGCAATTTCCAAAGGTTACCAGTGGCCTAAAATAAGTTCCTGATTTACTCTCAGGGAGTGGTGTGAGCACTAGGGATATCTGGGGCAATTCCTCTTGGTCTCAGTTTCCTCTTCTGCAAAATGGGAATGAAATACCTGTATTCTCACCCTCTTAGACCATGAGCCCCATGCAATAAAGTGACTGTGTTCAATCTGATTATGTCGTTTCTCCCCAGTGCTTGACAACTAGTAAGTAATATTAATAATAATAATGTTGTATTTATTAAGCGCTTACTATGTGCAGAACACTGTTCTAAGCGCTGGGGGAGATACAGGGTAATCAGGTTGTCCCACGTGAGGCTCACAGTCTTAATCCCCATTTTACAGATGAGTTAACTGAGGCACAGAGAAGTTAAGTGACTTGCCCACAGTCACAGAGCTGACAAGTGGCAGAGCCGGGATTCGAACCCATGACCTCTGACTCCCAAGCCCATGCTCTTTCCACTGAGCCACACTGCTTCTCAAGTACTTAACAAATACCACACTTATTAAGTCCTTGTGAGAAGGAACCAAATCTTGCCTCTAGTGTACTCTCCCAATCTCAGCACCTAGTAGGTTCTCAATAAATACTATTAATTGCTTGAGGTACTGAAGAGACCTCTGAACTTTTCAGGTTATGCTTGCTGATCCCTCTGATGCTCTGGGCATTACTTTTTCTAACCACTAGTTTTTCTGGGTGGGCTATTATTATTATTATGGCATTTGTTAAGCACTTACTATGTGCCAAGCACAGTTCTATGCACTGGGGTGGATACAAGGTAATCAGGTTATCCCATAGGGGGCTCACAGTCTTAATCCCCATTTTCCAGTTGCAATAACTGAGGCACAGAGAAGTGAAGTGACTTTGTCCAAGGTCACACAGCAGACAAGTGGTGGAGCCGGCATTAGAACCCACATCCTCTGACTCCCACTTAGTGCTTTATTATTATTATTTATTAGTGCTCTTTCCACTAAGCCAGACTGCTTCTCTGTCTTCTCAATCTTAATGATATTTGTTAAGCAGTTACTTAGTCAGGAGTTGTGCTAAGAGCTGGGGTATATACAAGTTAAACAGGTTAGACAGAGTCTTTCCCACATAAGGCTCATAGTCTTAATCCCCATTTTACAGATCAGGCAACTGAGGCACAGATACGTTAAGCAACTTGCCCAAGGTCACACAGCAGATGAGTGGCCAAGCTGGGATTAGAAGTCCCAGGTCAGCAGTCCCTGAAAGAAAGCACACCCGATTACTCAAGACACACTGAACCTCATGGGAAGGCTGCTTACTACTCTGAGTAGAAATTCATTTTCAAATCTCCTTCTGCTTTGGATGTTCTAAACAGCTGTTTGCCTGTGGTACCAAAGCAAGAAAATGTCCTCCCAGAGAGTCAGGAGGGAGCTTGGATGTTAATAATGATGGAAGCATAAACAAACTCACAGAGCCACAGATTGGACGATATTTCCCTAATGCTCAGGTCTTTCTCAACTACAGATGATTCATTCAGGGAATAGGATGAATCGGGGGCTTAGTGGCTGTAGGGAAAAGGAAGATATTGCCTTTTAAAGAAGATAACTGTCAACTGATGAAGAATTTCGAGCCATTTTTAGAATTGGCTGGAATTGCTGGCTTGCCCGGCCTCACTGGTTTTTAACTGCACCCTTCTTGCCCTTCACAGGCAGACAGGAATCCTGCTGCAGCACCCAATGCTTTGACTCTGAGGTGCCTTGCAGCTCACAACTCTCCAGATCCCTCCATTGCCCCACTCATGCAATTCAGATCTGACTCTGGCTTTCCAGCTTTCCACCCATTTCATCAATAAGTCTGCTCTTATTTCCATTTTTCCCGGGCCGCTTGGATTTACACTTGGATTTGTTCTTGGATTTGTAACCCTTCATATACCCACTCTCAGCCCATAGCACTTACGTACATATCCATAATTTATTTTAATGTATGCCCGTTCCTCTGGGTTATAAGCTCCTTGTGAGCAAGGTACCTGTCTGTGAATTGTTTTATTGTACTCTCCCAAGTGCTTAGTAAGAGCACCCAGTAAGTGCTCAATAAATACCATTGACCGATTGACCGAGTGATGTGTCCCATTTCATCAGGATATGAGCTAATGAGCCAAACCCCAACCAGAATAATACCTGCCCTTGACAATGACGGTCACAGAGCACAACCTTGTACCCTCCAGGAACCCAGGTTGGAGAGATCCACACCCTTGGCTGAGTCTAGATAGCTGCCCCAAAGTGACCTCTTTCCTCCAGCCAATAGGGCCACTTCACAATCCCCACACCTGAATTGAATAAGGCATTTCCAGTCAAGCTTATATTTTTGATGATTGTGTTGAAAATGGAATATATCCAACCACTCGAATTTACCGATAACCTCCTCTAAATTCTAGCCTCCACTTGGTGTCCTGGGGTTGTGTCTATCATTTCTAAAGGACTGTACTCTCCCAAGTCCTTACTGCGATTCTCTGCACTCAGTAATCCTCAAAAAAAATTGACTTCACTGATTAACTTGACTTCAATGATTAAAGGCCTCTAAGAAAATGGTTTCTGGAGATATGCCCCAGTTTTGCAAGGAAGCATCACTGTCTGCAGATGAGTAAGGTAAGCACAGCCATGGGTACCTGTTTGGAGGAAACTCTGGTCCCAAACCCCAGTGATCCCCCTTTCTTAGTTTACTCGGGGTCAGAGGGAGGGCTTTGGAAAATGAAACTGAAAATTATTTTTCTACCTCTATCATTTTATGGCTCTTAAACAATATCAAAGGAGTCAGTGTCAGCATCAGCTAAATGGAATGCACTACCTGCTTGTTCGAACCATCAACTAACCACTGAATTCTTTAAAAGCTAAAACAACCCAGCCGTCCATCTGTGCGGTACATTTATTTTCCATCTTTCTACATATGCCCTGGATGCCTGTTTCTATAGCATATTTGATTCAAGTTCAAAAGCTTCTGTGGTTTAAAAAAAAGGCTGAGTTTTCACTACCTCGCCAACCAACTTGCTGTTCTCGTGTATTACACAAATGTTTATCCTCTAATGACTGTTGCATCATTTAATTCCAATTCAAGAAAGGGCCTAGGTCATCAAAACATCAGAAATCCTAAATCATAAACTGTAATTTTTTTATAATTGCAACAAAGGGTGTGAATGGTACAGCTGCATAGCAATCCCAGACGGGTTTTCCACGAACGAGGTATTCTGAGAGCAACTTCATAAACTGCTGGAATGGTGTGCTGTGATTGCTTCAAATTAAAGAAACTGCTGACAGGCCTTTCTTAAACAAAATTGAATGCATTCAGTCCTCTGACAGCTTTCAATCTATTCAGTGTTTTCTGAAAGCATCTGGATCTCAATCAGAGTTGCTGCCAACTTGTCCGTCTCCTGAAAGGAAGAGTTTTCTGCCCTTTCTTTCATTTTGAAAGAAGGGATGGAAAGGGAGCTAGAATTCTCCAGGGAATGAGCACTAGAAGAAAGCAAACATTAATGAGTTAAGGCCAGAAAGCCAACACTCTGGGTCTTTCCTGGAGAGAGACCTACTAATCTTCTATCCATTGCCCGTTATAATTTAATGAAGGAGGTAGGTAGACTCATATTAGAGTCTAGATTACATTTCCATTTAGAATTGGCAGGAAATGCTGGCTTGCCCTGCCTCACTGGCTTTTAACTGCACCCTTCTTCCTCTTCACAGGCAGACAGGAATCCTGCTGCAGCACCCCGTGCTTTGACTCTGAGGTGCCTTGCAGCTCACAACTCTCCAGATCCCTCCATTGCCCCACTCATGCAATTCAAATGCTGACTCTGGCTTTCCAGCCACATGGTAGGAGCAGGACAAGAGGAATAGAACAGAGTATAGAAAGAATATGTCAGGATGACTAGAAGAAGAAGACTAGAGGAATATTTTAAGCATGCTTAGGAAAACCTATGTACTAAGGGAGGCGGCTAAGTGTATGTGATTTGGAGAATTAACATATATTACTCTCTGCTTCACCTTCTTGCATCTCTTAATAATAATAATAATAATAATAATAGTACTTGTTTAGTGTTTGCTATGTCCCACTCCTAATTACAGGGGTAGATACAAGTTAATCAGGTTAGACACAGTCCCTGTCCCACACAGGGCTCACACTCTTAATCCCCGTTTCTTACAGATGAGGTAACTGAGGCACAGAGAAGTTGAGTGCCTTGCCAAGGTCACACAGCAGACAAGTAGCAGAGCTAAGTTTTGACCTTTTGACCCCAGGTGCTTCTAACTCCCAGGCCCATGCTCTATCCACTAAGCCATGCTGCTTCTTTCCTCATTCTAGGTTCACTGACCGGCTTCAGGTGTTCATACCTACAAACGCAAGTATGGTCGATGGCCGCTTCGGAAAAGGCAACTGGGTGGGGCAAACCTGGAACCCAGAAGGTTCCCCATTGCTGAGTCGTTAGTACCCCACCACCCAAGAATGACTGAAAGTAGTGATGGGTGTTTGATGAGTAGCATCGACTTTCTAGTGTCACCTGTCCCTCCAGCTTCTGCATCCCTGATGGTTGGTGGCATCTCTGACACCTGCAATGAGTCCTATGACCACTGTGAGAGTAATAATAATAGCAATATTATTATTTTGGTATTTTATTAAACAGTTACTATATGCTAAACTCTGTTCAAAGAACTGGGGTAGACAGAGCCTTCTATCTTCCCTCCCAAACCCTGTCCTCTACCTAACTTTCCCATCACTTTAGATGGCACAACCATCCTTCCCATCACACAAACCTGCAATCTTGGTGTCATCCTTGACTCCACTCTCTCATTCACCCCAAATATACGATTTGTCACCAGGGTCTGCTGGTCTCACCTTTGCAACATTGCCATGATCCACCCTTTCTTCTCCATCCAAACCGCTACCACATTAGTACAGTCATTCATCCTATCCCAACTGGATTACTGCATCAGCCTCCTTTCTGACCTCCCAACTTCCTTTCTTTCTCCACTTCAATCCACATTTCATTCCGTTGCCTGGATTATCTTTCTACAGAAATGTTCTGGGCATGTCACCCCCTTCTTAAAAATCTCCAGTGGTTGTCTCTCAACCTCTGTATCAAACAAAAACTCACTATTGGCTACAAAGCTCTCCATCACCTTACCCCTTCTTACCTCACCTACCTTCTCTCCTTCTATATCCCAGACTGTACACTCCACTCCTCTGGTGCTAACCTTCTCACCATGCCTCATTCTCACCTGTCCTACCATCAACTTCTAGCCCACTGGCCCACTACCTCTGTTCTAGAACTCCCTCCTTCCTCAAATCCGCCAATCACCCTTCCACCTGCTTCAAAGCCCCACCTCCTCCAAGAGGCCTGCCTAGAATAAGCCCCCCTTTTCCTCAGCTCCCCCTCCCCTCCGTGACATTCTATTTCCCTTTGCTCTTCCCCCCTCTACCCACCCCACAGCACTAATGTCTATATGTAACTATAATTCTATTTTTTTATATTTATGCCTATTTGCTTGTTTTGATGTGTATATCTCTATAATTCTATTCATTTATATTGATGCCTGTTTACTTGTTTTGATGTCTGTCTCCCTCTTCTAGATTGTAAACCCGGTCTAGGCAGGGATTGTCTCTCTTTATTGCTGAATTGTAATTTCCTAGTGCTTAGGACAGTCCTCTGCACACAGTAATCATTCAACAAATATGATTGAATGAATGAATGAATGGATAAAAGGTTATCAGTTTGGACAAAGTCCATGGCCCACGTGGAGCTCATTGTCTAGGTAGGAAGGAGTATTAATGAAGCTCCATTTTAAAGATGAGGAAACTGAAGCAAGAGAAATAAAATGATTTACCTAAGGTCACACAACAGACAAGTGGAGAGCTGGGATTAGAAACCAGATCCTCTGACTACCAGACCTGGCCTCTTTCCACTAGGATACACTGCTTCTATGGGATCTTTCCTGAGGGTCTTTCCCCAAAGCTGCCAGAGAGAGAGGCAGGGCATCAATCAACCAATCAATCAATGGTATTTATCAAAGATAGAACCAACTGGATTTTGTGACAGATTGAATTTACAGGTTGAATGAGAAATGAGTTGAGGATAATGCTACAGACTTGTCCCAGGGCTATGTTCTAGCAAATCCCAGAATTAATTAAGCCCCAGTTGGAAGACATTTGAAGTTCCTTCCCTCTGTCCATTTGGCATAATGCCCAGCTCTGCCAGCTTCTTAATTCTCAGGGTCCCAGCAGTTGACAATGGATTCTGGGCCCTTGCATTTATCCCTTCCCATCTGAGACCATTCTCCACCATGAGGCTTTCAGACAACACCTAGGCAGTGTGCCCCAGGAAGCAACAGCTACCAGATGATCCTATGTGGCTGAATGCTGCTACAGTGTCCTCTTCTCAGCCTCAGATGGCCTTTTGGCATCAATTCCACCCATTGAAATTGTTTAAGTGGTGGAAAGAAACACTTTTGACTTAAAACCCATTTAGGGGAAGATATTTTTTCCATATATTTCTCATCTGCATGTTGATTTCCTTGAGGCCACAATCTTTTTCAACCAAATTCCATCAATTTCTTTTTAAAAAAAACAAAACCTGTTTTTCCCACCGTAGGTGAAAGAAAAATAACCTGAGGGGTGTTCCCTAGATTTCCAATCTGCAGCCCTCAGAGTGCATAATTTATATTCTGGGCTTTCATTGACATAACAGGCTGTTAATGTAATATTTCCAACACATTTATAATCATATCTCTCTTCCATTTCCCACAGGACAGAGCTATATGATTTTAACAACCCATTTTTATTTACTTGTAAAATAGCCTATATGGGGAGGATATATAACCAATTTGAAAAGCAAGCTATATTTTGTTAGTGCTTTTCACTTAGAGTATCACATGTTGTGTTGTCTGTGTTGCAAATTAATTGCAGAAGGTTCCAGGATGCACTGAATTCCATTTTGGGAAGTCTATTGCTGTAGAAGATTCCAAACAGACCATTATTTTGTCAGCTTAAACAAAAGCCCTGATTAAAAATTAAAATACATTTGGTACAAAAAATATACAGCTGCCTAATTACTGTCAAGATTTATATTTTGCTGTGGGTAAATCCCTCATAATGGCTACTTTTCAGTCCCTATAAACCAGGCCACAATGAATTTGACAATGACGAGCTTCAATAAACATGCATTTTTTGTCTCTTTTATTAGGTATGCCAGAGATCTGCTTTAAGTTTTAAAAAGCCCAGATGGAGGTTTTACATCTGGCAATACATTATCAACTTATGCTCCTGCAGTTACAGGATTTTAAATATATATAAGGCAATCTTTAATTACCAATGAGAGCAATAAAACATATTTAAATATCCTCCCACAAACAACTCTATTACACAAGCCACTGAGAGCCTACAAATGCTTGAGTTCCAATGAGGGCGTAAAGAAGTTCATCAGGTTTAAAGTTGGGTACAAGATAGAGTTCTACTTTGCCTAAGGCACATTTCACTGAATGGTGGGCATTCCTAAAGTAATTTAAAATACATAGACAAAGGGGGAGATGGTAAATTACTGTAGCAGCTTGTCTGATCACAGTGGAAGGCTCTGCTAAATAAAGGGGTCATAGTTCAAAATGACGCTAATCTCTGGAAGTCCCTTGGGTCATCTGTCTCCCAGTTCCACATCAATCACTCAGTCAATAAATGGTATTTTTTGACTACTCACTACAGGCTGAGCATTGTGCTAGGCACTTGGGGAAGGACAGTGCAATACAGTTGTTAGACAAGATCCCTCTCCAGAAGGAGTTTAGGATTGAGAGGGAAAGACAGATATTAAAATACACTAGAGAAATGGAAAAATGGCAGACGGTCAGAAAATGAACACTCCGTGTGGGAATGAATGTGTGGGATGAATATCAAGCTCTTATACGGTACAGATCCAAGTGCAATAGAGAGGAGAATGATATAGGGAAATGAGGGCTAAGTCAGGGAAGGCCTCTTGAAGGAGATGTGACTTTAGGAGGGCTTTGAATGTGGAGAGAGTGGTGTTCAGTCAGGTATGAAGCGAGAGGGAGTTTCAGGCCAGAAGGAGGAAATGGGAAAGGAGTCAGTGACAGGAAACAGGAGATAGAGGTACAGAGAGTAGGTTGGCATTAAAGGATTGGAGTATGCTGGCAGAGTTCTAATAGATCAGCAAGATAAAGATGGCAAGGGAGAGCTAATTGAGTGCCTTAAAATCAATGGTAAGGAAGTTCTGTTAGATTCCTTCACTGACTCTACTGCCTTTCTTCCAAATCTCTCCATAACCCCCTCCAATCTGGCTTCTGCCTCCTTCTCTCCACCAAAACTGCTCTCTCAAAAATCACCAGTGATTCCTGCTTGCCAAATCCGATGGACCTTATTCCATCATAATCCTCCTTGACTTTCAAGTACCTTCAACACTGTCAACAATCCCATCCTACTGGGAAAATTATCCAACCTTGGCTGCACTGATACTGTCCTTTCCTGCTTCTCCTATCTCTCTGGCTGCTGATTTTCAGTTTCTTTCAATCTCTTGAGTCCCTTTTAATCTCTGCCTCACACCCCCTAACTGTGGGAGTCCCTCAAGGTTCTCTTCTGGGTCACCTTCTATTTTCCATTTATACTGACTCCCTTGTAGAACTCATTCACTCCCATGGCTTCAGCTACCATCTCTATGAAAATGATTCCCAAATCTACATCTCTCAGACCTGATTTCTCTCCTTCTCCACAGTCTTATATTTCCTCCTGCCTTCAGAACATCTCTATTTGGGTGTCCCACCAACACTTCAAACTTAACATGTCCAAAACAGAACTGATCTTCCCACTCAAACCCTGTCTTCCTGCTGAATTTCCCATTGCTGTTGACAGCACCACCATCTTCCCTGACTCACAAGCCCATAACCTTAGCAATATCCTTGACTCCTTTCTCTCATTCAACCCACATATTCAATGTCACCAAATTCTGTGGGTTCAACCTTCATAGCATTAGTAAAATCCACCCTTTTCTCTCTATCCAAACTGCTACCATGTTAATCCAATCATTTATCCTATCCTACCTTGATCAGCCTCCTCGCTGACCTCCCTGCCTCCTGTCTCTCCCACTCCGGGCTATACTTCACTCTGCTGAAAACGATTCAGTCCATTTTTCCCCACTCCTGTAGAGGCTCAAAAGCTCTCAATCAGGTCTCCTGCTCCTACCTTACCTCACTGATCTACTGTACTCCTACTCAGTCCACCCATTTGGCTCCTCTTAACTCCAGCTTGCTTATTGTGACCTGATCTAGACTATGTCAGCACCGGCCCCTCCCCCATATCCTCGCTATGGCCTAGAGCTCCCTCTCCCTCCTTATATATATACACGTGAACCACCACCCTCCCCACCTTCAAAGCCTTATTAAGGTTACAGCTCCTCCAAGAGGTCTTCAGCAATTAAGCCCTCTTCCTCCTCAATCCCTCTCTCTTCTGTGTCAGCTCTGCACTTGGATTTGTATTCTTTGGGTATTTGGTATTCACTCCACCCACAGCCCCATAGCACTCATGTACATAGCTAAGAATTATCCATTTATATTAATGTCTGTCTCCCCTTCTAGACTGTAAACTCATTGCATTGTACTCTCCCAAGTGCTAAGTACAGTGCTCTGAATATGGTGTGTTGATTAAATACCATCGATTCATTGCTTGACTGATAATACTCAGCATCAGTGTTGGGAAGACTTCCAGTTCAGAGAGCACAGCAAACACTTAGAATGTGAATGCCCACAATACAAAAGATTGTGGGAAGAGAGAGATTACTGGAGAGGCAGGCCAAGGTTGCATAAATAAATGATAGAAGAACATCCTCAAAATCCTCCACTGTCTCCCAGTGCCTCTCTGCATCAAACAAAAACTCTTCATAATTCACTTCAAGCCCCTCTACCATCAACTCCACTTTACTTGTCTACTTTCTTCTGCTATTCCTCAACTTTCTGTCTTCATTCCTCTTTAGGCAACCTTCTAGCTGTATCTCACTCTTGAATCTCCTACTATGTGAGCCATATTATCCCCTCAGTCAAGTTTAGGGTTCCCCAAACAATTAGAATCATTTTGAACTATGGCCCTCTTAGTTGAGTCCTTAATGTTCTCTAAAAGACGCCGATTAGAGTATCACATGTGTTCCCTAGGTTGCAAATTCATTTTGAAAGGTTCCCTGATGCACCAAACTCCATTCAGAAGTCTATTTTTGTGGAAGGTTATTGTTGTGAAAGATTCCAAACAGGACAAATCATGCCATCTTATCCACTGCCTAAGTAGTTTAAACTACATTAGTCAGTCTAGAAGCAAGGGGAGAAGCCGGGGAAGCTGGCCGGGAACAGTCCAGTCACCTCAGATCTGCCTCTTCCTGAACCAGTCTCTCTGGACCAAGGGGCAGATAGGGAGGCTATATTTCTCCCTCCTTCCCCCCCAAAACTGGACAGAGGGACTGTGGTGCTGGCATGGGTTCTAGGGCAATGGCTTCAACTGGGGGGAATGCAATCAGATTTTGGTATCTAGGGATATCCATAATCCAATGTATCTTAATTAATGTGCATCTGTATCGTTTACCCAATCCAGGTTCTAATCCTCACTCTGTCTTGTTCTGTAAAACTGGACAAATATTGTATCCTTTCTGTGCCATTTCTTCATCTATAAAACAAGGCCAAAATACTTGTTCTTCCTACCCTGCATGGGACAGGGACAGTGTTTAGTTCTCAGAATGCTCAGCACTTACTAAGCACCCAAACTGTGTTTTAATAAGGATTCATCAGACCCAAGATAGGGACTCTATGATTGTTGAGAGATTTATTCCCATATCAGAAGTCAGGGAATTCAAGCTGCTATTCATTTTGCTGTTTCCTCCCTCTCTGTCCCCTATCTTAATCAAACAGAATAAAGAGATGGAGAGCAGAGTCCCCCACTGTTGAACGAAGACTGTGGCCATTGTTTCAGTACAGACTGGAGGCTGGGGAGGGGCAATGCCAGAAAAGTAAATTTTGCCAATGAATCCTTTTTTGCAGGGGATTTAAAATGAACCCCAATCTCACTGAAGTCACTGAAGACAGGATACAGAGCAATCACCAGAAAGTGTGGCCTTTGGCTGATTCATGAAAACCAACAGCCCGTGAGAGAAAACCTGCCTTTCTCATTACAGAGCATCTGGGCCAAGCCGTGCCCAGTATATCTAGATAGGGACCATATTGCAAACTCTGAGACTCCAGCACAAAGACAGGTGGATGAGATATTTTATGGCACTCTTCTTCCAAACACATTATCCATCCCGGCCGAAATCCATCTGAACTCTCTTGGTACTAAAGAAGCCCAGGATTTTATTTTTTGAGCCTTTAATAGATAGAATTTCAGAGTTTACTATCAAGCTACAGTACTGCTCCATTTTCCCTGAGATTTCCCTGCACTCCGGTGCGCTGCCGGTCCTGAAAAAGCTCCTCACTCCACCCTCTGAATAAGCAGGGTTGCTCTGTAATAATCCAGATCAATCAACATAAATAAAACAGTTCTGGATGGATGGGGCTTGAGTATGCATTAAGAACTGTTGATTGGACAGAGCAATACAATGAGATTTCAAGGTCAGCCTCACACAGAATCCCAGAGCTTGACAAACCCCAGGAGAAAAGACATCTATTTCTCCAAAAGCGCACCTACTTACAATGGAACCTCACGCACACTTGCTTTTTGAAAGCTGTTTCTATGCCAGACAGGGAGGCTTTCCCTGATTAAACTCCCCCACCACATTCCCACCATCCGTTCTTTGCCACACTCTAATATATTGATCTGCAGTTTAATTTTGTTTGTTTTTTAATAGTCCTTGTTAAGCACTTTCTATGTCAAGCACTGTATTAAGTGCTGGGTTAGGTACGAGTTGATCAGGTTGGGCACAGTCCCTGACTCTCAATACGAGGGAAAACAGGAACTGAATCCTCATTTTACAGATGAGGAAACTGAGGCACAGAGAATTTAAATGACTTGCCCAAGGTTACACAGCAGGCAAAGGGCAGAGCTGGGATTAGAACTGAGGTCCTCTGACAGCCAGGCCCATGCTCTTTCCATTGGGCCACGATGCTTCTTTGTTATTGGTTTAGTCATCTGCCTGTGCTTATTATTTCTATCTATTGGTGTTCCTAAAGAAAACTAGGGCAAAGGAATCCCATCCCAAAATCCCAAGATCTAACCACACCTTTCACCAACTGCTAAATGGATTCCATTTCTTTCTGTTTCAGTAAAAAATAAAGCTAGTTCGCTTAGCCTCAAGCATTATCTCTTCTCTTATCAAGGAGACCCCTCTCTGTCACTTTTTCTATCCATACCCATACCCCTTCTGGAACCTGAGAGGATGATTCTGGCCTCACCTTTCTCCTAACAGGGCATTATTCATATTGATAAGAAAAAATCTACTGAAAGGACCTCAAAAAGAAAATGGTAACTATTAAGTACCTATCTGTAATTCTTTTATTTATAGTAATGTCTGTCTTCCCACCACTAAACTGTAAGCTCACTGTGGGCAGGACATAGCTCTGTTTATTGTATCGTATTCTCTCAAGTACTGAGTTCAGTAACTGCACACAGAAAACACTCAATAAATATCACTGAATGAATGAATGAATCAAACCTAAAGCTCCCTGTCCAGCTAACAGTCTGCCTAAAGGCAGGCAAAAAATGAAGGTGTATGTTTTATAGTTTATGGTACTTCTACACTAACAATTCCACTGATATCTCCAAAGATTTGCTTTGAAAATGAAAAATGCTTCTCCAAGAAATATCCCCCCCTTAAAAAAACATATTCCTCCAGACTGACATACCGTGTCTCTAAGCAAAACTCCCTCGCCCTCCTTCCATTTAATTTCAAAGGCAGGAGAAGAGCACTGCCAGAAAAAGAAATCAAAAGGGGGCAAGCTTTTGCTGCAACAAACAGAATCAAAGCAGAGAACGGTGATGTTGAAAGGCCTATGGATGATTTAATACCCAAGTAAGAACCAAAAATATCTCACATTAATAATAATGAGCTGAAGAAATTCTGAAGAACTTGGGCCCCTTATTCATTAGCAAAAGTCAAAGTTTGAGCTAAATAAATTGAAGAAAGAAAATAAAACTAAAGGCAAAACTACAGACCTCTGCTCTCTTGATCCCATCCATCTCTCCAAAAGCATCTCTCCCCACCTTGCCCCCCGTCCTTTCTTCCCACTCTCGATGACCAGGTCACCGTTCTCAACTCCACCGTCTCTACTCATCTCAACTCTCTCTCTCCCCTTTCCCTCGGCTGTTCTTGCTCCACTAACCCTCAGCCCTGGGTGATCGCCTCTGTCCGCCTCCTACGCTCCTATGATCGAGCTGCGGAGCACTGCTGGTGAAGGTCCAAGCACCAAGCCAACTTTATCCATTTCAAATTTATCCTTTCCTCCCTTAACTCTGCCCTCTCCTCCGTCAGGCAAAACTTCTTTTCTTCCCTCATTGACACCCATTCCCGTCACCCCCGCCAATTGTTCCGGACCTTTAATTCTCTCCTTAGGTCCCCTGTTCCTCCCCCTCCCGCATCCCTCACCACCAATGATCTGGCCACCCACTTCATCACGAAAATTAACACAATCAGGCCTGACCTCCCCAAAGTCAACCCTCCCCCTCTTGCCTCACCCCCCAACCCTCTCCCCTACTTTCTCATCCTTCCCTGCAGTATCCCCAGAGGAGATCTCCCTCCTCGCAAGTGCCACCCCCTCCACCTATGCCTCGGACCCCAGTCCTGCTCACCTTATAAAAACCATCACCCCTGCCCTTCTCCCCTCCTTAACTTCTATCTTTCACCACTCACTCTCCAATGGCTTCTTCCCCTCTGCCTTCAAACATGCCCATGTCTCCCCCATCCTAAAAAAACTCTCTCTCGACCCCACTTCCCCTTCCAGTTATCACCCTATCTCCCTACTACCCTTCCTTTCCAAGCTCCTAGAACGAGTCATCTACACTCGCTGCCTAGAATTCCTTAACTCCCATTCTCTCCTGGATCCCCTCCAATCTGGCTTCCGTCCCCTCCACTCTACCGAGACTGCTCTCTCTAAGGTCACCCATGACCTCCTTCTTGCCAAATCCAATGGCTCATACTCTATCCTAATCCTCCTTGACTTCTCAGCTGTCTTTGACACTGTTGACCATCCCCTTCTCCTCCACACCTTATCTCACCTTGGCTTCACGGACTCTGTTCCCTCCTGGTTCTCCTCTTATTCTGATTGTTGGAACTGGTTGTGGACCCAATTAGTTTCTCCAGACTTCTCCAAGGAATCTATGATTTCTGCCCTCCCGTGCCTGAAAGAGCTAAGACCTAAACTAAAAGCTTCCTTCAGCCCATCTGTGAAAGTGCTCCTTCCTCCCTCTCTCTCCTCGTAACTATTCAAAAAGCTCTGGCAGTTCAGTCATTTATGACAAAAGACACAATTAAAGGAAACCATCCTCAAGATTCTAGACCCTGTCTTCTCTCTCCTAACAATAAAATTAGCAGTTGAGTGCTTTTTAAGTTCCAGCTAAATTGGTTTCCACCAGGAGAAACAGGGCACATAATTTCACACCTGATTGTTAATGCACTGTTGCGAAACAACAGCTGCACTAGGAGCATGGAGAGACATTTTGTAAACTGCTTTTGGAGGGAGTGATGTTTGCAAGTTAAAAAAGGAGGGGTGAGAAGAGAGGAGTTTTGGACAACAGTTTTGGCCAGATGATCCTGGTGGACAAAGAAATGACTTGAAGTGAAGCTCCAGTGATTTTTATCACTGGAGTTACCTAGGGAAAACTACACAACCATGCAGAATGACAGAAACAATATTATTATGCATGGATGATATGCCCCAATTTTCATTTACTGTGAACCATATTCATAAAGGAAAATGTGGGTATTTTTAACCTAACATCATGCTAACATCCACATCATTCTTTTGAAAAGAAGTCGTTGCCTGATAAGAATAAATCTTTTACAGGTTTATCTATTAAATCATTAACTTGGAAAGGATCTCAAGGATTAACTAGCTCCCTCCCTCAAGGAATGAAGGAACTTAAAACCCTGTTTTTAAAAAATTCCAGTCTTCCCCAGTTCCTTCTTAGTAGTATTTAAGCATTCTGGAAAAAAGTGATATTTCTGTGTGTTTGTTTTGTGGAAAAGGAGAAATGTGGTTATACTGTATATTCTTTATCTCCCAAGCAGACAAGATAGTCTAATAGAGAAGCATCAAACCGTAATGAAATAGGTCTGTGAATCAGAGGGATCTGGGTTCTAATTCTGATATGTGACCTTGGGCAAGTCCTTTAACTTCTCCAGGCCTCAGTTACCTCATCTGTAAAATGGGGATTAAGATTGTGAGTGCAGTGTGGGACAAGAACTGTGTCCAACCGGATTATTTTGTATCTACTCCAGTACAGTGCCAGGCACATAGTAAGTGCTTAACAAATACCATAAAAAATAGTGATATGGCATGATAAGTACGCCAAGCAGCCCAATCTGCTTTGTAATCCCAAACACCCTCTGGATTTGAGATTTCTTTCAGACCACTATGAAAAAGATGAAATGCAAAATGAATTAAGGTGAGTTTGTCACAGTGGGGCTGGGATTTGCTTGAGATCTTCTAAATGACTACCCTACCAAGAGGACTTTTTATTCCAGGAGCAGGGCTGAGGGCACCATTTGAAAAACAAGACTCATCTGTCCTAGTCATTCTTCTGCTTAGAGTCTTTGGGTGAGTCACTTGAGGTATTTGTGCCCAAATTTCTTGCATTCCTAAGAGAAATAAAAAATCATATTTGCCTCCTAGCTAAACAATGGGCTAATTATGAGATTGACAAGAGCAGATGCTTTTTGAGCTTCTGAATAGAAGGATGCTAGATAAATGAATGACTTTATTTTTAAGATAATTCTGTGAGATGAATGTTTAATACTTAGTTCATTTAAATAGTTGAGGAAGAATAACTCTGAGAAGGCCATAAAGTGTTGCTATGAATCTTTAGGGTCTTATAACTTTTGTTAACTTAAAAGTATGTATGGCTTCAGTGGCAAAATGGAAAGGTATCTAGGTCAACTGGGATATAAGAAAAATTGATCAAATTATGAAGAGCCATTAACAATCTCTGTGGAGAATAATTTTGAATAAAATTCAACAAATGTACCCATAATTTCTTCATTCTTGGTCATTACCCAACAATTTTCAATTTTAATGGCTCTAATATGATTCTGTTCTTTTAGCATTAAGATAGTTTGCTAACATAGTTCCACTTTTATTGGAATTCTAAGACAAAAAAGTTTAAAATAGTCCAAGAAAAAATATGGAATATTTTATTAACATTCCTACTATTAGTGAGTCACTCTGCCCGTGTTCAATATGTTCCAGCCCCAACTTTTTATTTTATTTTCTAAATCACATTTCAACCTCTTCTCTAAATTTTAAATAGTCTTGAAGAGTTATGACATTTCCTTTTAAACTTACTACCAAAGCAGCAAACAGTATAAGAAGTACTATGTCTGAGGGCCAAGTTGAATAATAATAATCAGTGGATTTTTTCATTTTATCTTATAAAGGGAAGGAAATTAAGGTTTTAAATTTCTTAAAAGAAATAAAAGTGCTGTGATTTATTGGAGAAGTATATTCTTGGTTTGGAAATTGGTAGTTTAACTGAAAACAAAGTATTTATTTGTGACGATGTGCAAATTCTCAAGGGATATCTAGAGGCTAAAATATTATGAATCCTGGCCTTCTGAAGCAGCAGGTGGATTTGGAGTGACTATCTTTAGAACTTTCAATATCCAACCAACCACATACCTAGAGGGAGGAGAAGTTAGGAACTGAAAATTTCAGGAATACTGGAGAGTTGGGAGTGGAAATGATGAGGATAAAATCTGGCGCCCAGGAGTGCTGGAGGTTTTAAAGTCAGATGTTAAGAAGGAAAAAGAAATAGCAGGTCAATAAAAGTTAAGGTATATGAACATTATTTGGTCAAAGATATATATACTTTTGGAAAGCCGGAGGCTAAAAGAAATCTGTAATACAATGGCAGAGTTGTATAATATGTTGTTTTCACCATTTTTCACTAACCATTTTACATGTGTTCCTATTCTGTTTGCAGAGTGTATCCTTATGTCTCTCCCATTGGATTGCAAGCTACTTGAGAGTGTGGATTAATCACAGTAGTATTTATTAAGCCATTACCATGCATAAAGCACTGTACTAAGCACTGGGAAAGAATACCCAGGTGTGAATTAGACAGCATCCCTTCCCCTCGGAGAGCTCATGACTTAATAATGAAAAGGAGAAGAGGAGAACTGGAGACAAACACATAAGGAGAGGTGAAACAAAAAACTGTTAAGCAACATGAAGTCAAAAACAAAGATCAGTAGGGAACTGTGGTGGGATTTCAGGCTTCTCATGACTCAGAGTCCATAGTCACATCTATAACTTCAGTGAGTGCTAGAGCAGTAGTCAACACAGTCTTCCCAAGGTTTGGCGGAGATGGCAGTGTGGCTTAGTGGAAAGAGCCAGGGCTTGGGAGTCAGAGGTCATGGGTTCTAATCCCGGCTCTGCCACTTGTCAGCTGTGTGACTGTGGGCAAGTCACTTAACTTCTCTGTGTCTCAGTTACCTCATCTGTAAAATAGGGAGTAAGACTGTGAGCCCTACGTGGGACAACCTGATTCCCCTGTGTCTACCCCAGCGCTTAGAACAGTGCTCTGCACATAGTAAGCGCTTAACAAATACCAACATCATTATTATTATTATTATTATCCCATCTCCACCACTTGTCAGCTGTGTGACTTTGGGCAAGTCACTTAACTTCTCTGTGCCTCAGTTGCCTCTTCTGTAAAATGGGAATTAAGACTGTGAGCCCTACATGGGACAACCTGATAACCTTAAATCTACCCAGCACTTAGAACAGTGCTTGGCACATAGTAAGTGCATAACAAATATCATCATCATTATTATTGTTATTATTAGTCCAATGATCTGCTAGAGGGCTGTCAGGCAGGTCAGGATGGAAGTTCCTTGGTGACATGTAGAAGAGTCAGTGCAAGGTCTCAGGAGATAGTTTGGCCATCGGCTAGAGGGGGACACTGAGGGCCCTTGGGAGCATAGGATTTGCCAGGAGCAGAGCCCTGGGATCCACAAATGGTGGGTCAACAAGGTGCCTGAGGTGTCATGTGGTTATCTGGTGGTGAGAGAAAGAGAAAACAGGGACTTTGTCTTTTTCTTCTATTGTGCATTCCCGATGATGATGATGATAACAGTGATGATGACAGTGACAGTGAGAATGACAAAAATGGTCAAAGGAGGGAAAAGGGTAAGTCTTTTGGTGGGGATGGGGGCGGGTGGTGTTTATTCTTTGATTTTCCCTTGTCATCCATTCTCAGCCAACCCAACCAATCAGTGAATTAATCAGTTTTACTTATTGAGTACTTACAGTGTGCAGAGCACTGTACTAAATACTTGGGAGATTACCAAATAGCAGAGTTGGTAAAAAGCATTCCCTGCCTACAAAGAGCTTAAAGTCTAGAGAGGAAGACAGACATTAATATAATTAAATAATAATAATAATAATAATGTTGGTATTTGTTAAGCGCTTACTATGTGCCGAGCACTGTTCTAAGCGCTGGGGTAGACATAGGGAAATCAGGTTGTCCCACGTGGGGCTCACAGTCTTAATCCCCATTTTACAGATGAGGGAACTGAGGCACAGAGAAGTTAAGTGACTTGCCCACAGTCACACAGCCGACAAGTGGCAGAGCTGGGATTCGAACTCATGAGCCCTGACTCCAAAGCCCGTGCTCTTTCCACTGAGCCACGGAATTACAGATATATACATAAGTGATGTGGAGCTGAGGGAGGGGTGAAAAAAGGGTCTAAGTCCAAGTGCAAAGAAAATGTAGAAAGGAGTGGGAGAAGAGGAAATGAATGCTTAGTCAGGAAAGACCTCTTGGAAAAGATGTGCTCTTATTAAATCATTGATTCATTCAATCATATTTATTAAGTGCTTACAATGTGAAAAGTACAGTATAGCAATAGAGAGCGACTAACCCTGCCCACAACGAGTTCACAATCAAGAGGGGGGAGACAGCATCAATACAAATAAACAGGCCTCAATATAAATTAATAAAATTACAGATATGGAAAGAGCAAAAGGAGCAAGTCCAGGTGATGCAGAAGGGAAAGGGAGATGAGGAAAAGCGGGCTTAGTCTGAGATGGCCTCTTGAAGGAGATGTGCCTTCAGTAAGGCTTTGAAATGGAGGGAGAGTAATTTTCTGGCAGATGTGAGGAGGGAGGGCATTCCAGGCTTTGAAGGTGGGTTGAGTGACCAGCTGTCGGATATGAGGAGTGAGGAAGTTCCAGACCAGAGGCAGGAAGTGGGAGAGAGGTCAGCAGTGAGATGGATGAGATCAAGGTACCAAAAGAAGATTGGTATTAGAGGAGCAAATGCGGGTTGGGTCATAATAAGAAATCAGGGAGGTAAGGTAGAAGGAGGAAAGATAATGGAGTGCTTTAAAACTCAATGGCATCTTTGATGCCGAGGTGGATGGACAACCCTGGGGAATTCGCTCTCAGTTCATTTCACCACGCTTCAGCCTGGCATGTTCAAAGGGCTATCTATACACCAATCACCTGCTCTGCCTTCTTCATGCCACACTTCTGTCAGTCCCAGTAAAAGCTTTGCATCTTTCAGGGGGAGAATTTCTGAGAAGCATTTCATGGAAAACACTTAGAAGTGTTGTGTTTCTAAGGGTTATTTCTAAGAGTAATAACATGATATAGATTCAAATATGAATGACTGTGGCATTTATTACACATTATATGCTGAGCCCTATGATCAGCACTGGAATACATACAAATAAACAATTTGAATGCAGCTCCTGTCCCATTAAGATCTTCATGAACTAAATAGAGGATGACAGACACAGAAAATCAGGGATGAATTTGAAACAATAGGAGCTATTACAAATGCAAAAATTAGAAATAAAGAGGGGAAAATAGTTCTTGGAAATTGTAGGCCTCAATCACCACAATGTCCCAAGCCACCATCTTTGATGATGAATGGCCCAGCTTCCCCAAAGTTATTGCATTCTGGGAAGCAGTCAGTCAGCCAGTCGCATTCACTGAACACTTAGTGAAGCAGCGTGGCTCAGTGGAAAGAGCACGGGCTTTGGAGTCAGAGGTCATGGGTTCGAATCCCGGCTCAGCCACTTATCAGCTGTGTGACTTTGGTCAAGTCACTTAACTTCTCGGTGCCTCAGTACCCTCATCTGTAAAATGGGGATTAAGACTGTGAGCCCCACGTGGGACAACCTGATTCCCCTGTGTCTACCCCAGTGCTTAGAACAGTGCTTGGCACATAGTAAGCGCTTAACAAATACCAACATTATTATTAGTGTGCAGACCACTGTACTAAACACTTGGGAGAGTAAATACAACAATATAACAGACACATTCCCTGCCCACAATGTAGCAGCTTTTAGGGACGTCGTTCATCCAGCAAGGGGCAAGCTAGTCTCCCCTGGTGGTGGCCAGGAGCAGGGAAGCCACTCTGGCTACTGGGAGGTCTCCAGCATGCTCCTGAGTTTGTAGTGTTGTTCAGGAAGCTCCTGACAGGGTGAGGTCCGAGCAGTAAGTGAGTGAGGCATTAATCTCAGGGCTCGCTATGGAGGTGAGCAGTGGCAGGACAGCAGGGGTGAGGGGTGGGATAGAAGCTGTACTTGAGTAAACAGGGATTGGGGAAGGGAATGAAATGACACCAGAATAAGTAATGTAGAGCCAAGCCTTTCAGGTTGGTTCAGGATCTCCCCCCCCCCGCCCTAGAACCCCACTTTACCAGCGCTACCCCTTTTCCCCCTCCCCCTACTCTTCCCCCCACCAAACCCCCTCTTCACCCCCTCCCCCCTTCTCTCTTCCCCACCCATGCCCCATCCCAGTCCTCTTGTCCCACCGCCACCCCTCATCCCCCTCTCCCCGTCCAGGGCCCCGCCACCTCCTTCCCATCCAAACCCTCCCCTCCCCCCACCCTTCCCCCCCTCCCCCCCTTGCACCCACAGCTACTTTCAAGTGTGGCCTCTGGAATCCCCGCTCTATTACAGGTAAGCTACCTTTCATCCATGACCTTTTCCTCTCCCGCTCTCTCCTCCTCCTCGCCCTTTCGGAAACGTGGCTCTCTCCCGAAGACACGGTCTCCGCCGCCGCTCTCTCCAGCGGAGGCCTCTCCTTCTCCCACTCTCCCAGACTCACCGGTAAGGGAGGAGGCGTCGGCTTCCTCCTCTCGCCCCGTTGCCGCTTCCGCACTATCCCTCCTCCCCCCTCCCTCTCCTTCCCCTCCTTCGAAGCCCATATCATTCGCCTCTACCACCCACTCCAGTTACTTGTCGCCGTCATCTACCGCCCTCCCGGTCCCACCTCCGACTTCTTCAACCACCTTGACCCCTTTCTCACCTTCCTTCTCTCCTTCTCTCTGCCCACTCTGATCCTTGGAGACTTCAACATCCATACGGATGTACCCGACGACTCCTCTGCCGCCCGCCTGCTATCCCTCCTCGACTCTGCCGACCTCCTCCTCCACCATACCGCGCCCACTCACCGACTCGGTCACACCCTCGATCTTGTCATCTCCTACCGCTGCACTATCTCCTCCCTCACCAACTCTGAAATCCCTCTCTCTGACCATAACCTTCTCACCTGCCTCATCTCTCACACTCCCTCCCCCTGCAAATCTTCGCTACTGCCCCACAGAGACCTCCGCTCTCTCGATCCCATCCGTCTTTCCAATAGCATCTCTCCTCACCTTGCCGCCCTGTCCTCTCTTCCCACTCTCGACGATCAGGTCTCCACTCTCAACTCCACCCTCTCTACTCATCTCGACTCTCTCGCCCCCCTTTCCCTCCACCGCTCTCGCTCCACTAACCCACAGCCCTGGATCACCTCCTCCGTCCGCCTCCTACGCTCCTATGCTCGAGCTGCTGAGCGCTGCTGGCGAAAGTCCAAGCACCAAGCTGACCTCACACACTTCAAATTTATCCTTTCCTGCCTTAACTCTGCCCTCTCCTCCGCCAGGCAAAGCTTCTTCTCCTCCCTCATCGACACCCATGCCCGTCACCCCCGCCGATTGTTCCGGACCTTTAACTCTCTCCTTAGGCCCTCTGTTCCTCCCCCTCCCCCATCTCTCACCCCCAGTGATCTGGCCACCTATTTCCTCACGAAAATCAACACGATCAGGTCTGAGCTCCCCAAAGTCACTCCTCTGCCTCTCCCCTCCCCCCCACCGACCCCCTCCCCTACTTTCCCATCCTTCCCTGCAGTATCCTCAGAGGAGATCTCCTCCCTTCTCGCAAGTGCCACCCCCTCCACCTGCGCCTCGGACCCCATTCCCTCTCACCTTCTTAAAACCATCGCCCCTGCCCTCCTACCTTCCTTAACTTCTATTTTTAACCACTCAATCTCCAAGGGCTCCTTCCCCTCTGCCTTCAAACATGCCCACGTCTCCCCCATCCTAAAAAAACACGCTCTTGACCCCACTTCCCCCTCCAGTTATCGCCCTATCTCCCTACTACCCTTCCTGTCCCAAATCCTAGAACGAGTCATCTACAATCGATGCTTAGAATTCCTTAACTCCCATTCTCTCCTAGACCCCCTCCAATCTGGCTTCCATCCCCTCCACTCTACCGAGACTGCTCTCTCTCTAAGGTAACCCATGACCTCCTTCTTGCCAAATCCAATGGCTCCTACTCCATTCTAATCCTCCTTGACCTCTCTGCTGCCTTTGACACTGTCGACCATCCCCTCCTCCTCCATACCTTATCTCACCTTGGCTTCACGGACTCTGTCCTCTCCTGGTTCTCCTCTTACCTCTCTGGCCGATCATTCTCGGTCTCCTACGCTGGAGCCTCTTCCCCCTCCCATCCTTTAACTGTTGGAGTTCCTCAAGGGTCAGTTCTTGGCCCTCTTCTGTTCTCCATTTACACTCACTCCCTCGGTGAACTCATTCGCTCTCACGGCTTTGACTACCATCTCTACGCAGATGACACGCAGATCTACATCTCCGCCCCTGTCCTCTCCCCCTCCCTTCGGGCTCGCATCTCCTCCTGCCTCCAGGATGTCTCCACCTGGATGTCGGCCCGCCACCTAAAACTCAACATGAGCAAGACTGAGCTCCTCATCTTCCCTCCCAAACCCGGTCCTCTCCCAGACTTCTTTATCACCGTGGATGGCACGACCATCCTTCCCGTCTCTCAGGCCCGCAATCTCAGTGTCATCCTTGACTCATCTCTCTCGTTCACCCCACACATCCTATCCATTACCAAGACCTGCCGGTTTCACCTCTACAATATCGCCAAGATCCGCCCTTTCCTCTCCACCCAAACGGCTACCTTACTGTTATGGGCTCTCGTTACATCCCGGCTAGACTACTGTGTCAGCCTTCTCTCTGACCTCCCTTCCTCCTCTCTCGCCCCGCTCCAGTCTATTCTTCACTCCGCTGCCCGGCTCATCTTCCTGCAGAAACGCTCTGGGCATGTCACTCCCCTTCTTAAACAACTCCAGTGGTTGCCTATCAACCTCCGCTCCAAACAAAAACTCCTCACTCTAGGCTTCAAGGCTCTCCATCACCTTGCCCCTTCCTACCTCTCCTCCCTTCTCTCTTTCTACCGCCCACCCCGCACGCTCCGCTCCTCTGCCGCCCACCTCCTCACCATCCCTCGGTCTTGCCTATCCCGCCGTCGACCCCTGGGCCACTTCCTCCCGCGGTCCTGGAACGCCCTCCCTCCTCACCTCCGCCAAACTGATTCTCTTTCCCTCTTCAAAACCCTACTTAAAACTCACCTCCTCCAAGAGGCATTCCCAGACTGAGCTTCTCTTCTCCCTCTACTCCCTCTGCCATCCCCCCTTTACCTCTCCTCAGCTAAAGCCTCATTTTCCCCTTTCCCCTCTGCTCCTCCACCTCTCCCTTCCCATCCCCACAGCACTGTACTCGTCCGCTCAACTGTATATATTTTCGTTACCCTATTTATTTTGTTAATGAATTGTACATCGCCTTGATTCTATTTAGTTGCCATTGTTTTTACGAGATGTTCTTCCCCTTGACTCTGTTTATTGCCATTGTTCTTGTCTGTCCATCTCCCCCGATTAGACTGTAAGCCCGTCAAACGGCAGGGACTGTCTCTATCTGTTGCTGACTTGTTCATTCCAAGCGCTTAGTACAGTGCTCTGCACATAGTAAGTGCTCAATAAATACTATTGAATGAATGAATGAATGAATCATACATCAGCGTAACATCATTGCGTTATGCTGCTTGTGCTCACAACATAATATAATGATATCAAGCAAAATGTTCTCATCTACCAACTCTATTATATTGTATTTTCCCAAGAACTTAGTAGAGTGCTCTGCACACAGCAAGTGCTCAATAAATGCCACTGAATGATTGATGGGTCTGTCCCTTGCCTGGCACTGATCACACCTCCAAGGCCTGTAAGTCTTGCATTTTTATTTTAAGCATCCAGCCCCGCTTCAACTTAGCACCTGCCAGGTTCTGCTACTCGGGAAGAACAACTGTGTTCATTAATGTCTGTAAGAAACATACATCATCCAAGGGGATCAGAGAAACCTCGGAGAAAAAAATCTAGGTTTGGATGATCTTGTGCATATTATGTGGAACTGCATTCCTGGCATAATGCATGTCATATCACATCAATAATGTGTTTCAATAGAAGAAGCATGGCGTAGTGGCTAAAGCCCGGGCCTGGAAGTCAGAAGGTCATAGGTTCTAATCCTGGCTATGCTGCTTGCCTGCTATGTGACCTTGAGCAAGTCGCTTCATTTCTCTGGGGCTCTCTGTGTGACCTTGGGAAAGTCCCTTAACTTTTCTGTGTCTCAGTTCCCTCATCTGGGAAAAGGGGATTGACAATGTGAGCCCCACGTGGAACAGGGTCTGTGTCCCACCTGACCTGCTGTATCCACCCCAGTGCTTAGTACAGTGCCTGGCACATTCATTCACTCATTCAATTCATTCAATAGTATTTATTGAGTGCTTACTAGGTGCAGAGTACTGTACTAAGCTCTTGGAATGTACAAATCAGTAACAGATAGAGACAGTCCCTGCCTTTTGACGGGCTTACAGTCTAATCAGAGGAGACAGACAGACAAGAACAATGGCAATAAATAGAATCAAGGGGAAGAACATCTCATTAAAATAATAGCAAATAAATAGAATCAAGGTGATGTACATCTCATTAACAAAGTTAAGAGCTTACCAAATACCATAGTTATTATCATTATTATTATTATTATCAATCAATCAATCGTAGTCCTTGCCGACCTCCCTACCTCCAGTGTTCCCTATTCCAGTCCTTATTTTAGTCTGTTGCCCAAATAATTTTAAGTATCATTTTTCCCAAGTATCTCTACTCTTCAAAAATTTCCCATTTCTCATTTCTCTCTGCCTCAAGAAGAAAATACTGACCATTAGCAGCAAGACACTCTATCTCTCTCCCTGCTACTAGCCTCCCTTCTCTCCCACTACTCTGTGCCTCATTCTCTTCTCTCTCCTTGCTGACCTCTCATTCATAATAAATAAATAA
Organism: Ornithorhynchus anatinus; assembly: GCF_004115215.2. NCBI lineage: Eukaryota > Metazoa > Chordata > Mammalia > Monotremata > Ornithorhynchidae > Ornithorhynchus > Ornithorhynchus anatinus. The sequence continues at coordinate 19,472,899 of NC_041745.1, read as the reverse complement.
ATAAATAAATAATTAAATGATGAATAAATAAATGATGATGGTACTAGATAAATGCTTACAGTGATTGACTTAATAAGCTAAATAGGTTGGACACAGCCCCTGTCCCACATGTGCCTCACCATCTTCATCCCCATTTTACAGATTAGGTAACTGAGACACAGAGAATTTAAGGGACTTTCCCAAGGTCACACAGCAGGCAAATGGTAGAGCCAGAATTAGAACCCAATTTCTTCTTTTCTGCATGGAACCCACTCTATGTGCAGGGTGGGGAGAGGATTGGTTGAGTACACTGGTGGTGTATGCTGGGGTTGGGTTGTTTGGGGGCATTTGTGGGAAATCCTCTATAGACTGTAAATTCATTGTGAGCAGGGAACGAATCTGCTGATTTTGTTGCATTGTGCTCTCCCAAGAGTTGAGTACAGTGCTCTGCACATTGCAAGCTTTTAATACATATGATTGATGGATTGAATGATTGAAAAAGAAGGATGGGGATGGAGTAATAAGTGGGTGAGGTGTGGAGAGTTCCACCTTCACAGCATTGATAAACTCTGCCCTTTGCTCTCCTTTCAAACAATCACATTCATACAATCACTCATCCTCCTCCAGCTGGGATTACTGCATCAGTCTCCTAACTGATCTCCCTGCCTCCTATCTCTCCCCAGCCCAGTCCAAATGACACTCTGTTGCACGGATCATTTTTCTACAGAAACATTCAAGCCTGTTTCCCCACTCCTCAACAAATTACAGTGGTTGCCCATCCACCTCCACATCAAACAAAAACTCCTCACAATTGGCTTCAAAGCACTCAATCACCTTGTCCCCTCCTACCTAATAATGTTGGTATTTGTTAAGCGCTTACTATGTGCAGAGCACTGTTCTAAGCGCTGGGGTAGACACAGGGGAATCAGGTTGTCCCACGTGGGGCTCACAGTCTTAATCCCCATTTTACAGATGAGGGTACTGAGGCACAGAGAAGTTAAGTGACTTGCCCACAGTCACACAGCCGACAAGTGGCAGAGCTGGGATTCGAACTCATGAGCCCTGACTCCAAAGCCCGTGCTCTTTCCACTGAGCCACGCTGCTTTACCTCACCTGGCTACTCTCCTACTAAAACCCAGCCTACATACTTCACTCCTCTAATGCTAACCTTCTCACTGTTACAGAGCCCTGGAACACCTTCTCTCCTCAAATCTGACAATTACTCTTACCCTCCTATTGATAACATATTGATCTCCTCCAAGAGACCTGTCCTGACTAAGCCCCCCTTCCCTCTTCTCCTTCTCCCTTCTGCATTGCCCTGATTTACTCCTCTTGTTCTTCCCCACTGTCAGCCCCACAGCACTTATGTATATCTCTGTAATTATTTATTTATATTAACATCTGTCTCTCCCCAACCCCCAGACTGTAAGCTCTTTGTGAGCAGGGAATGTGTCCAATTATTGTTGTACTGTACTCTCCCATGCACTCAGTACAGGGCTGTGCAGACAGTAAGCGCTCAATAAGTATGAATGAATGAATGGTGAAGTCCAAGAATCTTAAGGCCTCACAGCTTATAGACCCTGAAGAACTGGAGTGGTTGCCTATCAACCTCCATAACAAGGAAAAACTCCTCCCTTTTAGCTTCAAATCTCTCCATCACCTTGCCTCTTCTTAATAATAATGTTGGTATTTGTTAAGCGCTTACTATGTGCCGAGCACTGTTCTAAGCGCTGGGGTAGACATAGGGGAATCAGGTTGTCCCATGTGGGGCTCACAGTTTTCATCCCCATTTTACAGATGAGGGAACTGAGGCTCAGAGAAGTTAAGTGACTTGCCCACAGTCACACAGCCGACAAGTGGCAGAGCTGGGATTCGAACTCATGAGCCCTGACTCCAGGGCCCGTGCTCTTTCCACTGAGCCACGCTGCTTACCTCACCTTCCTTCTCTCCTTCTACAACCCAGTCCGCATACTCTGCTCCACTGGTGCTAACCTTCTCATTGTGCCTCCTTCTCACCTGCCCTGCTGTCAGCCCCTGGCTCATGTCCTACCTCTGACCTGGATTGCCCTTCCTCCTCAAATCCACCTAACTAGAACACTTCTCCCCTTCAAAACCCTACTGAAATCTCACCTTCTCCAGGAGACCTTCCCAGACTGAGCCCTCTTTTTCCTCTGCTCCTCCTCCCCTCCCCATTGACCCAACCACCTCCCTCTGTTCTACCCTCCTCCCCATCTCACAGCACTTATGTATATATGCACATATTTATTATTCTACTTATTTTATTAATGATTCTATAATTCTATTTTTTTATAATGATGCTCCTGATGCCTGTTTACTTGTTTTGATTTCTGTCTCCCCCCTTCTAGACCGTGAGCCCTTTGTTGGGTAGGGATTGTTTTAATTGTTGCCGAATTGTTCTTCTCAAGAACATAGTAAACGCTCAATAAATATGATTGAATGAATAAATGAGTGACTAATTTTCTGTTACTATGCCAGAGAGATGACAGTTACCAGAGCCCAGTCTGCTGTGACCACAGTTTCCAGTCCCCACTGTGGATGAAAACAGACTCCAATCCCTGGTCATTGTATCTTGTTGCTGGTCCAGAAAGAGGGCAGCTTCCCAACATTCTGAACATTGTGAGGGTCAGCACTTATGGCAGTTGATGGAAGAGGGATATTTTGGTATAGGTCAAGGCTGGAATCTCATCCTCTAAAGAGCATCAGCCAGTATCCCCCTTTCCACATCCATAAGTCCTTAGTCCTCAATTGCAATTAGTGAAGGATTGATTATTATGTTTTCTCATTTCTGTTTTTAAATAATAACAATAATAATAATATTACGCTTTTTGTTTAGCATTTTCTTAGTGCCAAGCACAGGGTCAGATGAAATACAATCAGATCAGACAGGGCCTATCCCACAGACTAAATAAGAAAAGGGAGAAAGAAATAGTATTAGAGAAGTAGCGTGGCTCAGTAGAAAGAGCATGGGCTTTGGAGTCAGAGGTCATGAGTTCAAATCCCAGCTCTGCCACTTGTCAGCTGTGTGACTGTGGGCAAGTCACTTAACTTCTCTGTGCCTCAGTTACCTCATCTGTAAAATGGGGATCAAGACTGTGAGCCCCACATGGGACAACCTGATTCCCCTGTGTCTACCCCAGTGCTTAGAACAGTGCTCTGCACATAGTAAGTGCTTAACAAATACCAACATTATTATTCAAATACCAACATTATTATTATTTAATCTCCATTTTACAGAGGAGGAGACCGAGGCATAGAGAAGTTAAATGACTTGCCCAAGGTCATACAGCAGGCAAGTGGCAGAGCCTGGATTAGAAACCAGGCCTCCTTGACTCCCCATTCCCTGCTTTTTTCATTAGGCATGTTATTGGAATGTATGCATTTTTGTCCATCTTCAGATTGTTAACTTCTGAAGGACAGTTTTCATGTCTTCTGCTAAGTGCGACTTCCTTGGATGATATTTTCAATAAGGACACATGGGCATCCTAGAAACCAGAGTGCAAAGGCCTGCCAGTGCTGATGCATGGTCATATCAGGGGAATGGAAGATGGAGGAAAAGGGACAGGGAGGGGAGAAGGTGGGACTAGAATAATGATGGTATTTGTTAAGTGCTTACTATGTGCTAAGCACTGTTCTAAGCACTGGAGAAGATACAAGGTAATCAGATTGTCCCACGTGGGGCTCACAATCTTAATCCCCATTTTACAGATTAGGTAACTGAGGCACAGAGAAGTTAAGAGACTCACCCAAAGTCACACAGCTGACAAGTGGCAGAGCTGGGATTAGAACCCACGACCTCTGATTCCCAATCCCATGCTCTTTCCACTAAACCACGCTGCCTCCTACAAGTGGAGAGAAATCCTATGAGGAAATATGGTGAAAGGAGCAGAAATGGGTGTGTATGTATGATGTGTGTTGGTGTCATGGGTATAATTGTGTTTATCTCTGAGGTGTGTATGTGTTTGAAAATGGTTTTGAGAGGGTGGAGGGTAACAATGAGGAAAAGTGAGGACTTCAAAGTCACAAAGAAAGTAGCATACGTTCCAGTGGAAGTGATGAAGACATAGGTGCTAGTGAATGACTTGGTAAGACTGAAGTCATGTCACATAAGCTCTATGTCTTCTTTATGTCTTTAATAAAAGAGAACATTATCTAGATTGAGCACACTAAATAATTTGAAAATTTGAGGTGTGATTTTCCATATAAAATTATTTATCCATTCTAAGGCATGGGATTTTATGTGGCATCTTAAATTCAGTGTCAGCTTGATTTAAGGTTTATACAAGACTCCTTATCAGTATGAAATTGGTAAACAGTAATACCCCAAACCCACCCAATATCCCAATAATGTATCTGAAATCAAAGTGCAGTGAAGCAGCATGGTCTAATGGATAGAGGACACACTTGGGGGTCAGAAGGACCTGGGTTCTAATCCCAGTTTCACTCCTTGTCCGCTGTGTGATCTTGGGGAAGTCACTTTACTTATCTGTGTCCCAGTTACCTCATCTATAATATGGGGATTAAGACTGTGAGTCCCCCATGGAACAGGGACTATGTTCAACTTGATTAGCTTGTATAGATTCCAGTGCTTCGTACAGTGCCTGGCACATAATAAGGACTGAACAAATACCAACAAAAAAGGTTAAAACCCCATTAAATCTACAACTGTGCCATTACTAGGCCAAAACAATCTTCCATCCAGTACAATATTGTGCCTGGAAGCACTGGGTAGATGGCTGTCCTCCCTAACATCAATCCCAGCATTTAGGAATAGACCTCTCAGTACCTCTATCATTCTCTCTATGGATTTACCCAAACTCTTCTTCCATTTACTGACATATAAATAATAATTGCAGTATATTTTAAGTCTTACTATATAATAAGCACTGTATTAAGCAGTGGGATAGATGCCAAGTAGATCAGTCAGAGTCCCGACACCACATGGAACTCACAGTCTAAGGGGGTGGAAGAATAGGAATTCAATCTTCATTTTGCAGATAAGGAAACTGGGGAATGGAGATGTGTTATTTGCTCAATGCCAAGTGCTAGACTTACTATTAAAACCCACATCCCTTGACTTCCAGGGCAGGGCTCTATCCACCAGGCCATTCTTCTTCAACAGCAAAACTGCCTGCATTACTTTCTTTGGGTATTTTAAGTCAATACCACGCAGTTTATCTTCTCAAATTTTATGGTATGCCACTTCTCCCATGTACCTTTTCTGGGTTGTGTTTTTTTTTTTTTGAGGATCTGAAGAAAGAGTTTTCAGTGAAGAGACCTTCTTCCCAACCTCACCAGCATAGATTCAGGGCAGAGACCTGCAGCTGCTGAGGGGGCAAATGATTACAGTAGGTTGTCTTGTACAGTGAGGATATTGGGAAGCTGTGGTCATTCAGGATCAGAGACTGGAAATGGAGGCCACTCAGGCCCACAGATTGACCACTGACCACTCGGGTGCTGGAAGCTGTAGTTACTCTGGTCCAGGAACTGGTCCTTGTGAAACGAGGACTTCACCATCATCTCCTCCGCCTCACCTTGTTTTTCTACCTGTCTTGCCTGGGGTAGGGTACTTCTGTGTATAGGGATTGCAGGAGTCAGGATACTTGCAGCCACAACAGCAAATTTATGGTAAAAAGTTGCAACAAAGAAAAGTAGTAACCAACTAAGGATTTATGGGTGTTCACCAGGACTTCCTGGTTAGCACAGTCCCAAGGAAATTAATCAGAGGGGGATATGTCTGAAGGAGCACATCTTCTGATAGCAATGAGAAGCAGCGTGGCGCAGTGGAAAGAGCACGGGCTTTGGAGTCAGGGCTCATGAGTTCGAATCCCAGCTCTGCCACTTGTCAGCTGTGTGACTGTGGGCAAGTCACTTAACTTCTCTGTGCCTCAGTTCCCTCATCTGTAAAATGGGGATTAAGACTGTGAGCCCCACGTGGGACAACCTGATTCCCCTGTGTCTACCCCAGCGCTTAGAACAGTGCTCTGCACATAGTAAGCGCTTAACGAATACCAACATTATATTATTAACCACAAAATCTAACGAGTTCAGGGAAGGAGAATACAAGAAAACACTAAAGACCGACAGGCCTGAGTCCCTGCAGCTCCTTCACTTTGTTACAGATTCCCTCAGACATCCTGAGAGTCAGGTCTGGGTCAAACGCTCACCCAGCTATGGGGTGTCCCATGATCAGCCCCAGCACTGGTCTGTAGGAGCCTGATAAAACCTTGAGTGGGGAGCAGATCACTGAGAGCCAAGAGGCATCGCAGCTTCTTTTTGGTTGGCTACTAAAGAGAGCACCCCCATTTCTAAGGAACTCATATACTTCCCCTATCTCTGAGGAACTCAGAGACCAGGCCACAGATAGTTGGTTTAACAGGCCCAATGTGGTAGGGGAGGGTGAGGGGGGAGGCATACCTACATATTCCTTATAAAGTCCTGAAATGGCAGCCTCTCTTCCTAAAATGGTGTCAGTCATATCAGACTAACACTGCCTTATCCTTGTTGATCATTTTTCATCGCCACACCAAACCCTTCTGCATAAGCATCTTAGGGGAAGCAGCTTGAAGTTGGTGGAAAGAACATGGGCCCGGGATTCTATTTCCAGTTTTGCTACTTGCCTGTTGTGTAATCTTGGGAAAGTCACTTATCTGTTCCTTCAGTTTCCTCATCTGTAAAATGGGAATTGAGTACCTGTTCTCCCTTCCCCTAAGACTGTGAACCTCATTGTCTAGCTCCTTTGCTTGATTGTAAGCTCCCTGGGGACACTTTCTCAAGGGCTTAGCATAATGTTTGGCAAACAATAGGTGCTCAATAAATATTCTTGATTGATTGATAAATCATATGTATCTTCCACCTTCAGTGTAAAGAAATAAGGCTTTGTTTTCTCTGAACCTTCCACCCTCAAGTTTTTGTGCTGCAATATTGTTGGCAGACAAGATCCCTGCCTTCTAGGTGGTTACAATCAAGAGGAGGATTTTACACCTTAACAAATCGACACTGAGAGATCTATGTAAGGAGAATGAGTGACAGCAGATTACCCCAACAGCTACAAGGAGAGCTGAAACTGGAAAACATAAAGCAAGGAGGGCAGAGGAAGCATTTTAAGGATATGATAAAACAAAGGCTTAGACAATGCTGCATCCTAGCTGAAAACTGGGAGTTGACTGCTTGAGGATAGATCTGGCTGGCTCACTGTCATCAAAAAGGGAGTGACTCTCTTTGAACAAAAGCTTTGTATGGAAAGAGAGACCAGGAAGCCAAAGAGAAACCAGAAGCAAATGCTATAAATATTAAATGCAATAATGAAACCATTTTCAATGCCATTTGCAAATTTGTAAATGTCACTATTCACATCTTCTTCTGGTCCTAGTATTGATCTTGGGCTACCACAATATTTATAGTTCTTCAACCTTAAAAGCGGCAATTTATCCATTCCCTTTCCTTTTCATATTTTAGTCAGTCAGGTGCTCTTCCAAACCCAACCCCTCATTGACCTGTACTAAGTATTGGAGACCAGTAGATATAAAATACAGGAATATGGGCATATAGTCTGAATATTGAAAAAATTTTTAATGGAAAAGAGGGATATATGGAATAACCCACTCAGCTCTATTACCTAAAGCCTTCTTTTGCCAAGAGACATTTCACCCCTCCTGAGCCAAAGAAGAAAATGTACACCAAAAAAATAGTCACATATTCTAAGAGAAAGAAATGATTTACCTATTCTGCTGCTCTTCCTCTGTCAGGAGCTCAGCCTGGGTCCATAGGAAGTCCTCTAGAACCCTTCTGCCTCTAGGCCCACACTTCAAAGCCTCATCCTACTCCTTAGTGATAACCAGGCAGTGAGCTTGGTATCAATAATCAGAATAAAACCTCATTCAATTCCATTAATCACCTACTGCTTGCAACGAGGGAAGCCAGAGACACAACCACAAGTTCATATTGTCAACAAAGATGTAAAAACTGTCACTGAATTCTTCCACCTAGGCAGCACAATGCCCGATTATTCAATGATAGACAAGGAATTAATAGTAATAATAATAATGATGGTGTTTGTTAAACACTTACTATGTGCCAAGCACTGCTCTAAATTCTGGGGTAGATACAAGTTTATCAGGTTGTCCCATGTGGGGCTCCCAGTCTTTATCCCCATTTTACAGATGAAATCACTCAGGCACAGAGAAATTGAGTGACTTGCCCAGGGTCACGCAGCAAACAAGTGGCGGAGTCGAGATTAGAACCCCCCAGACTTTGACTCCCAATCCCGTGCTCTTTCCACTAAGCCATAGAACACAAGCCACTGTCTTTGGAAAATTGTCAAGTATGGCAGCAGCATGGTAATAGGATCTAAATCAAACTAAAGGTGTGTAGGGCTATACTGTTATCCAACCTTCTCTACTCCAGTGACACCTAAACCCCACACAGATGCCACATTCATCTTCCAACAGCATGGTTCATTCCCTTTAATCCACTCACTGCACAATTCCTGGAACATAATAAGTGTTTATAAATAGCTCGATTATTACTAGGTCTATTCTTGTCAATTTATTCTTTCCCAGCACTTAGTACAGTGCTTGGCACATAGTAAGAGCTTAACAAATACCATCATTATTATTACCTTGCTCTTACCTCTCACCCCTTGCTCATGTCCTTCATCCTGACTGTAACTCCCATCCCCCATGATCTGGCAGATTACTGTTCTCCCCATCTTCAAAGCCTGTTGGAATTATATTTTCACAAGGTCCTCCACAATGAATTTCTCCTCTCCCCACCTATTATCCCTAATATTCACATAAGCGCTATCATACCAACTAGTACATAAGTATTCAAAACCCCCAAAAGCACTTATTTTATAAACTCTTACTTCCTTCCCCTCTGCCTTCAAACATGCCCACGTCTCCCCCATCCTAAAAAAACCCGCTCTTGACCCCACTTCCCCCTCCAGTTATTGTCCTATCTCCCTACTACCCTTCCTTTCCAAAATCTTAGAACGAGTCGTCTACAATCGATGCCTAGAATTCCTTAACTCCCATTCTCTCCTAGACCCCCTCCAATCTGGCTTCCGTCCCCTCCACTCTACCGAGACTGCTCTCTCTAAGGTCACCCATGACCTCCTTCTTGCCAAAATCCAATGGCTCCTACTCCATTCTGATCCTCCTTGACCTCTCTGCTGCCTTTGACACTGTCGACCATCCCCTCCTCCTCCATACCTTATCTCACCTTGGCTTCACGGACTCTGTCCTCTCCTGGTTCTCCTCTTACCTCTCTGGCCGATCATTCTCGGTCTCCTACACTGGAGCCTCCTCCCCCTCCCATCCTTTAACTGTTGGAGTTCCTCAAGGGTCAGTTCTTGGCCCTCTTCTGTTCTCCATTTACACTCACTCCCTCGGTGAACTCATCCGCTCTCACGGCTTTGACTACCATCTCTACGCAGATGACACGCAGATCTACATCTCCGCCCCTGTCCTCTCCCCCTCCCTTCAGGCTCGCATCTCCTCCTGCCTCCGGGACGTCTCCACCTGGATGTCGGCCCGCCACCTAAAACTCAACATGAGCAAGACTGAGCTCCTCATCTTCCCTCCCAAGCCCGGTCCGCTCCCAGACTTCTCCATCACCGTGGATGGCACGACCATCCTTCCCATCCCGCAGGCCCGCAATCTCGGTGTCATCCTTGACTCGTCCCTCTCGTTCACCCCACACATCCTATCCGTTACCAAGACCTGCCGGTTTCACCTCTACAATATCGCCAAGATCCGCCCTTTCCTCTCCACCCAAACGGCTACCTTACTATTACGGGCTCTCGTTATATCCCGGCTAGACTACTGTGTCAGCCTTCTCTCTGACCTCCCTTCCTCCTCTCTCGCCCCGCTCCGGTCTATTCTTCACTCCGCTGCCCGGCTCATCTTCCTGCAGAAACGATCTGGGCATGTCACTCCCCTTCTTAAACAACTCCAGTGGTTGCCTATCGACCTCCGCTCCAAACAAAAACTCCTCACTCTAGGCTTCAAGGCTCTCCATCACCTTGCCCCTTCCTACCTCTCCTCCCTTCTCTCTTTCTACCGCCCACCCCGCACGCTCCGCTCCTCTGCCGCCCACCTCCTCGCCGTCCCTCGGTCTCGCCTATCCCGCCGTCGACCCCTGGGTCACGTCCTCCCGCGGTCCTGGAACGCCCTCCCTCCTCACCTCCGCCAAACTGATTCTCTTTCCCTCTTCAAAACCTTACTTAAAAATCACCTCCTCCAAGAGGCCTTCCCAGACTGAGCTCCTCTTCCCCCTCTACTCCCTCTGCCATCCCCCCTTTACCTCTCCTCAGCTAAAGCCTCATTTTCCCCTTTCCCCTCTGCTCCTCCACCTCTCCCTTCCCATCCCCACAGCACTGTACTCGTCCGCTCAACTGTATATATTTTCGTTACCCTATTTATTTTGTTAATGAATTGTACATCGCCTTGATTCTATTTAGTTGCCATTGTTTTTACGAGATGTTCTTCCTCTTGACGCTGTTTAGTGCCATTGTTCTCGTCTGTCCGTCTCCCCCGATTAGACTGTAAGCCCATCAAACGGCAGGGACTGTCTCTATCTGTTGCCGACTTGTTCATCCCAAGCGCTTAGTACAGTGCTCTGCACATAGTAAGCGCTCAATAAATACTATTGAATGAATGAATGAATATAATTTACTTTCTTATCCATCTCTTCCTCTAGATTGTAAACACTTGGGAGCAGTCAATTGATTGATTGACTAATTGACTTACAAAGTCTATTTAAGCACTTACTATTATCAAGTGCCATCAAGTCGTTTCCGCTTCACAGCGACTATGGATATATTTTCTCCAGAATGTCCTGTCTTCTGCCATAATCTGTAACATTTCTAATGGTTCTTCCATCATCGTTGTTATGGCCTCTATCCATCTAGCTGCTGGTCTGCCTCTTCCAGGTTTTCCCTGGAGCTTTTCCTAGCATTAGTGTTTTCTTCAAAGAATTTGTCCTCCTGATTATGTGTCCAAAATATGCAAATCTAAGTTGAGTCATTTAGCTGTCCAAAGACCGGTTTGGCTTAATTTGCTCCCAAATCCATTTGTTTTTTGGGCAATCCATGATATTTGCAAAAACCTCTCCACCACCACCTTTCAAAATAACTGATGCTTTTTCTATCCTGTTTTTTCACTATCCAGTTTTCAGATCCATCTATGGTCACTGGACACACTGTAGAATTGACAATTTGTATTTTTGTAGCAATTGTTACACCGGCACGTTTTGTGCCTTTTTCCAAGCTCTTCATAGCAAGTCTTCCCAACATTAATCTTTGGCATATTTCTTGACTACTAGTTCCTTTATTATTGATTATCGAACCCAGGAGAGAAAAATTTAAGCACTTATCTATATGGACTATCCTAGTACCTCTTTTCTTGGTTGAACTGTACTGGACATCAGCTGAACAGGGAGAGCCCTGCCAAACCTCTTTTGCCCCTGAACTCCTCAGGTCCACAACTTAGAAGAGAAGCTATCCTGTTGTCAGCCCTATCTGTAATTTATTTTATTGTCTTTCTCTCCCTGTAGACTGTAAACTTCTTTTGGGCAGGGATCACATCTGCCCACTATATTATATTGTTTTTCCAAATGTACAGTGTTCTGCGCACAAGTGCTCAATGAATGCCAATGATAGATTTACTAATAGATTGATTGATTGATTTGTAACCATGGGACTGCTTCTTCAGGCCAGTGTCCTGATTGGTGCAGGATTCAGATTGACTATAGCTTCATATGAAATTTAATTTATTTGTATTAATGTCTGTCTCCTCCTCTAGACAGTAAACTCACTGTGGGCAGGGAATGTGTCTGTTATATTGTACTCTCCCACATGAAATGTTGATCACCCAACAGATCCTCTCGTCCTATAGTTCTGTGGGCTCTGGGGACAATGAGCAGTGGCAGTGAGAGAAAAGACAGAATTCCCCGGTCCCCATCCTCTGTGTCAATAAGACAGATGTGCCAACTTCATGGCTTTCTCTTCGGGTGGTGTTTGCTCCAATCAGATAGGCCCACAGTGTAATCACCATGAAAGCTCCACCCAAGCTAAGCTTGCCCAAGTTGAATGAGCCAACTCTTAATTGTCTGCCTGGCATAGCCCAAGTCCAAGTAAGAGGAATTCTACATACAAAACTTCACATTTTGCACTTTTTCATTTTTTTCATTGCTATTTTAATTCATGGAAGGCTTTGCATCATGGTGAAGCTTTTACACTCCAAAATGGTCTCAGTCAATAATTGATCCTCATACATAAAAATCTCAACTCTCCCCTGCCCTAAATCTGAGCCTGGTACTCTTCCTCAACAACCTCTCCTTTGGAAGGTTTGTCCCTGTGGCATTCTTCATTTAATTTCAAGCTCATCACATCTCTGTGGGAGCTGACCTCTGAACAGTCAGCATTCAGATGTCGATATTTTCCTATCTGCTTGAATACTCCTTTATTCCATCACAGTATCAACATGAGAATTTCTGAATGTTTCAGGGAGCTGGGAATAAGGTGTCTGAGGTGAGATAAAGGTAATGATTGTACTGCTTGTTGAAGGGACTGCTGCGACTGAACTGTCTTAGTGTACGTGATCTCTACATCAAATCCTATAAATTCTGATTTTGTTTAAAGACAAGAGACAGTCAAGGTAGTCTAGAGGGACATTTAAATAGCATTACCATAAATTTTTTCTTCCATATCTATGCTTCCTCTCCTTGAAGCTACAGGATTTAGGTTGAGGGATGTGAAGTAAGCATTTCCAAATTATATTGCATTGTTTGACCTCAAATGTTTCCCATGCTTAACCCTTTGTCTACATGGGGGTAGAAAGGATGTTTATATAAACAGAAGTGAAAGACTAGTATCTATCTTGCACCTACCCCAGTGCTTAGTACAGTACCTAGCACATAATATGCATTAAACAAGTATCATTAAAACCAATAATAATCCTGACCATCCCTATGGTAGCCAATCAGGAAGGGCCTTTTCCATAAAATCAGTCAACTGAGTTCATAAAGTCTTCAGTGACTGCAGAAAACTGCAGTCAACCTTAAAAAAAATTACAAAGGGAGAAGAAAACACTTTACTTCAGTGTCATCCATTAAGCCACTTGCTTCTAATGCAATAGGCATCATTTAATTCTTTTCCAAAACTGCTAGTTTGGTGCTAGAAATAACAGCAGTAATAGTATTTATTAAGCTCCTATCATATTTTTTAGTAGTATTTGTTAAGCACTTACTATCTGCAAAGGACTGTTCTAAGGGCTGGGGTGGATACAAGCTAATCCGGTTGGACACAGTCCATGTCCCACATCGGGTACACAGTCTTAATCCCCATTTTACAGATGAGTTAACTGAGGCAAAGTGAAGTTAAGTGAGTTACCCAAGGTCACATAGAAGACAGTGACAGAAATAGGATTAGAATCCAGGTCCCTCTGACTCCCCAAGCCCATGTTCCTCCTTCAAGAGGCCTTCCCTGACTAACCCCTCATTTTCCCATCTATTCCCACCATTCCACTACAACTATGCACTTGAGTCAGTAACTTTTAAATACTCTGATACTCATCACAACCTCACCTCCACAGCATTTACATCACATAGGCTTAGGCTTTGCTGCTTCTCATAGGTATCATTTATTTTAATGTCTGTTTCCCCCATAAGATTGTAAGCTTCTTTATGGTAATGTATTCTCCCAAGCACTTAGTACAGTGATCAGCACACAGTAAGCTTTCAATAAATATGACTGCTTGAGAAAGTGAATTAGCATAATATAGACTATATTAATGGTCTACGTAGTCATGGTCTTCAGGATTAAGTCTTCTATGTCTCAAAAAAATAGCAAAAAGAGAGACTAACTTAAATTTTACACTTTCCCAGCTGCCCTAAAAAGGACAGGGTTTCAATTTTTAAAATTTGTGAGATTTCTAAATGAAATTGGGGAACAATTCATACCAGGTCCCATAAGAAAGCTCTCCAAATAGGTAAAGTACCCACCTATCACCCAGGTACAATTACCAGTCCAAGAACAAGATGACACAGCAAGAGGTCCAAAGCAACACAGTTTCCTGGCTATCCCTACACTGTTGCACAGACCAGTGGGCTCTGGCTCACAGAGCCAAAACCCAGACCAAAGATTACTGTCCACTGAACCCTCTTTCACCCCCTCTAGCATCACTTACCCCTACCTGGCTCCATCTCAAAAGTATGTTTGTCCCCTCTGAGGTTACTCTGGGCAGGTTGGGGCAATACTGAGGTGTGTCTGCATATTTTCTAAACACTTCTTGGGGCTGATGGGATTACCTGCTCTTGCTGCAATCCCATTATCCTTCTCTACCATGTCTATAAATGTTCTAAATGTCCTAATCCCTTCCTCCTTGTGTTTAATTCATTGCTGGGCTTCTGCCAGTAGCTAACTGCACCACCTGCCCTCCTGCTCCTCCTGCCCCCATAAATACCCTTTAAGGACCCCAAATTTTGTATATGTCCACTGCATCCTCCCCACCCCCAAGCTAAATGACAACCACCTTAACACAACTGTGTGGTTGAGCTGAATATTTTGTGATTCACTACAAATAAACTTTAGTGATGGCTAGTTAAGTAAATACTAGTACCCCATGATGATGTCTTGTGACTTTCCAAATAGGCTCAGTTGGCCTCAAAAGGAAGTTAAAAAGGTGTTCACCTCATAACCACTGCAGAGAAGCAGCATGGCTCAGTGGAAAGAGCACGGGCTTGGGAGTCAGAAGTCATGGGTTTGAATCCCCGCTCTGCCACCCGTCAGCTGTGTGACTTTGGGCAAGTCACTTAACTTCTCTGTGCCTCAGTTTCCTCATCTGAAAAATGGGGATTAAGACTGTGAGCCTCACGTGGGACAACCCGATCTCCCTGTATCTACCCCAGCGCTTAGAACAGTGCTCTGCACATAGTAAGCATTTAACAAATACCAACATTATTAACATTATTATAATATGGAGTCCTACCATTTTCTATGAAGGCATTCCCAGTCAGGATGATCAGGGCACAAAGCTAGTTGTTCAGTAATACCCAGGTTTCCAGGTTTCCAGAGAGTACAGAACATTGTCCTTATGAAGGGTTAAGAATAATAATAATAATAATGGCATTTGCTCTAAGCACTGAAGAAAGAAGAAGAAAGTGGAAAAAAAATTCTTGAGGCAATTTTCCCTGAATCTTCACTTTCCAGGTTTGAATGTCCATCTCCACTCAAATGCCTTGAGTTTCAGTTCCTTTTTCACCATATCACGTTAAACCCATTTGCCACTGGCTACAACTTTTGACGTCAGAGTCCACAGTCACAATTACAACCACAGTGACCACTACAGCAGAGTCAGTACAACCTTTCTGAGATTTTATGGAGGCAGAAGCAGGCCATGGCTGCTTTCCTTTGACCCACTGGGTTGGTGGAAGGAAGGTAAGAAATGGATGTTTCTCAGTGATGTGGAAGATGCCTGTTTACTTGTTCTGATGTCTGTCTCCTCTGTTCTAGACTGTGAGCCCACTGAGGGCAGGGATTGTCTCTTTTTGTTCCTGAGTTGTACTTTCCAAGTACTTAATACAGTGCTCTGCACACAATAAGTGCTCAATAAATACAATTGAATGAATGAATGATTGAAGAGAAACAGGGCAAAATCAGGGGAGGCAGAGAAGCAGTCTGATAGGAGGACAATGAGGGCCTAGGGATCCATGTGTGGGCCATGTCAGGTACCCAGAAGAGTTGCACCACCACATGGTGGAGACAGGAGTCCAGTGAATGCTCAGCAGTGGCTCAAATCCATGCAGCTGACACTGGGGGATCAGTAAACATTTATCCGGCAAGACAAACCTTTATGGGCTCTGCGTGCCTCATTAGAAAGAAAGCTACTTGTGTATACAACGGTGGTCTTAAAGTAGGTGAATACTACAGCAGAAGCAGAGCCATATTATCCGAAGCTTTGGCCCCAGGGCCGGCTCATTTAACGGGGTCCCTCGTGTGACCCGCAGCCCAGATGGAGTGTCTGCAAACTCTGCCATATTGTACTTTCCCAAGAGTTTAGTACAGTGCTCTACACAGTAAGCACTCAATAAATACAATTGATTGCTGACATCATGCATAATATTAGGTGATGCCATCATTTTAGGGACACCAGTCCGAGTGGCTGCAGAGATTAAAGGAAGCTTCTGTTTGTTGTGTGTGTGCTCACTTAAGCTGGAGTGAGTAATTGGGGGGATTCAAGCCCCCAGCACAGTGACTGATTCATCTTTCCTCCCTACTCCCTCTCTCTGCTTGTTCTCCCAAAAGCAAAGGCAGTTGCAGGCCAGGAATTAAGGGGAGAAAGAGAGGTGGCAAAGAGTCCTCCCATAACTCCCAGACTTAGGAATTCCTTCCAGCGCAGAGGGGCAGCACCCAGTAAGCATGCACCCACACATTTATTCGCACACACATATCCACACACATACACACAGGTGGGCACACAGGCATCACCTCCAATCCTTTAATCCAGCACCTTGGACCCAGAATTTTGTTCTGGGAGTGGAGGCCAGGGTCAAGAAGTCGGGTGGAAGAAACCATACACAGCTAGTGCTCACAGCTAAAGAAGGCTGAGCCAGAGTGGTCTTTGTCTATGGGGGCAGTCCCTCAGGAATCAGGGGTCAGAAGGAACCCTGATAGCACTAAGCAGTGTGTTTCCTGATGTGCCTGTCTTCCACAGGCCTTCTGTCACTTTGTCGTGTGGGTTGCTGTTTTGAAAACAAAGCCTGCCACAGGGCAATCACACCGCTCAGTGCAGCAGTAGAGTACCACGACATGGGACATGTTCACGCAAACACCAACAGACATGTCAGGCATGCATCTCTTTTCTACATTGATTTCTGGCTTTCCATTTTACCTCAGACTGCCTCATAACACCAAGCCTACTTTTCCCCTCTCTGTTCATTACCTGCTTAATGACTTCCCCCAACAAAGGAATCAACAAGATTTCTCCTGGAGGCACTAAGATGAAAAAGTAGGGGAGGCAGTGATTAGCATCTCTTTGTGTTAATTATTATTATAGATGTTACTATTATTAATCATAATAATGAAAATAATCATTATTGGTATCGGTTAATTTCTGCCCCTTCCCTACACACTCCCTCTGGTGGCTGAGTTAAGTAGGCCCCCCATTTTCCCCTCCTTTTCTTTCCCTCCTTTCTGCAAGGTGGGGTGTGGGGCAGGGGTGGTCCACTGGCTCCTCTTCAAATCTGCCAAACAACCACACTTCCCCTTTTCAAAGCCCTACTGAAAGCTCACCTCCTCCAGGGGGCTTTCCCAGACTAAGTCCCCATTTCCCTCTGCTCCCTCTCCCCTCCTCATCTCTCCAACTTGTTCCCTTTGCTCTACCCCCCTCCCCACAGCACTTGTGTATATATGTACACATTTATAATTCTATTTATTTATATTAATTTTGTGTACATGTCTATAATTCTATTTATTTATATTGATGCCATTGATGCCTGTTCACTTGTTTTGATGTCTGTCTCTCCCCTTCTAGACTGTGAGTCCCTTATGGGCAGGGATTGTCTTTATTTGTTGCTGAACTGTACTTTCCAAGCGCTAAGTACCATGCTCTGCACACAGTAAGTGGTCAATAAATGTGATTGAATGAATGAAGTGAGAAGGTGAGGGAGGTGATAGATATTTAAAAGAATATCCTGCAACTTGCAATGCCAGGAATTTGGAGCATGCAGGCTCCTCTCTCGTGATGCCTATTCCTTACAGTGTTCCTTTAAAAACCATGCATGGGCTAACTTGTGGGAGCCATTTTTAACAAGTCTTTTTGGGGTACTATCTTAATAATGCCCAGAACAGCACCAGTGTTGGTAAGGACTTGTTTTTTTTGTTGTTGTCTGTCTCCCCCTTCTAGACTGTTAGCCTGTTGCTGGGAGGGATTGTCTTTGTCTGTTCAATTCAATTCAATTCAATAGTATTTATTGAGCGCTTACTATGTGCAGAGCACTGTACTAAGTGCTTGGAATGAACAAGTCGGCAACAGATAGAGACAGTCCCTGCCGTTTGACGGGCTTACAGTCTAATCGGGGGAGACGGACATACAAGAACAATGGCAATAAATAGAGACAAGGGGAAGAACATCTCGTAAAAACAATGTACTTGTACTTCCCGAACTGTACTTTCCCAGCACTTATTACAGTGTTTTGCACACAGTAAAAGCTCAATAAATACTTTTCAGTGAATGAATGAATAAGAACTAGAGGGGGTCCACCTAAGCCAGAGGCTCCTAAATTGAGAATCTGGCCCTGGGGAAGGTTTCTTCATTTTTGGTGTTTGTTTTTTTTTCAATAATAGGTTTTTCACAGTGGTTTTGAGGTCAATCCTTTGAAAATGAGAAGGTCTTTACTAATTTCTATCTCATGCCTACTGTGTTCAGAGTGCTGTACAGCACTCTCAGCAGAGTGTCCAGAATTGCTCAGTATATCTCAGCCCTCTTCAACTTGGGCTTGCTTGCCCACCCAGGCAGTTCCTCCCAGATAGTTCTTTGTGTATTTTCCCATGTGGGTGCCTCTTTTCCACATCATCACCTGAGAAGACAGAGGAAAGGTCTCGGGCTGGGGAAGGGTCTGAGAGGCCTTGGTGAGTAGAGAAAAGAGAGGAAGTAGGGGGTCTCAGGCCCATTGGTTGAAAGAGGGGAAAGACAGGGTCTGTGTCTGCAGGCGGTAAAGCAGATGGGTTTTTTAAGGGGCAGCTATAGTTCAGAGCTGAAACAAAGAGCCTGAGGACTGGGTAAAGATTTTGACCCTGGCATTATTCCCACTGCCTTTCTAGCCTTTCCCTACACAGCTCCATCAGGGTGAGCTCCTCTCCCTTGCCCTTTGCTCAAGAGTCTTTTGTTACTGAACCACTGACATTCATTAACTCCCCTGAAATATTGGGAACATTAACGTCACTTCCTCAGCTCCTCCAGGGAAATCTATTCCCAAAAAGGACATATGGGGTAGGGCAGGTTTATTAATGTCACTCTGCATACACTAGACATCCTCCTTCAGGCCTAGAACTCCCTCCTCCCTCACATCCAAAAAAACACCACTCTCTCTACCTTGAAAACCCTACTAAAATCACATGTCTTCCAAGAGCACTTAACCTCACACTTAGCTCCACAAAATATCCTCACACTCTGTCATTTCCTCCATCTAGAATTTGTCTGTTGCCTGTAAGGTCTTTGTGGTTAGGAATTGTGCTTCCGCACTTAACACAATGTTCTGCACACTGTAAGAGCTCAATAAATACCACTGATTGATTGACTGGGTTATAGGGAGCCAGGAGGAGCAGGAAACTTGACCCCTCCTAATCCCCTTGCCCGGAAATGACCCCAGTGCCCTGACTGGTGTGAAGGGGGGGAGGGGAGGTGGAGAAAATGCGAGAAAGAGTGCTTTGCCATGGTTCAACCTCGAAGCCCAAGCCCAGCCCCAGCCCCAGCCTCAGCCCCAGCCCTCATCAAGGAGAGAGAAAGTCAGATTCAGAGCCAGATGGGAACCTGGAAGAACGATTTATGGTAGAGAGGGAAGGCAGGGGTGAGTCTGGGACAAAGGCATCGGGCTCCAGGGATACTGGAGAGGTCTCTTGGGAAAGCTAATAATGAGGAGATGAGTAGAGAGGACAGCAACACGTAACTCCCTTCAGGAGAAGCAGCGTGGCCTAGTATAAATAGTACAGGCCTGAGAGTCAGCAGACCTGAGTTGTAATCCTGTCTCCACCACTTGTCTACTGTGTGATCTTGGGCAAATCACCAAACTGTGCCTCAGTTCCCTCATCTGCAAAATGGGGATTAAGAGTGTGAGCCCTGTGTGAAACAGGGACTATGTCCAACCCCAGTGCTTAGTAAAGTGCCGGGCACATAGTAAATGCTTGACAAATATCATGAAAAAAAGGAAGAAAATTAATCCAACCCAGGAAGAAGAGAAGGTATGGACCTGGGGCCAGACTGTGCCATCTGTCTCCTCCCCTACTCCAGTGCCCATTCCCTAGGAGAATCAAAATTGATCTGACTAGCACTGGAAAAGAGACTAGTCTCTGTAGTTTGTTCCACAACTGAAAATGAGCCCAACAAGATGGTTGCTTTCAAGAAAGGCAGCTCCACTGTGGCGATACTATCCCGAGTCATAGGAGTACCAGGTGTACTTCAAACTGCTGGAAGGTTTGGAAGAAGTCTGATAAAAGAGGAAAATGAGGTGAAACTAAGTCCCGCTGACCATTTCAATAGCCCTGCTGACCATTACACAGAGGTGGAAGTCTCCAAGGTATGTTATTTTTAAGGCAGAAGCTTAAGAAAAGTACTTATGTTTATATGTTTCAGAAAAAAAAGTCCCAGACCATTTACTGTTGCTTTCACCAACACTGGGAGTATTTTTAGCTGTGCCTCTTTGCTTATTCCTTGGATAAATACAGAGAGATCAAAGATTCACTGATGAAACACTTCTCTGTAACAATTTAATAAGGAAAGGCAGAAAGAAAGATATTGCCTCTTTTCATTTCTCATCTTGTTTTATTTTCTGAACCATTAACAAATATCATCTCATGAATTCTAAATATTATTTTTTCTTTCTCCATCTCTTTGGTAAATGAAGAACAATGTTCCATTTTTTATCTCTTTAATTACACTTATGGATGTCTGGATAGATAATACCATGGAAAAGTGCAAGGTGAACTCTATTGAGTTGCAAAGAATAATATTCCCTTACAAATGATGATGAATAAAGAAGAAGATGAATGTGTACAGATAGCACATCAAAATAATGGACTGCTTTCTAACATCCATTTTTTGCTGTAGTGTGATGCTCTAATGCATGCAAAATTAAATATCTGCTTTCATGTACTGACTCTTTGGCATTAAAAAAATGACATAATGGTCATGGCAATTTCTCATGAGTGGGTCTCTGATAGGGTTCATGATATACCTATTCCTGGAAAATGAATGTTTTGCAACATCACAATCCCGGAATCCTGGAAGGGGAGGTATTTTCAACAGGCCACTTCCCTATCTGTGTTTCTGAGCCAAGGCTAAGAGGTTGAATAGAAATATAATCTATTCATGAAGGTTGCCAGGCTCCTTGGGTGAACCATTCCGGGATCTCACAGGCCCTAAACAGAAGCTGTACTTACAGTGATCTAGCTACAGCAGGCACCCACATTCACATTGGCTTTAATTATCCAGTTATTTGAAAAGGGGAAGATCAAATAAAGGTCGTCTCTCAAAAATGGATGATTTAGGCAGAAGTATCATTTTCTAGGGCAGTCTTAGCCTTAGTCAGGAAGTTTTTTTCCCTCCCACCTTGTTGTCAGTCCATTCTTTCTCATTCAATTTTTTAATGGTATTTGTTAAGTGCTTACTATGTGCCAGGCACTGTACTAAGCAATTAATCAGATTGGGCTCAGTCCATGTCCCAAATGGAGCTCACAGTCTTAATCTCTATTTTACAGATGCCACAGCTGAGGCACAGAGGAGTGAAGTGACTGGCCCATATTCACAGAAGCAGGCAAGTGGAAGATCTGTGATTAGAACCCAGGTCCTTTGATTCCCAGGCCCGGGTTCCTTCCCTTAGGCCATGCTGCTTCTATGATTCTGCAATAGCTAATAATAATAATAATAATGTTGGTATTTGTTAAGCACTTACTATGTGCCGAGCACTGTTCTAAGCGCTGGGGTAGACATAGGGGAATCAGGTGGTCCCACATGGGGCTCACAGTCTTAATCCCCATTTTACAGATGAGGGAACTGAGGCACAGAGAAGTTAAGTGACTTGCCCACAGTCACACAGCCGATAAGTGGCAGAGCTGGGATTCAAACTCATGAGCCCTGACTCCAAAGCCCATGCTCTTTCCACTGAGCCAAGCTGCTTCTCCAATCACTGCTGCTAATCACTGCTAATCGCTGCTAATCACTTCTGTACCTTCCTAGGGTAAAATCTATTCATTTATATGTCTCAAAATGTTTTCCCCATTTGATTTAGATAGTCTATAAGGCCAATAGTGGACAGAATTAGAGGGAAAGCACAGATCATGTTACTTCCGTGGTTGGAAAAAAATGAAAAGAATCTGAATTTGAAAAAAGAAAAAAATCTGAAAAGAATGAAGGGAGATTGAGGACCAAAATTTTCTGAGACTTCTGAGCCTTGAGAAAGACAATTCTGGAGGCAAGGCCAGGGGGGTAGAAGGCAGGACAAGCAAGGTAACTCTTCCTAGGGTGTTCCTTCTGAGTTGCTTGGTGAGACACATGATTGATAACTGCTGGCCAGAGTTTGTCTTCCTGTCCTCAGATCCCATCCTTAATGTTGGCCAGCCTTAAATAGGGACACTTCTCTGAAGACTCAGCATGAGAAGCAGCATGGCCTAGTGGAAAGATTACAGGCCTGGGTGTCAGAGGACCTGGGTTCTAATCCCGGCTCTGCCAATAGCTTGCTGTGTGCCTTAAGAAAGTCATTTAACTTCTCTGTGCCTATTTTCTCAACTGCAGAATGGGGACTGAATATCTTTTCTTCATCCTACTTAGACTGTGAGCATCATGAGGGGCAGTGACTCTGTCCAACCTGAGCAATTTGTATCTACCCCAATGCTTAACAAATAGCATCTAAAAAAAAAAGATCCCATAGCCAACAGTAAGGGTTGGGACAGGAATGGGTAGGGGAAAGGGGAAATTCCTGATTCCCATTTTTCAGTCAGTGACACTGCAATCCCTGAGAGGAGTTTTGGGTATGTTGCTTTGGGTTTCCAGCAATATTCATGTGTAAGTGAGAATGTAGGGGGGAGAAGGGAATAGATGAGTAGGAGAATGAGGGATGATAGAGTGTCTTAGAGCCAGAGTGACTCCTTTGGGTCAGGAGTTTCTGCTTGATTTGGAAAGGACTTTGGAGACGTATGCAGAATGACATTTTTAAAAAAGTTTCCTCTAGACTGTAAGCTCGTTATTGTTAGAAAACATGCCTGACACTTCTGTTGTATTGTACTCTCCCAAGTGCTTAGTTCAGTGCTTTGCATATAGCAATTGCTATACAAGTGATTGATTGTTAGGATTTCCTCATCAGTAGTAGGTTTCAAAGATAAAGAACTAGTTAAATCCCAAAAAGAATGCAATCCCTGTAATTTCCCATAGGAGACATGAAAGAAAATGGAAGGTCCTGTTCCTCTCCCAGGAAGCAAAACTCACTGGGTTTTCTTTCAGCCCCACCCGTCATGAGTTCCCCATCCCCTCTAAAGAAAATATCATAAGAGACTCCATCCACTTCAAACATTAAACTGACTAAATATTCCTGCACACAAACTCTCTGAAAGGGACAACCCTTAGCAGGCACTTTCCTGTTTCTGGTGACTGGATGTTTTTTAATGGTGCTTGTTAAGTGCTTGCTATGTGTCGAGCACTTTTCTAAGCACTGGGGTAAATTCAAGTTAATCAGATTGGACAGAGTCCCTGTTCCACCTGAGACTCAAAGTCTAAGTAGCGGGGAGGGCAGGTATTGAATCTTCATTTTTGACAGTTGAGGAAACTGCAGCATAAGAGAAGTTTGTGAATTGCCCATGGTCACACAGCAGGCAAGTGGTGGAGCTGGGATTAGAACCCAGATCCTCTCACTTCCAGGCCTGTGCTCTTTCCACTAAGCCAAGCTGCTTGCCCATTTCAATTGTAATGAAAGTACTGTCTTTTCCTAAGATTTATTAGCTCTGGAATGATAATCTTCCTCATCTTCCTTGAACTTGCTTATCATCAGTCCAAAGTATCACAGCTCTTCTGTTGATTTCCCTTTCCATGGTGCTTCAGAATTAAGGTCACCTCTTGTGGTAACTGAATTCCCTATCTTGAGGAACTGAGTTGCCAAACACATAGTCTCAAGGACATTTTGAAGATACAGTTGGTAGTAATTAGTTTTCCCAGAGGAAAAATGAATAAAGAATCTCACTCAGTATTAGAACTCAGCAGCTTCTCCAAGAGATTGAACTTTCATTGTTCATTTTGTGTTTCTTGATAATGATAGGAAACATCTTCAAAAATCACTTTTTTATCTTTTGTATCCAGTCAAATAGGTTGAATAAAAAGATTATAGGTGTAAATAGGACACCAACTATTAAAACCACTTATTCACTTCTCATGTTGATCAGAAACCAATTCATCTTCTTGACCCTGTGATTCAAATTAAGTGGACTTACATCCTCTGAATGGGCACTTTTATTCCACTATGATGAGAGATTAAATTGATGACCTGACAAGTTGTCTCCCTTCAAGTATAGTCACAAATATAAAAGTAAGGAGTAAGGAATAACATTTGTTGCACTTGAGGAAAGTAAAATATCCAATACTAATAAGAAAGCCACATCCTCCATGAAGCTCTTACAAATTAAACCCACTAGCACTTTAATTGCTCTTTAAATTTTGAAAATGTTTCTACTCTTTGTATTTTTCCTTTATTTTCTATGTCCCTGTCACTTGAGTTTTGTGGCTGTTCCCTTTCTTTACTTGCCTATCTCCCTCACTGGACTGTAGAGAAGCAGAGTGGCTCAGTGAAAGAGCAGCGGCTTGGGAGTCAGAGGTCATGGGTTTGAATCCTCGCTCTGCCACTTGTCAGCTGTGTGTCTGTGGGCAAGTCACTTAACTCTCTGTGCCTCAGTTACCTCATCTAAAATGGGGATTAAGACTGTGAACCTCATGTGGGACAAGCTGATTACCCTGTGTCTATCCCAGTGCTTAGAACAGTGCTCTGCACATCATAAGCACTTAACAAGTACCAACATTATTATTATTAAGCAGCCCACACGCCTCCTAGAAAAGTGGATTTTCTAAAATAAGTGCTCAATCAGTACTAGATTTGTTATAGGGAAATCAATCCCATAACATTCCCCTCTGTAGAAAAAGCACCTGTTACCCATGATTGGTACAAGAAAAATTGTCACTGCTACAATCCCCTCCATACTTTGTGTGCAGGCCAAAGGGAGCTGTTCCACCTGTTATCCCACCAGTGAGCTACATTTCCCGTCTCTTTATTTCAGGTACACACCAAAGAGAGCTTTTCAACCTGATCACCAACAGGTTTGACCCAGGTTGAATGATTTTGTCATCCTAAGTCCATCTCTTTCATGAGAGAGTGCCATGTTTTGTTTTGTTTTCAAAGTTGTCCATTCTTCCACACAAAGCAGTAGGTGGAGAGGCAGGCAGCTTCGAGGGGAGTTGGGTGGGGTGGCCTCTATTCATTGATCCTTGTTTCCTGGTGGCCTGAATCTTTTCTCAATAGTTGATCTTTCACCTATATTGCAAACCTGGCCTTTCATCTTACACTCAGCTTTACCTGCATTCCTGGCTTTTCGTCTGGGCCCTTTTAGCAACCTGGCCTTCCTCCTTACGTTCTATAGCCTACTAGGGTCACAGAGGCCCCAAAGCCTTTGGTTCCCCCTCTTTGTGGATGAAGTCATGTTACCTCCAGTAACAGTTTTAACCATATGTCTTAGATGCCATGTATGTGCAGAATAATTCAGTATGCACTTGAGAAACATGCCAAAAAGTAAATGATCTGGTCTGTCCACAAGGAGTTACCATTCTAATGGAGATTACAGTAGACAAGAATTGAAGAATATACCAAAGAGTGAAAAAAAGGATATATAAAACGCAGAAATGAATAAATACAAAGGAGAAACATATAAGGAATGCATAGTGGTCAGGGAAGAACCTCTCAGAGAGAAGTCTTTTGAGGAAAACTTTGAGGTGTCATCATGGAAACTTTGTCCCTAAATGCATCTATCAATTAATATCCCTCTCAAGGTTCTGTGACTAAGCTACAGGACCAGTGATTGAGAAACATGGGAGGATGACACATTGGCCAAAGTAAGTCAGCATGCATACGCTCTGGTCTGGTCCCACACCTTCATAATGTTTAGCTGCATTATCGCACCCAAAACCAGAGGAAGAAGAGAGGCAAGTTGGGGGGTACTGGTAGGGAAGAATGGGAAATGCCACGTTCTTCCAGAAGTGAAGGAAGTCACTGGTTAAACTTAAAAAGATAGTAGGAAAAAGGAGAAAGGGAGTAGAGGAAAGTCACTGGGCTGTTATTTGGGGAAGCAGCTGCATCAGGCCCCAGGAAATAAGGGATAGAAGCCAAATGCCTTTGTGAAACAAAGGCCCTCTTTTGTTTAGTCAGTCGTATTTACTGAGTACTTACTGTGCGCAGAGCACTGTACTAAATGCTTAGGAGAGTGCAATACAAAAATAAACAGACCAATTGCCTGCCCACAATGGGTTTATACATTTGGGTGGGTATATGGAAGGCTCTCCATAGTTCGAGTTTTTCTTATGCTACACCTCAATGGGAGTGATAGCATTAAAGAAGGGAGAATCATGCATTAACAAAGCTGGAGATTTGACAGGCTCAGTAGAAACTGTTGACTGAGTACTGACTAGGATATGTTCAAAGCTATTTACATTGATTCTGGAATGAGTATATGATATAGGATATAGAAAAATGGTTCCATTCTGACAAGCACTTATCCTATGCCGCCGTTAGTCCTGCATTGGCCTCCTTGCTGACCTCCCTAGCTCCTGACTCTCCCCACTTCAGTACATACTTCACTCTGCTTCCCAGGTCACTTTTCTGCAAAACCATCAAGTCCACATTTCCTCATTTCTCAAGAACCTCCAGTGCTTGCTCATCCCCCTCCACATCAAACTCCTTACCATTGACTTTAAAACCCTCAATCACCTTGCCCCCTCACCCAACCTCACCCCCCAATCCCCTACTACAACTCAGACATATGATTCACTCCTCTAATGCCAATCTACTCACTGTACCTCCATCTCATCTCTCTCACTGTCAGTCACTCTCCTTCATCCTGCCTCTGGCCTGGAACTCCCTCCCATTTCATATCCAACAGCAGATCACTCTCCACCTTCAAAACCATCTTAAAAGCATATTTCCTCCAAAAGGCATTCCCCAAGTAGGCCTTCATTTCCTCTCTCCCCCTCCCTTCTGTGTTACCCTGAACTTGGATTTACACCCTTTATTCAGCCCTTCTCAGCTCCACAGCACTTATGTGCATAACCATAATTTATTTATATTAATATCTGTCTTCCCCTCCAGACTGTAAGCTTTTTGTGAGCAAGGAACATGTCTACCAAGTGTGTTATATTGTACTCTCCCAAGTACTAATATAGGACTCTACTCATGGTAAGCACTCAATAAATACGATCGTTTGATTGATCAATCAATCAATGATCAATTGAAGTTGAAAAAAAATGCTGGTATTTGTTAAGCGCTTACTATGTGCAGAGCACTGTTCTAAGCGCTGGAATAGTTACAAGGTAATCAGTTTGCCCCACGTGAGGCTCACAGTCTTCATCCCCATTTTAAAGAGGATGTGAGGCACAGAGAAGTTAAGTGACTTGCCCACAGTCACACAGCTGACAAGTGGCAGAGCGGGGCTTCAAACCCATGACATCTGACTCCCAAGCCCGGGATCTCAGGCTGAAATGAGCTAGAAATTATACTCAAGTTTGAATATGTATTTTCTTCCCTGATTTAGTTTTTGGGCTTCTAAAAATGCCCTTCTCACTCAAACCATGACACAGGTGCAGAAACCATTCATTCATTCATTCAATCACACTTATTGAACATTTACTATGTAAAAAGCACTGTACTAAGCATTTGGCAATAAAGATGCAGTCTCTGTCCACAATGAGCTCACAATCACAACCAAATGATAACTACCACCTGAATATCTTAAAAATTCCCTTAAAAATATCTTAATGGAGCTTTCAAGTTTCCTACATGCCTAGGCAAATGAATTTGACTGGGTAAGATTGAAGGTTGTTAGAAGAAATTGTGACAAGTCAAATTTTAAGGAGTGCTCTATTCCAGGTATCTTTTTTCCTGGAGATAATTTCTCTTTTTATTATTGGAGAAGTCCTTAGTAGGTTTGTGAAGGATGAGAAATTTCATTTTGGAAACATCATAAACCTTTTAGATCATGTCCTTTCTTTTCCAGAGATATGTAAAATCCATTTGATTCAGAAGGGACTTGCTTAGAAAACCCTTTTTCTATTTCAAACAGTAGCAGTCCCTGAATAAAAAGTGCTCTTGCATGAAGGGTACCAAATATTTGCTAATTCAAAAACCCTTCTTCAGACCACAGTCTCTTCATTCCTACGGGAAAGCAGAGTCACATTTTCAGCTCTATCTGGATAGCCAGGGTTTGATCAGGAACTATAGGACTGTTTTCTGCTTCTTGGTAGCCTGTCTGGAGGAACTGGACCAACATGAGGATGCTCGACTTGCTCTAGAATACATCAAAAAATCCCAGATCTCCTTATTTGTCCTAGATGCAGATGAGGCCCCAAGTTTGGAGGATTAGAAACTTTTAATCCTGGTTGGTTAGGACAACTTTCTCTCAACATTCCCTCATCTGCTACTCTATGAAGGTCCTGGTGGCTATTGGTTATGCTGGTCTTCACCCCAAACATAACTCACCCACCCACCTCCTCCATCCCTCCTCCTCCTCCTCATCTGAACTGAACAGGACTGGAAAGCTACAATTAGAGAAAAAGAGACTTACAAGACAAAGGTCATATAGCTTGGTTTTCCTTAACTTTAACTCTCTCCATCTTGCTGCCAGGGTAATTGAAAGGGATCCAACACCTATCCTTCTGAGATTTAAAAAATGTTTCATTTCTTCAAAAATTTCATTTAGGGAGCCTTTTAAATTGTGCAATTTTATGAACTCTTATTCATTACAATAATTTGATATTGGTTATGATACATCAACTAAAAGTCATTAGAATGTTAATTCCAATCTGTTTATTAAAATGAGTTATGAAAAACTCACTCTGCCAAAGATAATTTTTCAGTGCTTTCAATATGAATATTTGACTTTATTTCAAAATATCCAAATAGTCTGCTCTATGATGATGACCTAATTTTCTATCAAATCTAATTAAGAAAATCAGGCCAATTTTTCAGAGATGGAACACAAAGAAGATTTTGAAAGTTTTGAAAGTGTTATGTCAAACAATGGAATAGAATTCAAAGTAAAATAAAAAAGTACTTTAAGACTCTATGATAGTGCTCCAGATGAAATTTTAGGATTGAAAAGTCATTCTGTAACCCAGCCTTTCAAATAGTTTGCATTTATTCATTCCTTCATTCTTTCAATCATATTTATTGAGCACTTACTGAGCATGGAGTACTGTACTAAGAACTTGGGATAGTACGGCGCAACAATAAACAGACACTTCCCTGCCCATAGTGAGCTTCCAGACTAGAGGGGGAGACAGACATAATATAAATAAATGAATTACAGATATGTACATAAGTGCTATGGGGCTGAGGATGGGGTGAATAAATGGTATAAAATCAAGTACGAGGACCACTACAGCATACCTACATATAGACACAGATGCACATATTTTTATGTAAATATATATGTAATTTATTTATTTATATTAATATCTGTCCTCCTCTAGACTGTCGTGGGCAGGGAATGTATCTATTTGTTGTTGCATTGTCCTCTCCTAAGTGCTTTGTACAGTGTTTTGCACACAGTAAGCATTCAATAATAGGATTCAATGAATGAATGAATATACAAATAACAATTTACATTTCAAGCATTAGGCAGCAGATAATTCAGTGGTAAAATGCTCCAATACATTAAATTCCTATGTGCATTTGGCAAAGTCTTGCACTCTCCCCACCTACTCACCCATTGCTTCCACTGTTCCTGAGGTAAAAATACTTACAGAGTCAGAGAATATGGATGATGCTAGGCAAACCACTAGCATTTTAATCAATTCTATCACCCAGGTTTTGGGTGCAGAAATCTTCCTGCCTTGATGGAATCGAAGGTGGCCACTAATGACACTCATGAATATCAGACACTGAGGTGCACAATTTTACCCATATTGCATTGGGCACTGTGTATAATGTATTGATGTCTTACACGTCACTATATCATTCATTCTTTCAATTCATCAAATCATATTTATTGAGTACTTACTTTGTGCAAAGCACTCTTCTAACATCTTGGGAGAGTACAATACAGCAACAAACAGACGCATTCCCTGCCCATAACAAGCTTAGTCTAGAGGGGATGAAAAACATTGATATAAATAAATTAATTAATAATCATGTAATAATGATAATAATGGTATTTAATAATAATGTTGGTATTAGTTAAGTGCTTACTATGTGCAGAGCACTGTTCTAAGCACTGGGGTAGAAACAGGGTAATCAGTTTGTCCCACATGAGGCTCACAGTCTTAATCCCCATTAAGGTAACTGAGGTAACTGAGGCACAGAGAAGTCAAGTGACTTGCCCACAGTCACACATCTGACAAGTGGCAGAGCAGAGCTGGGATTCTAACCCTTGACCACTGACTCCCAAGTCCGTGCTCTTTCCACTGAGCCACGCTGCTTCTCTGTTAAGCTCTGTTATATATTGCATATACATATATATATATTTACATGAAAAATATGTGTATTTGTTAGGCTTACTATGTGCCAAGCACTGTTCTAAGAGCTGGGACAGATACAAGGTAATCTGGTGCCCCATGTGGGGCTCAAAGTCTTAATCCGCATTGTACACATGAGGTAAGTGAAGCACCTAGAAGTTAAGTGGCTTGCCCAAGGTCACACAGCAGACTAGTGGCAGAGCTGGGATTAGCACCCACAACTTCTGACTCCCAAACCACGCTGCTTCTCAGATATACATTTACAGATACATAGATATGTGTTATGGGGATGAGAGGGAGGATGAATGAAGGGAGTAAGTCAGGATGACACAGAAGGGAGTGGTAGAACAGGAGAGAAAGGCTTACTTAGGGAAGGCTTCTTGGAGGATATGTGCCTTCAGAAAGGGTTTGAAGCGGGGGAGAGCAATTATCTGTCTGATGTGAGGAGGGAGAGCATTCTAGGCCAGAGGTAGGATATGGGTGAAATAGTGAGATAGAAGAGATCGAGGTACAATGAACAGGTTAGAATTAGAGGAATGAAGTGTGAGGGATGGGTTGTAGTAGGAGAATAGCGAGGTGAGGTAGGAGGGGACAGGATGATTGAGGGCTTTAAAGAGTACAGAGTTCATCCAAACCTAGAGTATTTCTCTACAGGAAATCCTGTCCCCATCAACAACCTCACCATTTGGTCCAGTGCCTTTGCATTCTCCTCCCAGATACATATAAGCTCCTGTGAAGAGGGATTTTTGTCTACCAACTTAGTTGTATTGTACTTTCCCAAGCAGTTATTACAGTGCTCCACTTAATAAATATCACTGATTGGCTGATTCAAGCCACAAGACTCAGGAGTACGACATGTAGTGGAGGGAGTAGTAAAATAATAATAATAACTGTGGTATTTATTAAGCACTTACTACGTGCTGAAGACTGTATTAAGCACTGGGGTAGACACAAGATAATCCAGTCCCACATGGGGCTTACAGTCTAAGTAGGAGGGAAAACAGGACTGAATCCAGATTTTAAATCCCCATTTTCCAGATGAGGAAACTGAGTCACAGAGAAGTTAAGTGACTTTCCTAAGAACACAGCAGCAGACAAGTGGCAGAGCCAGGTTGAGAACACAAGTACTAGAAGTCCTAGTCCTAGAAGCAGCATGGCATAGTGGATGGAGCACAGGCCTGAGAGTCAGAAAGATGTGGGTTCTGATCCCTGCTCTGCCACTTGTCGTCTGTGTGACCTTAGGCAAGTCATTTCACTTCTCTGGGCCTCAGTTACCTCATCTGGAAAAATGGGATTGAGAATGTGAGCCCCACGTGGGACAAGGACTGTGACCAACTCAATTAGTTTATATCCACGCCAGCACTTATTACAGTGCCGGAACATAGTAAGTGCTTAAAAAAAATTATCATTATTATTAAGTCTTCTTACTTCCAGGCCTGGGCTCTTTCCATTAGGCCATGGAAGTAGAAATAGTATTGAGTACTTATTGTCTGCAGAACCCAGAACTAAGCTCTGGGAAAGAATAAGCAGGTGGGAAATAGACCCAATCCACGGCCCTCAAGGGGTTCACAATCTAAAAATATATTTGTGGGGGAGAAGGACTGAAGGCAGACACATCAGCAGTAATGAAATAATAAAACACTAAAACAGCCCAAAAGACAAGGATAAATATACAAAATACTCAAAACAAAGACAAAAATCAGCAGGGTGCTTTGGTTAGAGAAGAATTTTAGGCTCCCTTGTGGTTCAGAGTCTATAACTGCAGCAACCACTTCAGCAGCCACCAGTCTTCCTAGGGTTTTGAGGAGACCTCCTGCTATGGGTGACTTTCTCTTCCCGAGTGGGGGCATGGAAGGCAGAACAAGATGGCATCACTTCAGTGACACAGAGGAGAGTCTCTGCTGGAAATAATGTTGGTATTTGTTAAGCGCTTACTATGTGCAGAGCACTGTTCTAAGCTCTGAGGTAGACACAGGGTAATCAGCTGGTACCCAGAGAGGCAGCATGTCTGGCTGTTCAGTGGGTGGCAGGGGGAAATTAATAGCCTGCCTGCAGCTATTTGTATCCTGGGCTGGGAGCACATTAAAAATGATACAGCTAGGGATCCTTGGTGATGGGGAAGGAAGGGAAATGTTTTGTTCAGCTGAGCTGGGGAGAGAAGCCGAGAAGGTGCAGGGCAGCGAGGTAGTAGTTACCTGTTGTTTCACTTAGCCACAGTAGAGAGGGGCCCAAAATGTTCAGTTGCTGCTTATATCCATGCAGCCCAGCACACACAAAGGGAGCAGGGGCTCTTAGTGGCAGGAGGTAAGGGAGTCTGGAAAGGTCAAGTGCCAGGTTCAGTAAACAGTCAATAAATACCATTGATTGATTGACTGAATAAATAAAAATAGCAGATTGAAGAAAGCTGTCCAGTGCTGTAGCTGTACCAAAGAACAAACAGGTCATCTGAAAACCAGTTTCCTGGGTATGAAACCAGATGACCAACCACCCAGCCACCCATCTTCATCAGTTTATAAATACATATCAATTTTTTTACATACTTTTTTCCATGCATTTATTCATCTATTCAGTTCTCCTAACCCTGATAATACTTTATTTTTTTTCTTTCACTCATCATTTGTAAATAAATTATATCTGCCTGACCACCTCCATTTCATTGAAAGCATTTTGAGGTCAGGGACCATGGCTTTCAATCAATCAATCAATGGCATTTATTGAGTACTTACTAGATACAGAGCACTGTACAAAGCTTTTAGGAGAATTCATTTACTACAGGATTAACAGATATGTTCCCAGTCCATAATGGGCTTACAGTCTACAATCTACCTCCATCGTATTTTCCCAAGCATTTATTTCAGTGTTCTGTAAACAATAATACTGTTGATGGCAAGAAGATGGAGGAGCAAAATGGCCTAGTGGAAAGAACACAGGCCTGGAAATCAAGAGAACTGGAATCTAATCCTGGCTCTGTCACTTGCCTGCTGAATGACTTTGATCAAGTTATAACTTCTCTATGCCCCTGTAAAGAGGGGTAAGAAGGGTTTTTTCCCTCCCTCCTTCGACTATGAGATCCAAGTTAGACAGGGACTGTGTCCTTTTCCTCTCCCGCTCTCTCCTCCTCCTCGCCCTTTCGGAAACGTGGCTCTCTCCCGAAGACACGGTCTCCGCCGCCGCTCTCTCCAGCGGAGGCCTCTCCTTCTCCCACTCCCCCAGACTCACCGGTAAGGGAGGAGGCGTCGGCTTCCTCCTCTCGCCCCGATGCCGCTTCCGCACTATCCCTCCTCCCCCCTCCCTCTCCTTCCCCTCCTTCGAAGCCCATATCATTCGCCTCTACCACCCACTCCAGTTACTTGTCGCCGTCATCTACCGCCCTCCCGGTCCCACCTCCGACTTCTTCAACCACCTTGACCCCTTTCTCACCTTCCTTCTCTCCTTCTCTCTGCCCACTCTGATCCTTGGAGACTTCAACATCCATACGGATGTACCCGACGACTCCTCTGCCGCCCGCCTGCTATCCCTCCTCGACTCTGCCGACCTCCTCCTCCACCATACCGCGCCCACTCACCGACTCGGTCACACCCTCGATCTTGTCATCTCCTACCGCTGCACTATCTCCTCACTCACCAACTCTGAAATCCCTCTCTCGGACCATAACCTTCTCACCTGCCTCATCTCTCACATTCCCTCCCCCTGCAAATCTTCGCTACTGCCCCACAGAGACCTCCGCTCTCTCGATCCCATCCGTCTTTCCAATAGCATCTCGCCTCACCTTGCCGCCCTGTCCTCTCTTCCCACTCTCGACGATCGGGTCTCCGCTCTCAACTCCACCCTCTCTACTCATCTCGACTCTCTCGCCCCCCTTTCCCTCCGCCGCTCTCGCGCCACTAACCCACAGCCCTGGATCACCTCCTCCGTCCGCCTCCTACGCTCCTATGCTCGAGCTGCTGAGCGCTGCTGGCGAAAGTCCAAGCACCAAGCCGACCTCACACACTTCAAATTTATCCTTTCCTGCCTTAACTCTGCCCTCTCCTCCGCCAGGCAAAGCTTCTTCTCCTCCCTCATCGACACCCATGCCCGTCACCCCCGCCGATTGTTCCGGACCTTTAACTCTCTCCTTAGGCCCCCTGTTCCCCCCCTCCCCCATCTCTCACCCCTAATGATCTGGCCACCTATTTCCTCACGAAAATCAACACGATCAGGTCTGAGCTCCCCAAAGTCACCCCTCCGCCTCTCCCCTCCCCCCCAACAACCCCCTCCCCTACTTTCCCATCCTTCCCTGCAGTATCCTCAGAGGAGATCTCCTCCCTCCTCGCAAGTGCCACCCCCTCCACCTGCGCCTCGGACCCCATTCCCTCTCACCTTCTTAAAACCATCGCCCCTGCCCTCCTCCCTTCCTTAACTTCTATTTTTAACCACTCAATCTCCAAGGGCTCCTTCCCCTCTGCCTTCAAACACGCCCACGTCTCCCCCATCCTAAAAAAACCCGCTCTTGACCCCAATTCCCCCTCCAGTTATCGTCCTATCTCCCTACTACCCTTCCTTTCCAAAATCTTAGAACGAGTCGTCTACAATCGATGCCTAGAATTCCTTAACTCCCATTCTCTCCTAGACCCCCTCCAATCTGGCTTCCGTCCCCTCCACTCTACCGAGACTGCTCTCTCTAAGGTCACCCATGACCTCCTTCTTGCCAAATCCAATGGCTCCTACTCCATTCTGATCCTCCTTGACCTCTCTGCTGCCTTTGACACTGTCGACCATCCCCTCCTCCTCCATACCTTATCTCACCTTGGCTTCACGGACTCTGTCCTCTCCTGGTTCTCCTCTTACCTCTCTGGCCGATCATTCTCGGTCTCCTACACTGGAGCCTCCTCCCCCTCCCATCCTTTAACTGTTGGAGTTCCTCAAGGGTCAGTTCTTGGCCCTCTTCTGTTCTCCATTTACACTCACTCCCTCGGTGAACTCATCCGCTCTCACGGCTTTGACTACCATCTCTACGCAGATGACACGCAGATCTACATCTCCGCCCCTGTCCTCTCCCCCTCCCTTCAGGCTCGCATCTCCTCCTGCCTCCGGGACGTCTCCACCTGGATGTCGGCCCGCCACCTAAAACTCAACATGAGCAAGACTGAGCTCCTCATCTTCCCTCCCAAGCCCGGTCCGCTCCCAGACTTCTCCATCACCGTGGATGGCACGACCATCCTTCCCGTCCCGCAGGCCCGCAATCTCGGTGTCATCCTTGACTTGTCCCTCTCGTTCACCCCACACATCCTATCCGTTACCAAGACCTGCCGGTTTCACCTCTACAATATCGCCAAGATCCGCCCTTTCCTCTCCACCCAAACGGCTACCTTACTATTACGGGCTCTCGTTATATCCCGGCTAGACTACTGTGTCAGCCTTCTCTCTGACCTCCCTTCCTCCTCTCTCGCCCCGCTCCGGTCTATTCTTCACTCCGCTGCCCGGCTCATCTTCCTGCAGAAACGATCTGGGCATGTCACTCCCCTTCTTAAACAACTCCAGTGGTTGCCTATCGACCTCCGCTCCAAACAAAAACTCCTCACTCTAGGCTTCAAGGCTCTCCATCACCTTGCCCCTTCCTACCTCTCCTCCCTTCTCTCTTTCTACCGCCCACCCCGCACGCTCCGCTCCTCTGCCGCCCACCTCCTCGCCGTCCCTCGGTCTCGCCTATCCCGCCGTCGACCCCTGGGTCACGTCCTCCCGCGGTCCTGGAACGCCCTCCCTCCTCACCTCCGCCAAACTGATTCTCTTTCCCTCTTCAAAACCTTACTTAAAAATCACCTCCTCCAAGAGGCCTTCCCAGACTGAGCTCCTCTTCCCCCTCTACTCCCTCTGCCATCCCCCCTTTACCTCTCCGCAGCTAAAGCCTCATTTTCCCCTTTTCCCTCTGCTCCTCCACCTCTCCCTTCCCATCCCCACAGCACTGTACCCGTCCGCTCAACTGTATATATTTTCGTTACCCTATTTATTTTGTTAATGAATTGTACATCGCCTTGATTCTATTTAGTTGCCATTGTTTTTACGAGATGTTCTTCCCCTTGACGCTGTTTAGTGCCATTGTTCTTGTCTGTCCGTCTCCCCCGATTAGACTGTAAGCCCGTCAAACGGCAGGGACTGTCTCTATCTGTTGCCGACTTGTTCATCCCAAGCGCTTAGTACAGTGCTCTGCACATAGTAAGCGCTCAATAAATACTATTGAATGAATTTGCTTATATTACATCTAATCCTATGCTTAACACAAGGCTTACCTTGCACTTTAGCACTTAATGAATACTGAAAATTTTATTATATGCAACTCTGAAACTCTTTCCCAGCCTTTTGAAGGTATCTGATGACACACGTCATCTTACATTCCAGTCTCCCTCACTTCTCCCTGATTTTGGGAGCCTCACCTCCTCCCACTTCCCGTGGTGCAGCTTTAGAAAACAGAATCCAGACCACTGAAAGATGTCTAAGAAGTTATAGAGAAAAGAAGAGTTATTTGGTTTTATTACAATCTGAGATGCTATCTTATAAGCATGTGAATACAAATTGTCAAATATACAATAGGTAACAGAGAAAGAGAGAGATTTAGACCTAAATTACTGTCACAAATGAGTAAATCAGTAATAATGCTGTGTAGCTGACAATATGTCATGAACAAGGTGGGACTTCAGTCAAGGAAGGATGTTGATGAAGGAGCAGCATGGCCTAGTGGAAAGAGCATGGGCCTGAAAGACAATGATTGGGGTTCTAGTTCCAGTTCCAGCAATTACCTGCTAGGTAATCTTGGGCAAGTTGCTTAACTTTTCTGTGGCTCAGTTCCCTCATCTGCAAAATGGGGATTCAATCACTAAATCCTGTCGGTCCCACCTTTACAATATCACTAAAATATGCCCTTTCCTCTGCATCCAACCTGCTACCATGTTAATACAGTCGCCCAACCTATCCTGCCAGTGTTACTGCATCAGTGTCCTTGATGACCTCCCAGCCTCCTGTCTCACCCCATTCCAGTCCATGTTTTACTCTGCTACCCGGATCATTTTTCTACAGAAATTTTCAGGACATGTCACCTCACTCCTCAAAAAACTGCAGAAGTTGCCCATCCACCTCCGCATCCAACAAAAATGCCTCACAGTTGGCTTTAAAGCACTCATTCATTCATTCAGTAGTATTTATTGAGCACTTACTATGTGCAGAGCACTGTACTAAGCGCTTGGAATGTACAATTTGTCAACAGATAGAGACAATCCCTGCCTAATGACGAGCTCACAGTCTAATCGATCTTCCCCCTCCTACCTCACCTAGCTTATCTCCTTCTACAGCCCAGCCCGCACACTTTGCCCCTCTGGTGCTAACCTTCTCACTGTGCCTCCTGCTTGCCTGTTTTGCTTCCAACCCCTAGCCCATATCCTGCCTCTGGCCTGGAATGCCCTCCCTCCTCAAATCTTACAGACAATTAGTCTCCCCCACTTCAAAGCCTTATTGAAGGCACATCTCCTCCAAGAGGCCTTCCCAGCCTAAGCCTCACTTTTCCTCATCTCCCACTCCCTTCTGTGTTACCCTGACTTGCTCCCTTTGCTTTTCCCCACATTCCCAGCCCCACAGCACTTTTGTACGTATCTGTAATTTAATTCATTTGTATTGATATCTGTCTCCTTCCTTCTAGACTGTGAACTCGTGGGCAGAGAATGTCACCGTTTATTATTGTACTTTCCCAAGCACTTAGTACAGTGTTCTGCACACAGTAAGTGCTTAATAAATACGAAGGAAGGAAGGAAGGAAGGAAGGAAGGAAGGAAGGAAGGAAGGAAGGAAGGAAGGAAGGAAGGAAGGAAGGAAGGAAGGAAGGAAGGAAGGAAGGAAGGAAGGAAGGAAGGAAGGAAGGAAGGAAGGAAGGAAGGAAGGAAGGAAGGAAGGAAGGAAGGAAGGAAGGAAGGAAGGAAGGAAGGAAGGAAGGAAGGAAGGAAAGCCCCATGTGTTACCTCATCTGTAAAATGGGGATTGAGACTGTGAGCCCCAAGTGGGGACAACCTGATTACCTTGTATCTACCCCAGAGCTTAGAACAGTGATTGGCACATAGTAAGCGCTTAACAAATACCATTATTATTATTATGTGGGACCTGATGATCCTGCATCTACTCCAGCACTTAGTACAGTGCTTGACATATAGTAAGCACTTGACAAATACCACAATTACTATTATTAAGGAGAGACAGGCTTGAAGAGAGGATTTTATAATGTGAATTAGATTTAACTAGAGAGAACAGACAAAATCCAGGGGAAATTCTAGTAGAATATGAGCTCCTTCTGGACAGACAATGCTTCTTCTAATGCTTCTAATGGACTTTCTCAAATGTGTAGTTCATTTATCTAGTTCAGGGAAGAATTCAATAAATACCATTTGTATTACTACTGTTGCTCTGAGAAGCAGTGTGGCCTAGTGGCAAAAGCCTGGACCTGGCAGGCACAGGATCTGATTCTAATCCCTGCCCTGTCATGCTTGCTAGGTGACCTTGGGCAAGTCAGTTTGCTGTGCCTCAGTTTCTTCATTTGTAAAATGTATGCTCATTCAATGCCCTGTCTCCCTTTCCCTGAGATTGTGAGCAGCATAGGCTGGGACTGTGTCCAAACATATTATTTTCCCCCCTTCTCAGGCCTTAGAACAATCCTTGGCAAATAGAACTCTCCTAAGTGCTTAGTACAATGCTCTACTCATAGTAAGTGCTCAATAAATAACATCAACTGATTAACTACAACTACTATTATTATTATTACCATTGCTATTATTACTACTATGGAGGGGATAAGGTAGAAATGAACTGTATATTTCTCAACTATGGTATGGCCAACTTGTTTCCACTTCTTCTGTTCTTATCTCCCCTATTTCTTTTCCTAATGAAATCCTAGGAAAGGGAGAGGAAAATCCCCATTTCTTTCTGTCCACTTATAGATGACCTCGCTGCCATGAAATTGAAGAGCAGTGTCAAAGAGCATTTGCCCACAGGCAAGAAGCAGAGGGGAATTTTGGAAAAGCTATTTAGGATCTGCTGCCATGTTCGGGTACTGTTGAAATCTCCCGCACATTTCCTGTGGATTAGAAAAGAGTAGGAGTAACAGTGTTTATTGTTTACTGTGTGGAGAAAACTGCACTAAGGATTGGGAAAGAATATACAGTTGGGAATTAGACTCCCTGGCCCTCATGGGTTCTCACAATGCCCTGATAGTCCACTGATGAGCTGAGGTTGGCCTAATGGAAAGAGCTTTCCTTAGTGGTTAGAATACAGGCGTGGGAGCCAGAGGACCTGGGAATCCAGCTATTCCAATGTCTGCTGTGTGACCTTCATCAAGACACTTAACTTTTCTGTGCCTCAGTTGCCTCATCTGTAAAATGAGGATTAACACTGAGCCCCACGTTGGACATGGTCTTTGCCTAATCTGACTGTCTTGGATCTATCCAGTGCTTAATACAGTGCCTGACACTAGTTAGCATTTAACAAATATGATTTAGCAACAAAAATTGGTGTAAAAACTTTATCTCACCTGCATAGAGTTGTCCAAAATGACAGAAGTTGAAACCTTACAGAGCATCAATGTTCTCTAAATTTGGACTGCAGGTGACAGGGTCTGGAGCTATGTTTGACCAGCTGCTCTTTCCCCACATTGTTCCCTGGCCCTGAATCTTGCAGTTCCCAAGACCTTGAGTTTCTGCTCCTTAGGCCCGGTTACCTCCAAATTGCAAAAATTTCCCTGAAGAAAGACAAATAAAAGTAGTATTCTACACAGTAGTGATATGCTAATTTGCTGCACTGTAGACTTGCAAATGGAGGTGTAAAGCAACTGAGTCACAGTTCTCTGAATTAACTAGAGCATAGAGGATCCAAATCCATTTTTTCATGCTGGACCTGTCACTTGGGGAATTTTAAGAAAATGGCAAAGGTTAACAGTAAGCACTCAATAAATACGATTGAATGAATAAAGGAACCAAGCTGACTGAAGCTGGAGCCTGTAATTTCAAAAGGGCACAGAAATGAAGAAATTAATGATGTGAAGAAGAAACCAGAATATGAAAAGCTATCTTTAAAACGGTAGAACTGAAAAATCAGTATATTGAGCCAGAATCCCTCATATTTTGAAGTGGATAAGTTCAGCTCTGCCGGGCTCTGGGGCAAACTCACTTCTATGGTCTAGTGTTTTGTACACTCCTATTTTCTTGAATTTCCACATTCTTCAAGATAATAAGGTGGACTAGTGGAAAAAGGACAGCCTTGGGAGTCAGAGGACCTGTGTTTTAATTCTGGTTCTGCCACTAGCTTGTTGGGTGACCTTGGGCAATTCTTCTCTGTGCCTCCATTTCCTCAACTGTAAATTGTAGACTCAAAACCTGTTTTCCCTCCTACATAGACTTAGAGCCCACTGTAGGAGAGGAACTGTTCCAACCTAATTTGTGTGTACCCCAGCCCTTAGAACAGTGCTTGACAAATGGTAAACAAATAATAAGTACCATTGTTATAGTTATTAGTATCATTTTTATTTGCCTTCATTATACACCAACTCCTGCTAAATAAGTGAAGGACATTATATTTTTTTACCATTGCTGTTTACACTACAATTTAATTATTTTGCACCTTTCCTCCAAACTGCACTTTATGATTTCTCATGGCCTCCAAAATTCCCCTTCTATTTACAACCTCAGTGGAAGCACTTTGAGTTAGTGAAAAGAGCACAGTCCTGGGAGTCAGAGAACCTGGTTTCTAATCCCGCCTCAGTCACTTGTAAATTGTAAGACTTTGGGCAAGTCACTTAATTTTTCTGTAAAATGGGGATCAAACCTTCATCACTCCAATTTAGATAGTGAGCTGCATATGGGAGTGTGTCCAACCTGATTATCTTATACTTTACCCAGCACATTTATACACTGCCTGAGATACAGAAAGTGCTTAACATGTACCATAAAAAATGGGAAGGAAGCACAGATATTTGTACTCCTGTCTTAGAGACATAAACCCATATGTTATTATTCCCATTCCAATGTCAACAGCTGGTTCAGCCCAGCCTCTGCAATCTTTTTTTAAATTGCATTTGTTTAGCAGTTACAATGTGCCAGGCTCTGTACTAAGCAGTAGAATAAATACAAGGTTGTCTGGTTGGACACAGCCCCCTCCCCCATTGTGCTCACAGTCTTAATCCCTGTTTACCAGATGAGGTAACTGAGGCACAGAAAAGTGAAGTGACTCATCCAAAGTAATACAAGAGAGAAGCGGTAGAGCCTGGATTAGAATCCTGGTCCTTCTGACTCCCAGACCAATGCTCTCTCCACTAGGCCATGCTGTTACAGTGGCATGAGGAGTCCCCAGAATAACCTTTTTGTTGTTTTATTGTAACACTCCACCCTCTCAATGTCACACCTGGAGAGTTTCCAGTACTCTTTCATTCATTCATTCAATAGCATTTATTGAGCGCTTACTATGTGCAGAACACTGTACTAAGCGCTTGGAATGTACAAATCGGCAACAGATAAAGACAGTCCCTGCCCTTTGACGGGATTACAGTCTAATCAGGGGAGACAGGAAGACAAGAACAATGGCAATAAATAGAGTCAAGGGGAAGAACATCTCATAAAAACAATGGCAAATAAATAGAATCAGGGTGATGTACATCTCATTAAACAAAATAAATAGGGTGATGAAGATATATACAGATGAGCGGTGAGTACAGTGCTGAGGGGGTGGGATGGGAGAGGGGAGGAGGAGAGGGAAAGGGGGGAGAAGAGGGTTTAGCTGCGGAGAGGTGAAGGGGGGGAGT
The DNA here is from genome assembly GCF_004115215.2 of Ornithorhynchus anatinus. Classification (NCBI taxonomy): domain Eukaryota; kingdom Metazoa; phylum Chordata; class Mammalia; order Monotremata; family Ornithorhynchidae; genus Ornithorhynchus; species Ornithorhynchus anatinus. Next base: position 19,430,630 of record NC_041745.1, on the reverse strand, counting down.
AGAGGAAGCAGAGGGAAAAAGGGGGGAGCTCAGTCTGGGAAGGCCTCTTGGAGGAGGTGAGCTTTAAGTAGGGATTTGAAGAGGGGAAGAGAATTAGACTGTCGGAGGTGAGTAGGGAGGGCATTCCAGGACCGCGGGAGGACGTGGCCCAGGGGTCGACGGCGGGATAGGTGAGACCAAGGGACGGTGAGAAGGTGGGTGGCAGAGGAGCGGAGCGTGCGGGATGGGCAGTAGAAAGAGAGAAGGGAGGAGAGGTAGGAAGAGGCAAGGTGAGGGAGAGCCTTAAAGCCTAGAGTGAGGAGTTTTTGTTTTGAGTGGAGGTTGATAGGCAACCACTGGAGGTTTTTAAGAAGGGGAGTGACATGCCCAGAGCATTTCTGCAGGAAGATGAGCCAGACAGCGAAGTGAAGAATAGACTGGAGCGGGCCAAGAGAGGAGGAAGGGAGATCAGAGAGAAGGCTGACACAGTAGTCTAGCCAGGATATTACGAGAGCCTGTAGCAGTAAGGTAGCCATTTGGGTGGAGAGGAAAGGGCGGATCTTGGCGATATTCCAGTCTAACTATGGGAGGGAGAGTCAAGTAAATGCATACCCATTCCATTATTAGGTTGGGCAGTGGCTACTGAGGGGAAGGCAATCTGCTACTTGTCAAAACTCTATGCTGGGCAGCAGCATCATGAGAGAGAGTTGAGGATGGAGACTCAAGCTTACTGCACGGAAGGAGGCATGGTAAACCACTTCTGTATTTTCACTAAGAAAACTCTGTGGATACACTACCAGAACCATTGCTGATGGAGGTGGGGCATTCTAGGAGAGATGTGTTCATGGAGTCGGTATGGGTCGGACAGCGTGAGACAAGTTACCCTCTTGGACATACAACCCCATTAGAATGGAACCATCCAAAGAGTAAACTTTTCCAGTGTAATAGGGTGACACAGTTGTAAAGTGACAGTGATAAACTATGACTCTCCAGGGGATCCTAAGTCTCAAATCAGACCCATGGGTTCAAGGGAGCCCAATTAATTCCAAAAAGGAGAAGTTCTAGGCAGCAACTTACAACTCCTTCCCTAACAAAAAAGGTTTGCAAGGATAAGGTGTCAAAGCAAAATATGGTTTCTTACTCTGGGGATGCCATTTCAGTTAGCCCACATTCACTGTCACCCTATGACTTTCTCTGCCCTGGAGAGCAAAGGCCCTCTTGGAGAGCTTGAGCCTGAGAGGTGAAACGTGCCCACCAGCTAGTAAGTGGCTATTTTCCAGGTCTTCATCTTCTCTCACATTTCCCATTTGATTGGGTATGAAGGTGTTGAAAGGTTTAGTGTTCCTCCCACGGGGCATCAGGAGTCGGGTCTGTAGGAGGATCTCTGCTCTCTAATTCCCAGCCCTATTTCTGCCCATTCCAAATGACATGCATATTTTCAGGCCAAGTCCTTAGGTTCTTAACAGTCCTCCATGTGAGTTTGCCCATTCTCAGATGAGACATTTGGGAGCTTTAGATAGTGGTTTTGCATGATCGAGAGACGTGGCTGGTCACAGAACTGCGTTTTATCTGGCTTTTGGAATGCAGAGCATTAGTCTTGGTTTTTCAGCCCAAATCTCTAGCGCATTTATAAATTACCAAGAATACCACTCTTCTCTAGATACTTCTGAGAGAATGACCATCTGATTGGGCTGCCTATCGCCATACAAGACAGGAACATTTGGTTGACTGACAAGGTGCTTGACAAATATTAAACATTCAGTCAGTCAAGCACCAGAAAGGGTCACGTACCAGCAGTGATGCTTAGATACAAAGGAATTTTAGGGAGTAGGTATATTATAGAGACATGCGACTAACTTCACCAAAGAAAGCCCCATTAACATTATTAGAAGTAGAAGACTCTCAGCAATAAAATCAGTCTTCAAGGTTAGGATGGGATATTGAGTGGTTGATGAAAGACTGAACAAGAGAAAATAGGAGGTGGAGAGATTTGGTAGAATATTAGAGAGCCACATTGACTTTAAGAGTTGACACACCCCAAGATCTATTAACAAGGGAAGGGGTGGCCTTTCTTTTGCTGGAAATTGATCAAGAAAATGGCAAATAGTGATCTGATAGGAGGCTGGGTATAGAATAGGTGATCTCATGCTATTCCCCACAGTGGAATTTTTTGAAAACTCTAGGAATTGGAATCCTTCCTTGGCCTGATCCATTTGCCTAACTGCAGATGTTTTCAGGTAGATGAACAATTTTCAAGCCCATTTTCCTCTGTAGCTCAACTCCTAAATCCAAATTTCAAACAAATGACCCAGTTCTAGGTTCCTAAAAGTAAGGAATCAAGTAGCAGACCCAGGAGGTCACTTGTTATAAGTCTGTCTTCCATTGCTGGGAGAAAAAACCAAACATATATATTCCAAAAACTCTCAGTTGGGGTTGGTTGTGATGCAGGGGTTGGGGTGTTTGGGGGTCTTGGGTTCTGAGAGATTAATAGATTGTGAGTGAAAAGGACAGAATGAAAGAGAACTAGGGAAAAATAAATAGAGATTGTATTCAAGAACAGCCAATACAGGATGAAGGAATAAGAATACCTGGAGATTATTCTCAAGTACAGTGAACTCAGTGAAGAAAGAAATAGCGGGAGATTATCTTCAAAGAACACTATATACAGAGAGAGGAAAACATAACAACAGAGGGACTTCTGGAGATAAAGAGGACCAAGTACTTGGCTCAGTGGTCTGCACACAAGTAAGCACTCAATACCATTCTTGGCCTGAAAAGTAGACTCGAAGGATATTCTTTGGGAAGACTGCGCAAAATCCAGGAGGAAGAGGTTAGTGGAAAATCAGATCCTACCTTTAATTCATTCATTCAATAGTATTTATTGTGCGCTTACTATATGCAGAGCACTGTACTAAGAGCTTGGAATGTACAAATCGGTAACAGACAGAGACAGTGTCTGCCCTTTGATGGGCTTACAGTCTAATCGGGGGAGATGGACAGACAAGAACAATAGCAATAAATAGAATCAAGGGGATGAATATCTCATTAAAACAATAGCAAATAAATAAAATCAAGGCGATGTATATCTCATTAACAAAATAAATAGGGTAATGAAAATATATACAGTTGAGCGGACGAGAACCGTGCTGAGGGGATGGGAAGGGAGAGAGGCAGGAGCAGAGGGAAATGGGGGGAAAAGAGGGTTTAGTTGCGGAGAGGTGAAAGGGGGGTAAAGGGAGTAGAGGGAAAAGGGGAGTTCATTCTGGGAAGACCTCTTGGAAGAGGTGAGCTTTAAGTAGGGTTTTAAAGAGGGGAAGAGAATTAGTTTGGTGGAGGTGAGGAGGGAGGGCATTCCAGGACCGCGGGAGGACGTGGCCCAGGGGTCGATGGCGGGATAGGCGAGAACGGGGGACGGTGAGGAGGTGGGTGGCAGAGGAGCGGAGCATGCGAGGTGGGCAGTGGAAAGAGATAAGGGAGGAGAGGTAGGAAGGGGCAAGGTGATGGAGAGCCTTGAAGCCTAAAGTGAGAAGTTTACCTGCTTCCTCCGCCTTTAACTCACAACCTGGAGCACCTTGAACCACCCAAGAAACACATCAGAGGCACAGACGTATGCTGGGCTAATATAAGGGAGAAGTGTGGCAGGGGTTAAAAGCGTTTTTTGAACTGTGATCTCTGCTTCACTAGACGGAGAACATTAATTGGCATGTTGTATCCAGTAGCCAGTATACAGTAAACCATATTGATTTAGACTTCCTCGTGTTCATTCTGGTTTGTTCTTCAAGTGGTAACTATAATGGGGAAGGGACACTGGCTTTTGTTGGTTTTCTTTCAAGGGTCCCTCAAAAGGATACATTGTCAATACAAGGCAGTTATCTGCAACAATCCCATTCGGTTTCCAGGTTTCTCTGTACCTATAATACCTGACTGCAAAATCAATTAGAATGGTGTCTGTAATGAGCAGATAGATATTAAATGCTAGAATGTGCATTTAATGGCATCATGATTCTGCCCAAAGTCTAAAAGGTCCAGGGGGATTTAATTCTCTGCTACTGTAAATTTGTGTCACTCCAGATAACTTATAGTTCTATCTACCCTTGAGGGTGGCATTCTTATGACTGTTCCTGAGGGTTTACTGCCGGGAGATATTTTCTTCCGTAAGTGATCTCCTCTGTGATTTAGAGCTACAGAGAGAGATGGAGAGAAGAAAAGCCTTTCTACTGAGGGGAGAACCCTGTCCAGAAAATAGCTTTCTGCCTATCATCTACCTATCTGGGGCCTAATTCTCCCTTGATAGTATATTCCCACAATTAGATAATGATTATCAGGGAGGTCTACAAAGGAAGAAACTATTAGTTCAAGCCTGGGAAGTAAGTAATGCAAAGAGGAGCTGGTGCAGAGGAGCTGGTGTTTGTCTATGAACAGGGGAGCAAGTCTCCTGCCCAAGGCCAGATCCCCTCTAGACTGTAAGCTCCCTGTGGGCAGGCAATGTGTGCTTATTATTATTTTGTACTCTTCCAAGTGCTTAGTATAGGACTCTGCAGGCAGTAAGCACTCAATAAATATGATTGAGTGGTAGGTCCTTTTCTATACATACCCCCAAATTGCTTTTGTTTCCAGGTGCATTGCTGCACACCTCATTTTTGTCTCCTTGGCTGCTTCCACCCACCTCTCATAGCATTAGCCAGACATAATAGTAATTGTGGTGCTTGTTAAGTGCTTACTACGTGCCAAACGCTGTACTAAAGGTCGGGATATATACAATGTGATCACCAAGTGGCATCTACAAACATCTACTTTAGTGAGGCATGAAGTCTAATGCAATTGTCCTGGGAGGTTAGTAGCAGTTGGGTAAGGTAGAGCTGGGGGCTGAAAGGCAGGATTCATAGGCCTAGGAAAGGGACAGAGCCCTGGAGAGGAAAAACCTGAGCCTTTCAAATTCAGCAGAGAAGCTTAAGATTCAATTTTTTTTCTGCCTAGTCCTAGAACAAATGAAGCCCAAATAGATAAGAACTCTATAACCTTTATTAAGCCGTATTATGCTCAACGGTGGATTTCCAAATGGAAACACATGTTGAAGTTTCAGAGATAGTCTGCTCTGGGACCTCAGATTGTACCTATTCTTCCTATCAGCCAGTCAATCGTATTTATTGACACTGTGTGCAGAGCACTGTACTAAGTTTTTGGGAGAATACAACAGTAAACATTCCCTGCCCATAGTGAGCTTGCAGTCTAGAGTCTAGAGTCTACCAGCCATCTCACTATGTATACTAAGAGCACAGGGGCACCAGGCAAGAGAGTGAAGATGGCTCAGTACAAACCTTCAATAATACTGCAAAAAAAAACTCAAGTGCCTGGCATACCGTGGCCTCTTAACCCTCTTAACCCTCTTAACCTAATCTCTTCAAACCACTGGTGTTTGAACACTGCTGACCCCCACAATGAAAGGAGTGGAAATGGTACATTTTCATGCCCAAATTGTGGAAGGATGCAAAAGAATCTGTCTTAGACAGCCACATTCACAGATCTACCACTACAATATTATTGACAATTCACTCTGAAAACTTGTACTGGAGTGCCAGCTAAATCAGATGCAATCAAACAAATGATGGCTCCCTGGTTTCTAAAAGTGGGAGCACAAGAATACGTATTCATGAATGTAGTTAATTTAAGACACTTGCCTACTTAAATTATCCAGCATTGCTGTTAGTAAATCTTCCATTTCTACCCATCTCCACTGAAAAATCCACATACTCTTGAGTAAATGATGGAGTGAGAACGAGCCCCACTAGCTTTTAATGATTCACTTAATTACTGCTTTGTAATTTTCCCAACATACCTCCAAAAAAGCCTGAGCATTGACTAGGGTTGTGTTGGATTGGATTGGACTGGCAAAAGAAATAGATGAAGGGAAAAATGACTGGGATGACTGGCAATATGACCCACTTCCCAAGAGCTAAAATGTTCCTAGTTTTAAAAGGTGATATCTATCAAATCACTCAAACCCTCCCCTCGGTGTGGGAGTGTCTTTCACTACCTAATGACACATGCTAGATCTGAATTGTTGCCATGAAGTCCATCTTCCCATTCCTAGTAAGCTCCTTATGGGCAGGGAACATGTCTCCCAAGTGTTTAGTACAATGCTCTGCAAATAGTAAGCTCCTAATAATAACACTGATTGATGGATTGATTAATTGTGCTTGGAGAAATAGAAAGGAGACAAATGAAGTAGATCAAGGAGAGATATTTACCCCTTGGTCTTTCTCCTTATCTGCTTCAATGAAATCATAGTGAAGGCAGTTATAGAGTCTCCAGTGTGAACAATGCATTGAGCTAGACAGTTGGGTCCTCCCTGACCACTCGACTCTCCAGCCTTTTCCCTCTTCAGTCCATCTTTCATTCTGATGTCCAGATCATTTTTCTAAAAAAACCTTCTCTTTGCACATCTCCCCACTCCTAAACACCTCCAAGTGCTGCCAATCTATTTCCACATGAAGAAGTAGCTCCTCACCATCAGATTCAGAGCACTCAATCAACTTTTTACATCCTAGGCCTACCCTTGCTCCTCTCCCTCTACAGCGCAGGCCAAACACTTCACTCCTCAGGAACAGCCTCAGTGCCTCAACGTACAATGCTTCAATCTCATCTCCCTGGCCATTGACCCATTGTTCAGGCCCTCCTTCCTGCCTGGAATTCCCTTCCCCTTCATATCCAACAGACATCACTCCCCCCATCACTCTCCCCACCTTGAAAGCCCTACTAAAATCATATCTCTCCCAGGAAGTCTTCTCTCACTAATCTATCATCTCCCCAATTTACTCTCCCTATCTCTGTCACTTACGCAGTTGCAACCAAACGCCTTAAGCACTTCAATATTCACCTTACCCCAACCCAGAACATTTCTCCACTACTCTGATGCTTCCGCTATCTATAATTTATTTTTATTGTAGTCTCTCCCACTAGGTCATAAGTTTCTTGTGGGTAGTGGTCATGTTTACCAACTCCACTCTACTCTTGCAAGTGCTTACAAGTACAGTGCTCTGCACACAGGAAAAATACCACAGATTGATTATTGATGCAACAGTAGCAAGACACACATTCTCCTAACTACCCAACTACACTCTAATATGTTGTAAGTCTTTCACTATGCACAAAGGCCTTGTATAAAGCAAAAGAGTCGTTTAAAATTGGTGTGAAAGACCTGATGCAACTTCCACCTGACAGCTAATTTGCTGAGCGAGTTTGTCTTTCTGCTTACCCACCAAGTGAATGCATAGTTCTGTCCTGGGTACTTCCATTAAACTTCTAGATTATGGTGGAGTCTTTTAGCCACAACAAAAGTCTCCAGTAGTACTTTCAATGACAGAGACTATCAAAAGACATAACAGGAGGATGATTTTTACTTTACAGTCAATATGGTACAGTGAAAGGCATCATAACACCTTGTGCATAAATTTGAAAAATAAATGTTGCTTAGATCTGATGTCTCTGCTCTCCTGGGTCCACTCCTCCCCCATCTCTTGCTCCTAATGACCTGGCCATGTACTTTATTGAGAAAATTGAAACCACTGGGTTAAACTTCCTAAAATCTCTCCAGCTTTCCTCTAGTCCCTCATTCCTCCTACCCCTATTCAATTCTCCCATCTTTCCCAGGAGTATCTCAAGAGGAGATCTCCTGCCACCACTCAAAATCTCCCCCCTCCACCTGCACCTTCAACCCCATATCTTCTCACCTTATCAAAACACTTGGCTTATCATTTCTTCGCTTTCTGGCTGCTATCTTCAACTGTTCACTCTCCAGTGATTTCGTCCCCTCTTCTTTTAATGCTCATGACTCCCTTATCTTCAAAACCTCCCTTCACCCCACAGCTCCTTCCAGAATTGCTTTCCTTCCTTCTTAACCTTCCTCTCCAACTCCTGGAGTGAACTGTCTACACCCACTGCCTCCACTTTCTCTCCCCCAATTTTCTCCTTGACCCTCTCCAATCTGGCCTCTGCCCCCTTCACTCCACTGAAACTACCCTCTCTAAAGTCACCAGTGATTTTCTTCTTGACAAATCCAATTGCCTCTACTCCATCCTAATCCTCCTTGACCTCTCAACTGCAGCTGACACTATCAACTATGCCCTTCTCCTGGAAACGTTATCCAATCTTAACTCCACTGGCACTGTTCTCTCCTGGTTCTTCTCCTATTTCTCTGGCTGCTCATTTTCAGTCTCTTTTGTGGCCTTTTTCTCTGCCTCACACTTTGTAACTTTGGGAGCCCCTAAAGGCTCAGTTCTGAGCCTCCATTTATTCTCCATCTACACACACTCTCTTGGAGAACTCATTCACTCCCATGGCTTCAACTACCATCTCTATGCAGATGATTCCAAATCCACCTCTCCAGTCCTGATCTCTCTCTCTTTCTCTGCTGACTCATATTTCCTTCTACCATCAGGACATCTCTACTTGGATGTCCCGCCTATACCTCCAACTTCACCTGTCCACAACAGAACTCCTCATCTTCCCACCCAACCTTTGTCCACCCTCTGATTTCCCATCATTGTAAACAGCACCACCATCTTCCTTGTCTCAAAAAGCCGTAAGCTTGGCGTTATCCTCAACTCATCCGTCATTCAATACACATATTCAATCTGTCACTAAATCCTCTCAGTTCAACCTTCACAAAAATGCTAAAATCTAATCTTTCTTCTACATCCAAACTGCTACCAAGTTAATCCTAGCACTTATCTGCCTTGGCTACTGTGTCAGCCTCCTTGCTGACCTCCCTGCCTCCTGTTTCTCCCTACTTCAGTCCATACTTCACTCTGCTGCCTGGATCATTTATTTACAAAACTGTTTAGTTCATGTTTCCCCACTCAAGAATCTCCAGTGGTTGCCCATCCACTTCTGCAATAAAAAGAAAGTCCGTACCATGGACTTTAAAATGCTCCATCACTTGCCCTCTCCTACCTCACCTCCCAGATTTCCTCCTACAACCCAGCCCACACACTTCACTCCTCTAATGTCAACCTACTCACTATAACTCAGACTCATCTACCTCACTGTGAACCAGTGGCCCATGTCACTTCTCTGGCCTGGAATGGCCTCTTATTCCATAACTGATAGACTGTCACTCTCCTGACCCTCAAAGCCTTATTAAAAGCTCATCTCCTCCAAAAGGCCTTCACCATTTAAGCCCATTCATTCATTCATTCAATAGTATTTATTGAGCGCTTACTATGTGCAGAGCACTGTACTAAGCGCTTGGGATGAACAAGTCGGCAACAGATAGAGACAGTCCCTGCCGTTTGACGGGCTTACAGTCTAATCGGGGGAGACGGACAGACAAGAACAATGGCACTAAACAGCGTCAAGGGGAAGAACATCTCGTAAAAACAATGGCAACTAAATAGAATCAAGGCGATGTACAATTCATTAACAAAATAAATAGGGTAACGAAAATATATACAGTTGAGCGGACGAGTACAGTGCTGTGGGGATGGGAAGGGAGAGGTGGAGGAGCAGAGGGAAAAGGGGAAAATGAGGCTTTAGCTGCGGAGAGGTAAAGGGGGGATGGCAGAGGGAGTAGAGGGGGAAGAGGAGCTCAGTCTGGGAAGGCCTCTTGGAGGAGGTGATCATTTCCTCTTCTCCCAGTCACTTCTGTATCACCCTTGCATTTGCATTTCCACCCTTTATTCAACCCTGCATCAGGCCCACAGCATTTACGCACATATTCATAATTTATTTATTAAAATGTCTGTCCCCCTATAGAGTGTAAGGAACATGGCTACCAACTCTGTTATATAGTACTCTCCTAAGTGCTTAGTACAGTGCTCTGCATACAGTGCTCAATAAATATGATTAATTGATTGGTTGAATGATTACCTTAGGGATAACCTTTCTGTTAATCATTGCCTTTAGGGGATTGAATTCCAAGCTCCTAGTTCAATACCTGGCCCTATAGTTATCTTAGAAAGAATACTCAGCAGTGATGAAGTATTCCCACATTCCCAAAAGATCTGCTTAGTTTTCAAAAATCCATCTCACCCAAATTAAAAATTGATGAAGGATGCTTGAATGATAGCTTAGATATTATCTCCTTCAGCACATGTGGATTCTTACCCATTCCTTATGACCTCAATCTTGTGGCTCCATTATTCTACCCATTTGATGCCTATGGTCACCCTTCTAAAACTTGAGATGAGTAAAAGCCATTAGACGGATTCATTATGACTCTGGAATTACCCTATTAACTGTGTGGAATTCATAGGAAAAGCCATGACTCCTTTAGTTCTAACAGTTTTTATGGTGAAAGTTGGATGTCAATGGCATATTCCCCTGCAACTTGCAAATATGAAAGAGGAGTATGGTGGGGAAGAAAGATATAAAGAGAAAGAGTAGAATGGGGAAGGGAGAGATGGTATGAATGGGACTTTCCACACAAAGGTCTGGATTTCATCTGGGGAATGCACAATCTATTTTTGAAGAAATGAGGCCCAGCACAAAAAACAAGGGAAAGAAATGAAGCCCCATCTCTATCATAGACATATAGTGACAGTAGGGCAAGGCAAGATACTCCTCTGCCCCCATCTTGCTTTACTCCTAGACAAAATAGAGACACATTTGGAATCTATATTGCTCAGTTGTAAGCAAAGATGTTCAGGTAATAATTTAATAATAATTATGGTAGTTATTAAGCATTTATTATACACTGGGGAAGATATAAGTTAATAAGAATACAAGATACAAGATAACTATGGGCACCATTCTTTTCTCATACAGATACTCTTAGAGGAAGGGAGAGTGGGTACGCAGATTAAGTCTACCCAATGGTTCATTGCCATTTTAAATTGGCAAATCTTAGGTGTCCCACTGAGGGAAATTGTTTGTTTTTAATCATTCTTGTCTATGGTCATTTTTACCTTCCCTCTCAAGACATATATTTCTGAACATGGTTCAAATTACAAAGGCTCTTTGTTAGGAGCTCTGAACATGGAAACCCATTGATATTATATAAAATTTTAATTAAACTCCATATGCAATTATAACTTTGCTGGTTATTAACAGTGATGAGAAAAATTACACACCTGTGATCACAGGCATAGAACTTAAATGAGTTTCCCGATGACATAACATTTGTTAAATGGAGTTGTTTCCCTTTACATACAAGTAGAGTTTGGGGGCAATTTGTCATTTTTATTAATTTAAGGTTGCTTAATCCTGAACTCAGAATTGGTCCAATTAAAAAGGGGTTCTCTAAGAACTGCACTGTAGTTTCCTACCTGGCAGAGATTATTCCTAACAAGACTAAAACAGAAACAAACTTCAATAAGTCTTCTAATTCCTTATTATACCCCTGAAAGATCAGAACTAAAATACATTTTTCCTGAAAAATTGAGGAGTTTCTATTATTAATTTCTTTTAATTAACTTCTTTCTTGATATTCAGATACATCCAGGAATGGTTGTCACATTGTTTGGTGATGGTGACTTTAAGATTTAGTTAATGGAAAAAAGATTGTGCTCTTGATATTTGGGAAAGCCTCAAGGAGGAGCGGTGTTTTTAAAAGGGCTTCAAAGGGAAGACATAAATAAAATAAATCTAGGTGGAGGAACTGAAGATTTGGGTAGGAAATGAAATCGAATTTTATTTATCTTCTGTTCATATCATTTAGAAAAATATTTCAGGCAGATGTCAGTTTCATTGCAGAATCTTTAGAATGATTTCAGCCTAAACTTCTCTTTGGCCTACTCAAGTGTAAAGATGTATTTATTCATCTTATGTTTAATTGCATCCTATAACAATTCAGTTCTACACAGAATTTAAAACAAGTGTTTGGAAAGGCCAAAATAATCTGAAGATAATTCAATACCTTGTTTAAATTATAGATTTTGTTAGTTAGAAGTATCCCTGTTAATTTTTTGCTCATGTTGAATAGGAGGAAAGCATGTTTCCAGTGAAAATCCAACTATAAGAGTGTGTGTTTGTACAATTTGGGGTTCATTCATTCACACAAACATATTTATTGAGTGCATACTGTGTGCAAAGCACTGTACTAAGCGCTTGGAAAGTACAGTTCAGCAACCAAGAGAGACAAATCCTGCCCACAACAGACTCACAGTCTAGAAAAGGGAAAATAATAATGATGGTATTTGTTAAGCACTTACTATGTGCCAAACACTGTTCTAAGCACTGGTGTAGTTACAAGGTAATCAGGCTGTTCCACGTGGGGCTCACAACCTCAATCCCCATTTTACAGATGAGGTAATTTAGGCATAGCTGAAACTCAGATCTAATCATTTATCCTTCAGCCAGAATCTCACAAACCACTCAGCAGAAATCAAAGGGCACTGTCTCAAACAGACAGTCACAATGCATAGTTATCTGGAGATATTTTCCAAGTATTTTAATAATAATTATTATTATGGGACTTGTTTAAGTCTTTCTATATGCAAAGTACTGTTCTAAGCCCTGGGGTAGAGGCAAGTTAATCAGGTTGGACATAGTCCCCGTCCCAACACCCTTATTCCCATTTTGCAGATGAGGTGACTGAGGTACAGAGAAGTTGAGTGACTTGCCCAAGGTCACACACCAGAAGGGTGACAGAGCCGGGATTAGAACCGACATCCATCTGACTCTCAGGCCTGAGCTCTATATACTAAGCCACAGTGCACACAGTTCTACATAATTCATAAAATCTTAAATATTTTTGGCATTCAATTTAAACAATATTAGAATGATCTCTTTTGAAAAAGAGTTATCACAGTTCTGAAGTATGAATACCACGTATCATTCTTGCAAGTGAAAATTGATTTCAAACACAATGATATTAATGTTGGCCACTAGAGTATTGAAAGGAATAAGAAGGAGAATCTGACCAGTCGACACTACCCATAGTGAACTATAAAGAAGCAGCATGACCTAGGGGAAAGAGCCCAGGCCTGGGAGTCAGAGGACCTGGGTTCAGATCCTGGCTCTGCCACATATCCTCTAAATGACCTTTGGAAGATCACTTGATTTCTCTATGCCTCTGTTGCCCCATTTGTAAATTGGGGATTAAATCCTACTCCCTCTTACTTAAGCTGTGAGCCCCCTGTGGGACAGGGACTGCATCCAATATCTTGGGATGGTGTTTGGCACACAGTAGGTGGTTGGCAAGTACTATTATTATTATTATTGAGGGTTTGAAGTTTGTCTAAAACTACATCTACTTTCTCCCCATAGATCAATGCAACTGCAAGTAATTTTCTCCAAAGATTCCTTAGTTATGCCTCATCATAGACAAGAATGGAAGTTGTATTGTTTTTAGATCTCAATATGATAATTGACTTCTATGTTATAGTTTACCCCAAATATAATAAAGATACAGCCATGGCCCCTAGGAGCATTCATTTCAAAGCAAGAATTTTAATTTGAAAAGACAATTCTCACAAAGCTTTGGAATGAATTTAATTGACTGAAAATTTAGTCACATTTATTTGCAAAAGAAAATTTTAGCCAAGTCTGAATGAGTCAAGAGAGTATTTTAAAAGGAATTTTCCAGAGGAAAAATAATTTTTTTAATTTTGTTCTTCATGGGACAAAAACCTAATTTTCAACAAAACCCTAATATTAGTAGGGGTCACTCTACCCTTGAGTTACCCCTTACAACCTGTTCCAGGAAACATGATGTCAGCATACCAACCCAATTATCAGAGAAACTCATAAATGGACACTGCCCCAACCCTAATTTCCTTCTGGGGCTACCACATTGGAGGTCCACAGCATCTGAGAACCTTGGAGGGCTGGCTGCCTGGTGACTGGCAGAGGAGAGGAACAATGTGAAGTCACTCTTCATACCCGCCCTACCGACTTGATTAGCTAAATGTCTCCTAAAGTTGGCCTTCACTCCCTAGACACAATTCAATCTTCTATAATGGGCAGAGTTAGTATGCTGATGTGTTGGGGGAGTGAGATTACCTCTATGGCAGGTTCACTTTATGTAGGGTCGAGTGTGGGAGGGAGGATTTGGGCTTATCTTTTGACCAGGGAACACGGAGTTGTCATTAACGATTACCTATGGAAGTGGCTTCTAGTCCCAGGCCATTTGATCTGCAGGCACAAACATATATGACACTGAATAAAGTCCAGTACTGTGGCAGCAAAACCCAGTAGAATAGAGCAAGTATCCAGGAAGCTCGTGGGATGTGGCACTGCACCATTACAGCTCCTTATGAGAAACAGGCTTGCCTAGTTGATAGAGCACATGCTTGGGAGTCCGAGGGTCTGGGTTCTAGTCCTGGATCCACCACATGTCTGCTGTGTGACCTTAGGCAAGTAACTTGACTTCTCTGTGCCTCAGTGGCCCCATCTGTAACATGGGGATTGGGACTGTGATCCCAGGTGGGATAGGGACTGTGTCCAATCTGGTTTGCTTGTAATTACCCCAGCACTTGGAACTGAGCCTGTCATACAGTAAACACTTAAGAAATACCACAATTATTATCATTATTATGATTATTATTATCATTATTACTTGCTAGACAGCCTGGGTAATGATAAAGGGGAGTGGGTCTCTCTGTTCCTCATATTATTGCAATGGGCAGGGAATGTGTCCTCAAATCCTTTAGTACTGTGCTCTCCCAGTTGCTTAGTACAGTGCTCTGCAGATAGTAAGCACTCAGTAAATGCAAGTGATTAAATGATTGATTGATATTTTCAGTGCACACATAAATGTGTCTTCTTTTGTTTCAAACACAGATGAATTTCAAAAGCATTTACTGTGTTTGTGTGCTATTTAGGAGAGTAGAGCTAAAGTAAAAAAACTAGTCCCTGTCCTTTAGGATCTTACAGTCTACTGGATTTGATATCATACAACTGGAAGGAATTCAAGATAGTGTCTTATCCTTCTCTGTCTCCAAGGTTAAATTCTTGTAGACAGTTTGCAGTCTACCCCTTTTAAGAAAAAAAAAGGTCTCCAGGATTGAAGACTTCACACAAATCCTCAGTGACCTACTTAGAATCGAATCCCCTTAGCATTTAAGAAGTTCAGCTATATGTCTCTTTCACTCTAACTTCCATTTCTAGCTTGTGAAAAATTATGTGCATTTTGGGCCTCCTAATCTTATGATTATGAAAGTGGTGGTGGAAGGCTGGGTGGGATGAAGTTTCATCGGTGGTTGGGAGGAGAGCCAGTGCAAGTTCCCATGAAGGCAGGGAGCTGGCTGGACCTTGGTGGAGAGGATGAAGGAGCATTACATCATTTTTTCTCTTTCCTACCAGAGTGGGGGAAAGCAGGATGGGATGGAGTCCTTTCAAGCACAGAGGAGAGCCAGTGCAGGCAAACAATTCATTTATTTGATTCCAGCAAGTAATGAACTCCAGTCACAGAAGGGCAAGGACCTGGTCCTATTTTGACTTGGACTATATAATCAAATGCAACCCTTTCTCCCTCTTCAATCTAATCCTGTTTGAGATGGACGTAAAAGTTATTCCCCAGTAATGGACTTTTCCCATGGTTTCTTGAGACCGAAAAAAGAAGGGGACAGAGTGTGGTGTGGGAGTCAGAAGTTTCTGGCTCTGTTCCCCAACCCCCAGGTTTCCGATAATCCTTTTTCAGAGAGGTGAAAGGAGGAGGATGGAGGTAGTGGTGTGTAAATGATCCCGGGAATAAATAGGGGCTCTTTTGAGAGCTGAGGTAGTTATGTCAAGCTGCTAGGAAACCACTTAATGAACTGAAACAAGAATTTGCTAAGTAGTCCCCTAGTGGCCAGGCAGTTAATGTAGCTTCCCAAAACACCTCACTTGCCTCAACAAAAAATCTGGGCCACTTCATGAGAGTGAAGAACTTTTAGTATCTGAGAAGTTGAGGTAAAAATCCAAACTGCCGTAGTTTTCAGCTGATTTGATGATTTTAGCTTCACAGCTCTTAATTAAGAAGCCTTCTCTAAGCCCTCCTCTCCTCTTCTCCCACTCCCTTCTGCGCTGCTCTTATTTGCTCCTTCATTTATCCTTCAATCCCCCCAGGACATGCATATATCTGCATATATCTACTATTTATTTATTTATTTAATCATTTATTTATTTACATCAGTGTCTGCCTCCCCCTCTAGGACTGTGAGCTCGCTGTGAACAGGAATGCATTGCCCACAGTAAAGTGCTCAATAAATATGACTGAATGAATAATTTAGAGACATCTTCTTTAGCAGATCTGTCCTTGTTCCCCTACAGAGATCTCCAAATTTTTGATCCCCTTCAATCAACCAATCCGTCATACTTACTGAGAACTTACTTACTGAGAACACTGCACTAAGTGCTTGGGAGGGTACAATAAAACAGAGTTGAACAGTTATGTTTCCTGCTCACCAGCTGACATTCCAATTTTCTAAAGTCATTATGTCCTATTTGGACTCCACACCCAACCTAGCTTCTCTTGACATATAAATCCACATTCTCACACTGCACCTCTCTCTCTCTCTACAGAATTCAATTCCCCTGTCGTTTCATCAATCTCATCCCACTAACTCACAACCCTGGATTATCTCCACAGTGTGCTTCCTCTACTCCTGAGCATGAGCTACAGAGAGCTGCTGGAGAAAATCCAGACATCACGCCATTCTCATCTACCTCAAACTTATCCCTGTAGGCTTTACTCTGGCCTCTCCTCCTCCCAGCAAAAATTTATCTCCATTCTTGTTGTTGCCCATGCCAAATGTCCACACCAGCTGTTTTAGACTTTCAACTCCCTCACCAAATGCCCTGTCCCTCTGCCCCACCATCTCTTGCCCCTAGCCACCTGCCACCTATATCATCGATAAAATAGAAACATCAGGCATTACCTCCCTAAAATCTCCCCAGTTCCTCTCTAGACCCTCCCTCCTCTTGCCCCTTCTTCAACTCTCTCATCTTTCCCAGAAACTTTCAAGAGAAAAGCTCCCATCTCCTCTCAAATATACCCCTTCTACTGAAACCATCCCCATATAATTTATGAAAAATTTTCCCTTTCACTTCTTTCCTTCCTGACCCCCATCTTCTACTGCTCATTTTCCAATGTCTTCTTCCCCACTGTTTTCAAGCATGTTCATGTATCCCCTACCCTAAAAATCACCCCCTTAACACCCCCCTCCATGTCTCTCTCCAGTTATTTTCCCATCTCCCTCTTACCATTTTTCTTCAGAATCTTTGAGCAAGATGTCTACATTTTCTGTCTCCACTTCCTCTCCTACAATTCTCTCCTTGACCCTCTACAGTCTGGCTTCTGTCCTCTTGGCTCCATGGAAACTGCCCTCTCAGAGGTCACCAATAATATCCTTCTTGCCAAATCTAACATCCACTTCTACATACTAATCCTGCTTGACTTGTCAGCTGCCTTTTACACTGTCAATCACCCCCTTCTCCTGGAAACATTATCCAACCTTGACTTCACTGACACCGTCCTCTCCTGGTTCTCCTCCTACCTCTCTGGCCACTCATTCTCAGTCTCTTTTTGGGCTCCTCTTCTGCCTCCCAATCCGTAATGTGGGTGTCCCTTAAGGCTCAGTTTAGGGTCCCCATTTATTCTCCATCCACATCCACTCCTTCTGGAGAATTCATTCACTCCCATGGCTTCAACTACTATCTCTATGCAGATGTTTCCCAAACCTATCTCTCCAGTCCTGATGTCTCCCTTTCTCCCTGATGTCTCTCCCACACAATAATCTTAATGAGCATTTTACAGATGAGGGGAGCACAGAGAAGATAAATGACTTGCCCAAGGTCACAGAGCTGACAAGTGGAGGAGTTACACTTAAAACCTTGTTCCTCTCACTCCCAGGGCCTTGTTTTATCCAGTAGGCCAGCCTGCTTCAAATCCAACAGACCACCACTCTCTCCACCTTCCAAGCACTATTAAAATCACATTCATTCATTTATTCATTCATTCAATTCTATTTATTGAGCACTTACTGTTTGAAGAGCACTGTACTAAGGGCTTTTGAGAGTACAATACAACAATAAAAGACCTAATCCTTGCCCACTATGAGCTTACAGTCCAAGGGGGGAGAAACAGACATTAATATTAATAAAGGAATTACACGTATATCCATAAGTGCTGTGGGTCTGGAAAGAGGGACAAACAAATGGAAGAAGTCAGGGAGATGCAGAAGGGAGTGGGAGAAAAAGAAATACCTCTTGGAGGAAATGTAGCCTTAAGACTTTGAAGTGGAAGAGAGTAATTGTCCATTACATTTGAGAAGGGAGAGCATTCCAGGCCAGAGGCAGGACATGGTTGAGAGGTTGTCAGAAAGATAGACAAGATCAAGTTCCAGTGACAAGGTTGTCATTAGAGGAATGAAATGTGCGGGCTGAGTTATAGTAGGAGAGCATTGCGGTGAGGTAGGAGGGAGGAAGGTGATTGAGTGTTTAAAAGCCAATGTTGAGTTTTTGTTTGATGCAGCGGTGGATGGGCAACCACTGGAGTTTTTTGAGGAGTGGGAAAACATGTCCTGAATGTTTTTGTAGAAAAATGATCCAGGTAGCAGAGTGATGTATGGATTAGAGTGGAGAGAGACAGGAGAATGGGAGGAGACCAAGGAGGGTGATACAGTAATCCGGGGGGATAGGATGAGTGATTGTATTAACATGGTAGTAGTTTGGAGGGAGAGGAAAGGGCGGATTTTAGCTAGGTTGTCAAGGTGAGACCTACAGGATTTAGTGATTGAATCCCCATTTTGCAGATGAGGGAACTGAGCCACAGAGAAGTTAAGCAACTTGCCCAAGATCACCCAGCAGGTAATTGCTGGAGCTGGAACTAGAACCCCAATCTTCTGCCTTAAAGGTTCATGTTCTTTTCACTAGGCCACTAGGTGTGAGATGAGAGGTGTGAGACCTCCAAGCTCTCCATCTCCTCTCCAGCTCCTCCTCACCCCCCATATTCACTCTCATCCCTTTCATCTTCTTTCTAGAAGAGATTTATTGCCTGCCTGCATGTTTTCAAAATCTATCTCCTCTACCTGTGTCCTTGACTCAGTCCCATGTCACCTTCTCAAACCACCTATGGCCATTCTTCTTCCATCACTGACCTCCACCTTAATCTTTTACTTTCTTATTTCTCCTTCCCCTCAAAACTATCTTCAAACTTGCCCATGTCTTCCCTATCCTAAAATTACCTTCAGTGGACTCCACTGCGTCATTCAACTATTGCTCCACCTCCCTTCTCCCACTCTGATTCAAGCTCCTAGAACAGGTTTATACATCTGTGGCCTCCACTTTCTCTCTTCCAACTCCCTCTACTTAATCCTTTACCTTCTACAATCTGGTTTCCACTCCCTCTACCATCCTGAGACTATTGTCTCTTAGGCTATCAATGACTTTCTTTTAACCAAATCTGATGGACTCCAACCTATTCTGCTGACCTCTCTGCTGCCTTTGAAACTATGGATGGTTCCTTTCTCCTTGAAACATTAACTGACCTTAATGTTTCTGACAGCATTCTCTCCTGATTTTCTTCTTAATCCACTGGCTGATCTTTCTCAGTCACAGTCCTCTGGTTTTTTCTCTGGTTCTCACCTCCTAATTGTGGATACCACTAAGGGCTTTGTTCTAGGTCCCCTTTTCCTCTCAATTTTCACTCAGTCTCTTGGGAAGTTCATCTACTCCCAGAGTTTCAACTACCACCTCCGTGCAGCTGATTCACAGTCCATCTAACTACCCTGACCTTTATCCTTCTCTGAAACCTCATATTTCCTCTTAGTTCCAGGACAATGGATGTCCTTAGTTCCACATGGATGTTCCACCACCTCTTCAAGTTCAATTTCTCCAAAACCAAACTTCTCATTTTCTCTCTCATCACTGTTGGCAATGTCATCATCTTCCCAGTCTCCCTTGGCATTATCCTCAATTCCTACTTCTCTTTCAATTCCCATATTCAGTTTGTCGATAAATCTTTTTGATTATTCCTCTACAATACCTCCAGAATGGTCCTTTACTCTTCAGCCTAACAGCCACCATACCAGTCCAGGCAGCTGTCATATTCCCACATGACTGGCTCAGTGAAAAGAGCGTGGGCTTCAGAATCAGAGGTCATGGGTTCAGCTCCCGGCTCTGCCACTTGCCAGCTGTGTGACTGTGGGCAAGTCACTTAACTTCTCTGAGCCTCAGTTACCTCATATGTAAAATAGGGATTATCTGTGAGCCTCACGTGGGACAAACTGATTACCCTGTATCTGCCCCAGCGCTTAGAACAGTGCTCTGAACATAGTAAGTGCTTAACAAATACCAACATTATTATCAGCCTCCTTACTGATCTCCCTATTTTCCCTCTCCAATTGATATTTCACACAGTTACTTAGATCATTTTTTCTAAAATGATTTCCTGCACATTTCCCCATTCCTTTAAAAATCAGTCAAGAAATACACCCAATATCAATATTAGGAAGAACATGTTATGAAAAACTTGGAAAAAAGTCATAAAATCTGTTGATGTAACAATTGCCACAAAAATACACATTGTCAATTCTATATTTCCAGTGACACCGAATGGATCCAAAGGTGGACAGTGTAAAAAAAAAAACCAAGATAAAAAGAGCATCAATTATTTTCAAGTGTGCTATTGGAAAAGGCTTTTGCAAATACCATGGACTGCCAGAAAAACAAACAAATGGGTTCTAGAGCAAATTAAGACACTGTGGTCTTTAGAAGGCCAAATGACTCAATTTAGATTAGCCTATTTTGGACATATCAGGAGGACCAGTTCTCTGGAGAAGACATTAAAAAATCCAAGGAAAATGTGGAAGAGGTGGACCAGCAGCTAAATGGATAGAAACCATACCAACGATAACATGTCATTAATGAGGTTACAGATTATGACAGAAGATATGACATCCTGGAGAAAATATGTCCATAAAGGCACTATGAATCTGAAACTACTTGAAAGCATCTGATATTTGATATTAAAACTTACAGAGTTTGTGCATTCCTCTCTACATCAAGGAGAAACTTCGAGCAATTGATTTTATGCCACTTGATTAGCTCTCTCCCTCGTGTGTATCTAACTCTCTTCACTCATTACTCCCAAGCTCACACTCTTCATTCCTTTGAAGATATTTTACTCAGTGTGCCACTCTTTCTCTTCCCTTCAACTACTGATCTCTTGCTTACAACCTTCATTCATTCAATCGTATTTATTTAGCCCTTACTGTGTACAGAGCACTGTACTAAGTGCTTAACCTTCCACTACCCAAAACTTCTTCTCCTTTCATATTTGACAGACCACAGCTCACTTCCTCAATTAACTTCTAATTTCCACACGTTATATCCCCCAAGTCCCACTTTAGTGCCACCTAAGAATTCAAGTACCCTCAATTACCTATAGCATTTTTTTCAAATTTTTATTCTGTATTTCTTCCTCCTACTTGTAATTAATTTTAGTATTTGTCTCCCTCATTAGACTGTAAGCTCTTTTATGGCAGGAATCATGTCTACTACTTTTACTGTGCTCTCTCAAGTGTTCAGTCCAGTGCTCTGGATCCAGGAGGAGCTCAATAAACATAATTGATTAACTGATTGCAAGAAACAGGCTAAAGTTTTGCCTGCTGTTTTACCAGCTATCAAGATGAATGCATTCCCACTCCCAGAATTACTATATATGGGGCTCAATTTTTCTTAGGTCCCACTCTTCTCTGGTAGTGAGATAGGCATTCAGGAAAACACATTACTCATAGAGATTTGTAGAGTGTCATTTCTGATCCTTAGAAACTTGTCTCAGTATCAGTGTTATCCCAGTGTTGCCACTAGATCTCCAATTTAACAAATGTGTCTGTTACATTGTTATACTTTCCTCTCCCAAGCACTTGGTACAGTGATCTGTACACAGTGAGCGCTCAATAAATATGATTGATTATTTGCTTGAAATAATGATTCAGTGCTGTTTCCTCCTGTCCCTGGACCTGGGTAGTTTCAATCAATTAGTCAATCAGTGGTATTTAGCGAGTGCTTACTCTGTCCAGAGAACTAAGTGATTGAAAGAGTACAATAGAACAGAATAGGTAGAAAAAATCCCTGCCCACAAGGAATTTACAGACATTTATTTATAGTATTTATTAAGTTCCTGCTATTTCCAATAATATGTGACCACTTCTGTGGACAAACCTAAACACTCAGGAGAGTAGAATGGAGTTGTCAAAAATTATCCCTGCCCTGTTTTAAAGAGGAGCAGTTACTGAGCATCCAGTCACCAGAAACTTGGACTACACCAGAGAGGAGAAACAAGACTTAATCTGCCCAGAGATTATAGTACAGTAATGCAGACAGAACAAATCTAGATAAATATAAACAAAGAAATAGACACCAATGACTGATGAAAAAAATGATACAGAAAATGGAGGAACAGGACTAATTCAGAGATTAGTGCTAATCAGAGTAGTCGTAGGGTATGGCGGGGGGAAGCAGGAGATTATTGCAGAAAGATTTCCCTTCCATAGAGCACAAACTCTATGTATGAAAAGGTGGTGGACCCTAGAACACTCCCAGTATCCCACACCACATCATCACCCCTCCCACACTCCTTCAGCCAGATCTTAAACTTACTTTTCCAGCAGCTGTGCCAGAATCGTAGGACCCATAACACCTGTGTCAGGGCAAGCTTGTGACACTGCAGTTCTACCTCTTGTTTCTGTGCCAGTCACAGCTGCCATAAGCAGGCTGCCTTCCATCAGTGATGGACCCCAGTTCCTTCTGGGCATGGTGGGTGCCTGCCTAGAAGCTCCAGCCCAGGAGTATGCGGCAGGAGTAGGGGGAGACAAGTGGGTCAGTCGAGCTGCCTTGGATGAGCAGCTTCAAGAATCTGGGGGCGGGATCTCCCACAACAGTCCTGGGAAAGAACATAGCCTGAGGAATATTTACCTTCTCAGTGTACAAAATGGACACCCAGAACAGTTGAGAACCTTCCCCAGGACACACAGTAAGTCAGCAGTGCAGTGAGAAAAACCTACATAACTGGATCCCCTTTTGCTGTCCACCCCATCTCAGTTTGAAATGTTAAACAAAAATATCTACTCCATGTGTTCTGGGGGGGGAAACTAAACCGAAAGGGGCTGGGAAAACTAGTTGAGTCCCAGTGACATTACTGGGGGTTTTCAGCCCTAAATCCTGGCCGAAAGAGCCCCCAGATTTACTTTAGGAGTGTCCAGATATCAGTCAGCATCTGCTGGATCCTAAAGCACTCTGTCTCTCATTCTTCAACTGCGGGTTTCGGGGCACCCTACTCACTCCCCACAAGTCTCTATACCCCTATTGCTGCCATCACTCTATGGTTGAAGCCCACGTTTGTTGAAGCCCACGCTTATCCCTCCCAGAGCTGGCAGCAGGAAGCCCACAGTCACAGTCATGCTGCTCATGACTCCCCAGGTCACATGTCTCCCTGGCCCCTGGCGCTTCTCCTCCAGCCCCTACCACAGGCAGACACCAAGATCTGAGAGCTCAACAATTCCAAGAGAGAAGCAGCATGGCTGGGTGGAAAGAGCATGGGCCTGGGTGTCAGAGAACATGGGTTGCAATCCCTGCTCTGCCACTTGTCTGCAGTGTGACCATGGGCAAGTCACTTAACTTATCTGTGCCTCAGTTATCTCATCTGTAAAATGGGTAATGAAAATGTGGGACATTTTCTTATGGTATTTTTTAAGCACTTACTATATGCCAGACACTCTACTAAGCACTAAGGTAGATACAAGTTAATCAGGTTGGACTCAGCCTCTGTCCCACATGGGGCTCAGTCTTAACCCCCAGCCTGTGTCCAGCTGTGTCCAATCTGATTATCATGTATCTGCCCAGATGTTTAGTACAGTGTCTGGCAGATAGTAAGAGCTTAACAAATACCATTTAAAAAAACAACACTTAATATGCTCCTAACAAGGTAACGACCAAAACAAATTCAGTTCAATCCACCTTTCCCTGGACCTACTATTTCCCCACTAGGACCCTCCTACTGCCCTTTAGGCATCCTGAGGCTCACATTCTTCTCCACCTCAGGAGTAGGAGTGTCGCTTCTCCAGAGTCCTATCCACTGAACTCTAAACCTCCAGGGATTCTGTCCCAGCTCTCCCTGTGCCCTGTGCTCTTCACAGCTCTCCACAGCTCTAGCTCTTCCTCTGTCCTGCTCATCCAGGCCCGTAGCTCGCTTCCCCTCTCAAGATGACCGAAGGTCTTCATTTACCCCAGTCTGGTCCCTCTACTTCTTCCCCAATCCCTCTCTCTGATTGGCTCGATTTACCCTTCATGGAGGGGACCATGGAATGACTCTCTTAATTTCCTCCTCCCTCTCTTAAGTGTGATGGCCAGTAGAACTGGTTGTTACAGTCATTCAGTCATTCATTCATATTTATTAAGTGCTTACAGTATGCAGATCACTGTACTAAGTGCTAGATAGACTACAATATAACAATAAATAGACACATTCCCTGACACAACAAGCTTACAGTCTAGAGGGGGAGACAGACACTAATATAAACAAATGTATTACAGATATGTACATAACTGCTGTGGGGTTGGGAAGGGGGGAATGAATGAAGGGAGCAAGTCAGGTTGATGAAGAAAAGAGAGGGAGTAGGGGAAAGGAGGAATTAGGGAAGGCCTCCTGGAGGAGATGTACCGTCAATAAGGCTTTGAAAGTGGGGAAAATTATATTCTGTCAGATTTAAGGAGGGAGGGCATTCCAGGCCAGAGTTAAGATGTAGCAAGAGATCAGAGATGAAATAGATGAGATAGCGGTACAGTGAGAAAATTATCATTAGAGGAGTGAAGTGTGAGGGCTGGGTTGTACTAGGAGAGTATCGAGATGAGATAGGAGGAGGCAAAGTGAGTGAGTGCTTTAAAGTGCCAGTGTTGAGGAGTTTTTGTCTGATGCGGAGATGGATGGGCAACCTTTGGAGTTGGTTGAGGAGTGGGGAAATAGGCCTGAATGATTCTGTAGAAAAATGATCCGGGCAGCTGAATGTCATTTGGACTGGATTGGGGTGAGATAGGAGACAGGGAGGTCAGCGAGGACGCAAGAAGCAATGTTTCTAGGAGAATGGGGTGCTCAGCAGTGAAGAAGGCAGCTGAGAGATCGAGGAGGATAAGAATGGAGTAGAGGCCACTAGATTTGGCAAGAAGGAGATCACTGGTGACCTCTGAGAGTAATCCTGCAGTAATCAAGGCACTGTAGGATGAATGACTGGATTAATGTGGTAGCAGTTTGGATGGAGAGGAAAGGGCAGATTTTAGGGATGTTGTGAAGGTGTAATCAACAGGAATTATTGAAGAATTGAATATGTGGGTTGAATCAGTGAGAGGAGTCAAGAATAACACCAAGGGTATGGGCTTGTGAGACAGGAAGGATGGTGGTGCCATCTATGGGGATGGGAAAATTAGGGGAAGACAGGGATTGGATGAGAAGATAAGAAATTCAGTTTTACACATATTAAGCTTGAGGTGACAGAAGGACAATCAAGTAGAGATGTCCTGAAGGCAGGAGGAAATGCGAGGCTGCAGAGAGGGAAAGATCAGGCCTAGCGATGTAGATTTGGGTATCATCCACAGCGAGGTGGTAGTTGAAACCATGGGACTGAATGAGTTCTCC